>NC_025996.2:62482791-62529307 GCF_000442705.2 Elaeis guineensis
TCAGAAAGTGCAACCCTAACAAGTTCTGCCTCTATCATCGTGACCACGGCCACGACACGGAGGAGTGTATTCAGCTCGAGACGAGATCGAGGAGCTCATCAGATGAGGTCGGCTCGACAGATTCATCCGACTCGGTCTGAAGGTAGGGAAAGATCGGATCGAGGCCCTACCACAACCAGAGCCGCCAAAAGGAAAGAACAGCCTGAAGATCGACCTCCAATCGGGATCATCAACACCATCTCTGGAGGACCCCGGTGGGGAGCAGCCAGTGGATCACCGGACCGCCCAAGCGGCAGAGGACTGAAGAATCTATAACCTTTACTGAAGAAGATGCCCGGAGATTCAATTCCCCATAATGATGCTTGTAGTTTCTTTAAATATTGCTGACTATGATGTACGCCGCATTCTTGTTGATAGTGGAAGCTCGCGATATTTTTTTACGATGCATTCTCAAAAATATCCATTCGGATGTCGATTAGGGCCGATAAGCTCCATTGGTAGGGTTCACTGGCGATGCTGTGCCAGTGGAAGGAGTAATAACTTTGACCATAGTTGCAGGTTGGTACCCGAAATAATCTAGAGCGCAAGTGAATTTTCTGGTAGTAAGGGCGCCGTCTGCCTACAACGCAATACTCGGCCGATCTGACCTCAACACCCTCCGAGCTGTGGTATCGACCTACCATTTGAAATTGAAAATTTCCTACTAGCCAAGGGTCAGAGAGGTCAGAGGAGATCAAGTCCTAGCAAGACACTGCTATAACATAGCCTTACAAAGAAATGGTCAGTCTGACCTCTGTCCAGTTGATGGATTAGACACCCGCGACAATCTTGCTGAAGAATGGGATGAGCCAATTGAAGATCTGTCCCCAATTCCTTTGAATGATGGGAATGAGGAGCATGTGGTGAAGGTCGGCTCCAACCTGGGAGAAGAGGTATGGACACGGCTCATCAATTTTCTACAAAACAATGTAGATTTTTCGCTTGGGTTCCGACGGACATGCCAAGGATTGATGCGGAAGTCATGGAACACCATCTAGCTGTTGATCCCAAACATCGACCGATGAAGGAAAAAATCTGAGGTCATGCACCGAAAAGACAGAAAGCAATAGCTGAGAAAGTTGATAAACTTCTGAAAGCCGGGTTCATCAAAGAAGTCAACTACCCAAACTGGGTCTCCAATGTGGTTCTCGTCAAGAAGGCGAACGGCAAGTGGAGGATATATATAGACTTCAAAAAGCTGAACAAAGCCTGTCCGAAGGACAGTTACCCTCTGTCTAGAATTGACCAATTAGTGGATGCAACCTCGGGCCACGAGCTTCTCACTTTTATGGATGTATTTTTCGACTACAATCAAATCAGAATGGCACCAAAGGATGAAGAAAAAACTGCTTTTATCACTAACCATGATCTTTATTGTTACAGAATCATGCCTTTTGACCTCAAAAATACAGGGCGACCTATCAACGGCTGGTGAACAAGATCTTCAAAGAGCAGATCAGTCCAACATAAAGGTCTACTGGATGATATACTTGTAAAAAGCAAATCCTTAATGAACTACATTACCGACCTTGAGGAGACCTTCAGCGCCCTCCGAAAATATAAGATGAAGCTGAACCCAGCCAAGTGCGCTTTTGGAGTAACCTCAGAGAAATTCTTGGGCTTTATGGTATCGGGGCACGGGATCGAAGCAAATCCAGAAAAGATTCATGCCATCCAGAAAATGACCACTCCGAAGTCAATAAAGGAAGTTCAGCGCCTTACTGGGAGAGTAGCAGCTCTGAATCGCTTCGTCTCAAGGTCGGTCGAAGGGTGCCTACCTTTCTTTCAGACTCTCAAGCAGCCGAAGAACTTCTGTTGAACTACTGAATGTCAGCAAGCATTCGAAGAATTGAAGAACTACCTCAGTTCACCTCCACTATTGGCAAAGCTCGAACCCAGAAAGGAGTTGTTCCTATACCTGACGATCTTCCCTGTGGCTCTCGCAATAGTTCTGGTTAAGGAAGAAGCAAAAATTCAACGATCGATTTACTACATAAGTCGAGTATTGAGAGACGTCGAAATTAAGTATACTAAGTTAAAGAAACTAACTTACGCCTTGTTGATTGCAGCTCGAAGGCTCCGACCTTACTTTCAAGGGCACACCATAACACTGCTCACCGACCAGCCGATTAAGGCAGTTCTGCATCGAGTGGATGCTTCCGAAGGATAGCGAAATGGACAGTCGAGCTCACAGAATTTGACATCAACTATCGACCTCGGTCGGTGATAAAAGCTCAAATATTAGCAAACTTCATAGTGGAATGCACTATCCCGGAAGAAGTCGAACTTGAACAAGGTGAAGCTGATAACCCCGGGCTCCAGCCGAACTCCCCTGAGGAAAGAACGGATCTTCCTGATGGTTTTTGAGCCCTCTATGTGGATGGTTCCTCCAACATGTCAGGCACGGGCGCGGGCCTAATCTTGATCAATCTGGAGAAAATTATCGCGAAGCACGCGCTACGCTTCGAATTCTCTGCGATAAAATAATGGAGCAAAATATGAAGCTCTGACTGCAGGACTAGGATCGCCAAAGAATTAGAAGTAAACCGGCTCTAAGTCTACAGTGACTCCCAATTGGTGGTGGGACAAGTCAGCGGAAGCTATGAAGCTCGGGAGGATAGTATGAACAAGTATCTCGAAAAGATAAAAGAGATCATCCCTGCCTTTGGCAGCTTTGGCATTAAGCAGATTCCAAGAGTAGAAAATATCAGGACCGATCTTCTCTCCAAGTTGGCTACACTGGCTCTGACTGAACTACCCAAGGAAGTCTTCTTCAAAGTTCTGAAGTATCCAAGTACGGAAGAATCGCAGCTTGTAATGAAGATCTGCCATGAACCCAGCTGGATTGACCCACTGGTTGCATACCTCAAAGACGGGGTTCTTCCTCATAATGCAAAAGAAGCTCGAAAGCTTAGGAACCAGGCCTCCCAATATATCCTTTATGAAGGCAAGCCGTACAAGAGGTCATACTCTTTGCCCCTCCTGAAATATCTCCGACCTTTTGAAACCGACTTTGCCTTGTGGGAGGTACATGAAGGAGTCTGCGGAAGTCACCTGGGGGCCAGATCTTTATCCCATAAACTGCTCCAACAAGGTTATTACTAGCCTACAATATACCACGACTCCATCGAATATGTCAAAAAGTGTGATCGGTGTCAGAGATATGCGAATATCCAAAGATAGCCCGCCTCTGAACTTACACCCTTGAGTGCCCCATGGCCATTTGCACAATGGGGGATGGATATCCTTGGACCTTTTCCCATGGCATCCGGGCAGCGAAAGTTCCTCCTGATGGCAATTGACTACTTTACCAAATGGGTCGAAGCCGAACCCTTGGCAAAAATCACAGAAGCTAAAGTGCAAGACTTCATCTGGAAGTCAATCGTCTGTAGGTTCGGCTTACCCAGAACTCTCATTATTGATAATGGATGACAATTTGCTGGAGCAAGATTTACTGAATTTTGTGAGGACTTAAACATCTCCCATAACTTCACGTCAGTAGCCCATCCGCAGGCAAATGGTGAAGCCGAGGTGACTAACAGGACTCTGTTGCAAGGAATCAAAGCGAGACTTGAAAAAATAAAGGGAACTTGGGCAGATGAGCTTTATCATGTATTATGGGCATACCGAACTACCCAAAGACTGCCCACAGGGGAGACCCCCTTTGCCTTAGCCTTCGAAATAGAAGACGTGATCCCGATCGAACTCAAGCTTCCATCGACGCGAGTCGTGGCATTCGACGAGCAGTGCAACTCACAGGATTTCAAGGCCAACCTTGACTTATTAGAAGAAAAGCAGGAGACAGCTCAAGTTCGGATGGTAGCCTACAAGCAGAAAGCAATCCGCTACTACAACTCTCGGGTCAAGAGCAAAGCCTTCAGAGTGGGAGACTTAGTACTTTGGCGAGCCGCTGTTTCACAATCTCAGAACCAAAAAAATTTGCCCCTAACTGGGAAGGTCTGTATGAAGTCAGGGAGGTAGTCCGGCCTGGAACATACTATCTAAAAGAGCTCAGAGGAGCAGACCTTCCACGATCATGGAATTCGAAAAATTTACGAATGTATTATCGATAACTTTGCCTTAAATAAAAATTTTAAATTCGCATATCTTTTCTTTTGGCATGAGCTTATAATGACAGGGAGTTGCTCCTTCAGACAATCGAAATTAAGTGTGTCAGGAACAAGAGGAGAACCTCGTCCCGACATAAACGAAGGCTCGATTATTTAGAGATCGGATAGGGAGAGAGGCCCTTGCAACGGCCCTTATGCACCCCCACAGCCATGTTAGGAACAGGAGGAGAACCTCGTCCTAACATGAGCAAGATCGAAGACCCGATTATTTAGAGATCGGATGAGAGGAGAGGCCCTTGCAATGGCCCTTATGCGCCCCCACAGCCATATTAGGAACAGAAGGAGAACCTCGTCCTAACATGAGCAAGGTCGAAGGCTCGGTTATTTAGAGATCGGATAGGGAGAGAGGCCCTTGCAATGGCCCTTATGCGCCCCCACAGTCATGTTAGGAACAGGAGGAGAATCTCGTCCTAACATGAGCAAGGTCGAAGGCCCGATTATTTAGAGATCGGATGGGGGGAGAGGCCCTTGCAACGACTCTTATGTGCCCCCACAGTCCTATTAGGAACAGGAGAAAAATCTCATCCTAACATGAACTGAAATTGATTGTGTTGGGAACAGGAGGAGAACCTCATCCTGACACAAACGAAGATCTGATCATTTAAGATCGGATGAGAAAAAGAGCTCCCTCAGCGGCTCCTCTACACCCCTACAATCCTGTTAGGAGTAGAGGGAAAACCCTCACCCAAACATAAAGAAAGGAAGAGAGAAAAAGGAAAAGCGATGAGCTACATCAGAGATAAGGAAAAAATAAACTACATCTAAGACACAAGGGACCTCATCTCAACGAGAAAGAAAACTCTTATCAAAAATCCTCAATCTCTAAGGAGGAACCCTACGCTAGCAGGAGAAAATAGACTTCTTCAAAGTAACGAGAAGTTCGGACCCTAAGCTCGAACACCGGGAGAAAGCATCAAACTCGAATGGCTTCGAAAAGACCTTCGGTTATGAACAAAAAGGATGAATCAACACGGTGATGATCAGAAATCTTCAAACAACATCGACATCGAACAAGACAAAAGACAAGAGAAGCTTGGTAAACAACAACTCAGAGCAAGAGTATACAAGGTAATGAGAAAATTTTCTTTTATTTCATTAGTAAAGAATGCATTACAAAAGCCTTTAAAGGCCAAAAAAAAAAAAGAAACAACCAGAAAAGAAAAGAATACATGGAACAAAAGGTGAAAAAGCTCTAAGGAAGCTCGGCTTCTTCTGACTTGAACTCTCGGTTCCAGCCATTGTCAGGGATTGCTTTAAGTTCTCAACTTTTTCTTCCAGTTTCTTTTTTCTTAACAGCATCTCCCGATACATTTGGTGAAACCGCCGGCTTTCGCCCTCCGATTTTCGAAGCCTCTTCTTCAGAACTTCGAACTCCACCTCGGCATCCTTGACTGCCTGCTGCTCATAGACCAGCTGAATTTTTAGCCACTGCAGTTCGGCCTTCTCCTGCCCAAGGGCCACGGATAGTTCTTTCATGGTCCCCCTCAAGGAGTGGAGCTCGTCGGAGCCTTGAACCGAAACGGCCTGAACTCTCTCGGACAACTGCTTCTGAAGGTGAGCAACCTCGTCGGTCGCCGTCTTGAGCCTTCTTCTGTAGTCGTCTACTTGCCCGCACCAGCCGACTCGGTAGGCATTGTAATTCACCTCGGCATCTTGTAGCTGCTTCTAGAGATCGAAGAATTTCTTCGATCAGTCCCGATCGTGGTCGGCCTGAGTTGTAAGCCAGGACGAGCTCCCTTCCAATTGACTGATCTTCTCCCGTGCGGCCGCCAACTCGACCTCGAGGGAGCTGACCTTGGAAGCCTGAGTCCAAGATCGATCACTGGTGCATTTCTTGAGTTCCTCAAGCTCCTTCACGAAGTCGGCCTTCTTCCGGGTGTAGTCCATGAAGCCCTTTTTGTGGAGGTCCCGAAGGCGAGTAACCTCTGCGGTGGCTTTCGAATGGCTCTTCCTCAGCCTGTGAAGTTTGTCATCTATCTTCTTTGATTTCTTTATTAGGTGACAAACTTTCCTTCTCAGATCCTGAATCATGGACTTCAGAGGAATCCCCTGCAGTAGGGAAAGAGCTTCGACAGGGCACTGTTGTCGGGAAATAAGAGCGTCACAACGCAAATCATTGCAAAAAAGAAAAAAAGAGAGAAAGGAGCTCTCTATAAAAAAAAATCGATTTCATTGATTGAATAATTCTTAAGTACAAGAGAAAGAGAAAAAGTTGCAACAAAGAAAAAGTACAAAATTAGAGGTTTTGGACCTCTGGAGTAGAAGTGGAGGAGCTCGGCACCCCTGGAAGGTCGGTCGCAGCAGTCGCGACAGTCGAAGAGGTTCCGACTGGAGGGAGACTGATAGCAGCTTCGAAAGGTTCAGCTTCATTGTCAGACGCTTCATCCAGGAAGCCGAGGTCGAGTCTGGAAACTTCCCGACCACCTTCTCTTGGCAAAGCTCGAAGCCTTTGATGAAGGCGGCCTAGCCAAACTGGATGTTCAGATCCCTCATCTCGAAGGAGTTCTTGAACTCCTCCATTGCTTGGGCCCGTGCCTCCGAGACTAGGGTCAGGATCTGCTCCTTCAGCTTAGAGACCTCGGCCTCTGCCTTCTTTCTTTCCTCCTCCAGGACGGCCTTCAGATCTGCCGAGGTTTGTTCCTTCTTCTGCAGTGCCTCTTGGAGACTCGCGACTTCGGCGACCTTCTCCTTGAGACGGGCAGCTTCAGCCTGGCGGCCTTCCTTTGCTTAGGCTGCTTTCTTTTTTGCATTGTTCATCACCTCAATGTTGACGATGAGTTGGTGTCCAATCTGCAAGAGCGGCCAGGAAGTCAATATGAAAGCTAAGGAATGAACCAAGTGAAGAAGTGAATGAAAGAAAAAGTAGATCGGCCTACCTCAAGAAAGGATCCCAGAGAGTCCCAAACCCACTGTTCGGGATCAGCATCGACGATCCTATGGACGACCTCGGGCAATACGCACCCATCGACCGACCTTTTCATTAAATCCCTATTATTGAAGGGATTCTCTCTCGGATCCTCTTCGAAGTCATCGGCCCCCTCGATGGTAGCCCTGCTGCTGCGGATCTTGCGGGCCACTATCTTCTTCCTTCTCCTCCTTTCGGCCCCTGGTGCCTCCTTGGGGCGAGACTCTGGAGCGGGAACCTCAACCGGAGGGCTTCTTGAAGAAGCTCGGGGGACTGCGGGCTCGACATCAGAGGGGGCAACGACAGCAATGGCCGCCTGGGCAAGCACGGTCGAGCTTGTCCCCTCCACCTTCGCCTTCTTGGCCAACCTAGAAGTTGCGGCACCTTTCCTCTTGTGGGCCTTGAGACCCTTGGCTAGCATCCGAGCTGCGTTTGCATCTATATCTGCAATGAAAGAAGATCGGCATGACTTAGAAACAGAATAAGAGAAAGAGGAAGCAGCGAATGACAAAAAAAAAATACCGACAGGGTTGAGAGGGCTCAGGCCGACGTTAAATAAGAGTTGCTCCTTCAGAAGGTCAGAGAGGAGAGGAGCTGGATAAGCCTTAAGTTTATTGGAGGCTTTAAGGTCATCCCTTCTCAGGCTAGAAGCCCGACGGATGGAGTCCCTCAAGGAGCCCCAAGGGAGCAACCCCAGCATCAGGGTCGGGCATCAGACGTAGAAGTACCTCTCCTTCCAGTTGTGGATAGAAGATGGGGCACCTTTCAGCAATCCCTTTCTACCGAACTGAGAGGAGAAGTACCATCAGTCCTTTGTCGAAGGATGATGCTTGAAGGTATAGAAATTCCTAAATAAGGAAAGAGTTGACCGGACTTCAGCTAAATGACAGAGGAAAAGAAATCCTATCAGAAACCTAAAGGAGTTCGGTGCTACAGAAACTAGAAAAATATTTAAAAAGCGAAAAAGAGCAACAACAAAAGGTGGAAGTGGAAGTCAAAGTCCGACACGAAAAGCTTCCTGGTACAAGTAGAAGCGGCCAGTGGGAGGGGCGCTAGCCTAGTCAGTTGGCCCGAGAAGCTCAAGCTCGTACTCCAGAGGAACTCCGTACTGAATCTTAATCAGCGAGAGTTCATCCGAAGTCAGAGGACTGGGAATGGTGTCTGGTACAAAGATCGGATGAGGTCTATCTACAGAACTAGGATTTTGGAGGGCTGAAACGAACGAACTTCTAGAACTGCTAGAGGAGAAAGTGTTGGAGGATATTTTGAATCAAGTGAAAACTCTAAAAAATTTTGAAAAAATTGAAAAAAATAAGAAACAAGGCACTCGCGGAGAAACCGAACGGGCGGAATGCGAAGAAGAAAAAATAGAAAAATAGCAAGAAAAAGAAGGGTTCTGAAACTAACCTAGGCTATTCTGAGAGATGCAGAAGGGCAGCAAAGGCGATTGAGGACGACCTGAAGGGCGCCTAAGGTCGAGAGGGATGCTGGAGGAGGATGAAGCTCTTGGGGAAGAAGAGGGGACCGAAGAAAAATCTCAGATAAAGTGAAACCCCTGAAGGAGGGAGATGGGTTTAAATAGACAGCAGGATCTGACGCAATAATGATTGCAGATCTCCTTTGGCCGATCTACAACCACCGTGTGTCCCACTCATCATGGCAGACGGCTGATGATTGACAGAATCATTATTATATCGTACCTAGAGCAACGCTCCAGTGAGAATTCTGAAAAAATCTTTTCGGATCATCTCGATTTGAAAAGACTCCAGCACCAGCGCACCAAACATCAAAATATCTGAAAATAATCGAGTACGAAAATCCAGGAGAGCAACTTCGGTTGTGAAAATTTTTCTGTACTTCCTTCATTCGAAACTCGAACTCGAAAGTAAGGAGATTGGTGTTGGATATAAAATAACCTCAGCTGAAGTTCGTAAGAGGCCAACCCTCTCAGGACTCTTCCAGCTCCCGACCTTGTGCGGCATCTTTCTGATCTCCTCCGATTGTCCAAGCTTCCACAGTACCATCCAGACTTCTCCAGCAGTCGACCTTCCATAGTGTCCTCTAGATTTCTCCAACAAACGAACTCCTATCATGCCATCCGGACTTCTCCAATAATGAGCTCCTTCATTCATCTATCGGACCGCTTCAAATGCTCTTTGGGCTTCACTATCAGTCGATTTTCTACAGTGATCAACTACTCTCCAAATCTCTTCCAGACTTCCTCCTGTCACGATCGACTATACTCCCAACTTCTTTCGAACTTCATCAATATCCGAGCTTCTCCAGCAGCAGGACTTCTACAGTAGCCAGATTCCGTCCAAGTTTCTACGATGGTCGACCACCTTTCGAATTTCATCTGAGCTCCTGCAAGAATCGGACTCCGTCCGAACTTCTACAATAGATGGGCTCCAGTAGCTGAATTTCTACTCCAAACTCCTATTGCAAGCAGACTTCATCCGAGCTTCTACGATAAGCGGTCTCCATCCGAACTTCTAGGGCAACCGGTCTCCATCCGAGCTTCTACGATAAGCAGTCTCCATCCGGATTTCTATGGCAACCGATCTCCATTCGAGCTTCTACAGTAAGCGGCCTTCTTCCGGACTCCTACAAGAACCGGACTCCGTCCGAACTTCTACAGCGGTTGGATTCCGAACAAACTTCTATAATGGACGGACTCCAGTAGTCAGATTTCTACAGTGACCGACTGTCTTCGGTGTCTTCCGTACCTCTCCAGCCACCAACCTTCAACAGCGCCAGCCGACCTTCCACAATGTCCTCCAGACTCTTCCAGCGGATGACTTTCGTCTGCAGCATCGACGCCAAAGATACCCAACAACAGTTAACCCGTCAACAACCTCGAAAACATCCGAGCTTCTCTTAGATTGCTGAGACAGAGAGCTATTCTGCTCCACCAGACGTCCCAACCGAGCTTCAGCCGTCCGGCCCGAACTTTCCGACAAGTTACGATAACGGACACCACTCCACTCTCGATAACAAACTCCACGTGGCCCCATCACTCTCTGGCAAGTCGCGACAATGGACACCACTACTCTCTGCAACAAACTCCACGTGGCCCCACCACTCTCTGGCAAGTCGCGACAATAGACACCACTACTCTCCGTAACAAACTCCATATAGTCCTGAACGGCCCACTATCGGGCAGTTACGGACGTCGCTATCAATCGGTTATGCTCTCCTGTCTATAAAAAAGACCCCTCAGATACATTCTCCTCTAAGCTCTAAACGCTATCTCGAAACTCTGCTAAAATCCTATTCGAGTACTCCATTTTTGTTGAGGCAGAGTACTGACTTGAGCGTCGGAGGGTCTTACCGGAGCACCTCCAACTCTGGTTTAGACTTTCCTTGCAAGTCCCGACGGCGGCCGCGATCCCCTCGACTCCAGCTTCTCCAGCATCGGTGGAATTCTGCACCAACAGACATCTACTGTTACAAAGTAATGTCGTTCAGTTTAAAGAATACCGGAGCTACTTATCAATGGCTAGTCAACAAACTATTCAAGGTATAAATCGGATAAAATATGAAAGTCTACATTGATGATATGCTGGTGAAATGCCCTCAAACTTCTGATCATGTTTGGAATTTGGAAGAAGCCTTCAGCATACTTCGACGACATCAGATGAAATTAAATCAGACTAAGTGTATATTCGAAGTAACTTCTAAAAATTTTTTTGGATTTCTTATGTTACAACGAGGAATTGAAGCCAATTTCGAGAAAATATGAAGTATCCAAGCTCCAAAAAAGAGATACAACAACATAATGGAAGAATCACCATACTTAGTCGATTCATCTCAAGATCAACAGAAAGATGTTTGCTCTTCTTCAAGACCTTGAGACAAGCCAAAAACTTCTCATAGTAAGATGAGTGCCGACAATCTTTGAAGATCTAAAAAGATATTTGGCATCTCCACTATTGCTTACAAAATCAAAGATCAGATAAATTTTGTATCTCTATTTGGTGACTTCGACAGAAGCAGTTAGTTTGGTACTCATTCAAGAGGATGAAAATCAAATTCAACGATCAATTTACTACATCAGTAAAATGCTTCATAATGCTAAAATAAGATATTCAAGAGCAGAGAAGATGATCTACGCTCTAATCATATCATCACAGCGACTTTGTCTATACTTTCAAGCATATCCTATAGTCATCTTGATAGATCAGCCATTGAAGGTAATTTTATACCGACCTGATACTTTAAGTCGAATGACAAAGTGGATCATAAAATTCAATGAGTTCGATATTCAATATCGCCTATGATCGTCAATGAAGGTGCAAGTTTTGATCAATTTTGTTGTCGAGTGTACTATATTTGACAATAACTCTGAGGATGAATCCAACGATAAATTAAAGCAAGTTGAAACTCCTGAGGCCGACTTAACATCAATGTAGATGCTACATATTGATGGAGTATCCAATGCATAAGACAGTGGAGTTAGTCTCATCCTCACCAATTTCGAAGGGATTGTAACCAAATATGCTCTTCGGTTTAATTTTAAAGCTTCAAATAATCAAGCCGAGTATGAAGCTCTCCTAGCCATTTTGAAAATTATCAAAGAGCTTGACATTGACAACTTGAAGATCTTCACTATCTCACAGTTGATTACTGGATAGGTTTAGGATGAGTTTGAAGCTCGAGACCCCATTATGATGAAGTACATTCAGAAAGTGAAAGATCTTACATCGACTCTGAAATATTTTAAGATCTCTCACATTTCAAGAACGAAGAATGCCTGAGCTGACGTACTTTTTTGACTCGCAACCACTTTATTCAACTCACTGAGTCGGACATTCATTAAATATCTTGAACAATCGAGTATTGATAAAGTTGAAGAAGTGTTACAAATTAATGATGAGTCATGCTGGATAGACCTGATCATCCAGTATTTGACTGATGTAATTCTAGCTGCAGATCTCTCAGAAGCCAAACGACTACGATAGATAGCCTCGTAATATATTTTAATGAATGGACAACTTTATAAAAGATCATTCTCTCTTTCCTTACTGAAGTGTTTAAGATTAGCAGATGCCGACTATGCACTCTGAGAAGTTCATGAAGAAATTTATAAAAATCACTTGGAGGGCAAATCTTTAGCTTATAAAGTTTTACGATAAGAATATTATTAGCCCACTATGAAGAAAAATACAGCTGAACTTATCCGAAGATGTAAACCATGTCAGAAATATGTTAATATACAACATCTATCGGCCAGCCAGCTGACATCAATCGTTGTTGCACCATGGCCTTTTGCATAATGAAAAATTGACATACTTGATCCTTTTCCTCCGACATCCAGTCAGAGAAAATTTATAGTAGTTGCCATCAATTACTTTATCAAATAGGTAGAAGCTGAATCTTTGGCATAAATCACTAAAACTAAGATGGAAGACTTCATTCAGAAGTCAATCATATATAGATTCGATCTACCACACACTATTATCATCGATAATGGTCAACAATTCGACAATCAAAATTTTAAAAAATTTTATATAAAATTTTATATTACGCACAAGCTCACATCAGTCGGCCATTCACAATCTAATGATGAAGTAGAAGTAACAAATCGAACAATCCTACATAGTCTTAAGATCAGACTAAATGAAGCTAAGGACCTTTAGGTAGAAGAATTATATCCGATCTTATGGGCATATCGAACAACTCCTTATATACCGACAGGAGAGTTGCCATTTAACCTAGCCTATGGGATGGAGGTGATGATTCCACTTGAGATCGGATTACCATCAGCAAGAGTGAAACAGTATAATGAGCCGAGCAATTCTGAATGTCGGAGAGCTGACCTAAACTTACTTTCGAAAATCCGACAGTAAGTTCAAGTTCGAATGGCAGTATATTGGCAAAGAATAGCTTGGTATTACAATACAAAAGTTAAACCGAAGGTCTTTCGTCCAGGAGATCTGATCCTAAGAAAAGCAGAAGTTTCAAAGCCTCTGGATCAAGAAAACTTATCTCCAAACTGGGAAGGACCCTATAAAATAACCGAAATATTTTGATCGGATCCATATCGGTTAGAAACTCTTGAAAGAAATATTCTTCAGACTTGAAATACTGATAATTTGAAGATATACTATTAATAAAGTTGTTCACATGTACAATGTTCAAAATAGAATATTGAAATTCAGAATTGTGAAAGCTTCAATCAACTACATCTACAAACTTACATTAGATCGATAAATAATCGATCAAATTTTATTGACTACATCTCGATTTTCATTATAAAAACTGACTTAAGTCGAACGACAACATCAAGTTAACATATAATCGATCGACTTATACCGACTATATCTCGATTTTTTACTGTAAAATTCGATTTAAGTCGAATGACTACTCATGCTGACTTAGCATTAGCTAAGCGGAACATTATGCTGACTCCATCCTGATCGAATAGAAAATACACCGATTTGACTACGGTCAGTCGAAGGATATTCAGCTTACCACGATCTATCAAATATCTAGAAAATATATACACTAAGTCGGCTGACACCCGACTAGTGGACAAACTCTACTATGACTAATGGTCGACATTCAGTTCACTGATGGATGATCGAAAATCCAACTATTATTCAATGATATTAAAAGTACAAATTTAAAAAAAGATTTCATACTTAGATTTTTTTTTCATTTATTGAAGAAAAGATTACAAAATTGGATCCAAGGTATGAGTACAAAATCCGATTACAAAAAGAAGAAAGGAAAAGTGTTACACCGGTCACCAGTTGGCTTCTTCATCACCTTGCTCCAGTACGACTTCGGTGGTTGGAGCTATTTCGATGATTGGAGTAGATTCTAGTGCAGTCAGTGCGTCTTCTTCAGTCGGTGTGGTGGTCTCCTCAGCAACCTCTTCTCCTAAACTAGGGAAGACCATGCTGCTCAGATTCAAGTCTAGATACAACCTCCCGACTGCAACTCTATCGTCCTCGTATCTGACGCAGTAAGAGGTGAATCTGCCATCGAAAATTTCATCCTTGAATTCTTGCAAATCTTTGAAATTCTCGATGGCCAAACTCAGAGCGCCTCTCGCCGACTCAGCTTCTTCTTTCATGGAGGCTGACTCTACATCGACCAGTGCCAGCCTCTCCATGGTGGCTTGATGCCTTTCGCATTCTGCTTCGAGCTCCTTGATGCATCTGTCTCTCTCTTCGGAGTCTACTGATGGAATGCTTCTTGCTCTTGATTCGGGATTCAAGAGATGTGATGCTCTAATGAGCCGACTCAAGTTCGACTTTGGAGGACTGTAGGTCGACCATCATACGGGAGATCTTTTCTTGGACTATTTTCTTCCGTTCAGTTGCCACTTGAAGTTGTTCAATGACATTAGCTTTTTCGACGTTGGCGGCTGCCACTCTATCTATCCATGCCTTGCAAAGCTCGACGATTTTTCGATATCTGCTCTCTAGAGTGTACATATCGTGTGCCCACTGAAAGAAAATCATAAGTTAAGTCAGATCAAAAATAAAAAGAAAAATTTTGTTTCATTGACTCACCCCAAGCATCATCAGGTAAAATGAAGAAAATATTTCAGACACTGTCCGAATTTTTCTGCTCTCCCTATTAGAGGGGAGAAGAGCTGCTTCGATGAGCCGTTTGGCCAAGGCTGGATTGGCCAAAGCCAACTCATCAACAAGGATTTGGATGTCGAAGAGGGTGGGGAGGCCTGTAGATGGCCCATCATTGACAGAAGTACCCGACACTTTTCTCCGATCCCCAGTCGGCGGTCGTGCGCTTGAGACTGCCACAAAATCGATGCTTAACTGCGCCCGAGACCACTCCATTGGAGGAACAGCTGCCACAGCAGTAGATTATTCTGGTTCAGCTACGACTTCTGATTCGGCACAAACCCCCACAGATAGAGCCACTGATGGTTCTGCCGTGGCATCTTCGTCTCTTGCTATCCCGACTTCAGCTGACGGCACTTCAATCGAAGGAAGTGTTGTCAGAGCTGACAATGCTATAACCGGCTCGGGAGTTGCCACCGACGGAACGTCGGGTTCCCTTGCCGGTATCGACTGGGAATCGATCTGACTTTTTCTCGATGGTCGAAAGGATCCAATGTCAGTCACTGCCTTTTTCTTAGCAGCATGTAGGTGGATATCAGTAGTCGAAACTCATGCTTTCATCCATATGGCTACAATCAAAAGACAAAGTTCCGTATAAAATTCAGAAACAAATAAAAAAAAATGATGTGACCGACTATGCTATACCTAAAGAAGTTATCAAACTCAGTCTGACATCATAGAGAGCCTACTCTGTCATCAGCTCTCATTGCAGTAGAACTTTTATATCTTTAAGTCAGAGGGAGTCTTTCCGATCGATGGTATCAATCCGACTATGCTTGTTGGGACTGGTTCTTAGATCACCCCAGCGTGAAGGAAAGTCCCAAAGAGACGAAGAAGAAACGAAAAAAAATTGGTTCTTCCATCCATGAATGGATGATGGAAGACTGGAGATGAAAGAAAGACCCTTCCTCGGATTGAAAAATCATCAATCCTTGACCTTGGGATGAGGACGAAGAATAAAAAAAATCTGAAAAAGAGAAGGACAAGGATTGGTCGGGATAAGATGACACAATAAGGCGAAGCTGATAATCAGCCGGATGGAGTTCGGAGCCAGCTGGACGGGACAAAGTTGATAATAATCAAGAAGATTTCGGACAACTCCGGAATCGAAAATCGAAGACCGATCCGAAGGTCTTCGACATAGAATGCAACCTGGCCCGAAGAAGGAGAATTCACCCGAACATCTGGATCAGGAGCAAAAAGCTGATATTGCTCCAAGATACAATACTATTCTCAGAGCCATTCGATATTTGGCCCGGACAAGGAAGAGACTTCCATTTTCGGATCCGAAGGAGCATCGTCGATCGAATTCTCTGATCGACTATCTCGAGAAGATAAAGCTTTCATTTTCTTACTTGCCATTAGAAATAAAAGAACCTAGAAGAAAAAGAACAAAAACCTAAGAGGGAGGAATGAAAACTCAATCTGAAACTAGGGACGACATGAAGAATAGAGAAACTTTGAAAGCTCCTAACACTGGGGCAGAACCTTCTGTTGTAGAGGAGAATGACGAATGCAAAAGAGAAAGTCTAAATGAAAGTGACTTTATATATATAAGACCCTCAATGGTTCAGATGAAGTCATTCAAATCAGGATTTTCTTAGATGTCGACATATGGCTACATTAAGACTGATCATTAGTCAGACGGTTCGATGCACTACCCTCAAATCACACCACCTCACCACTATCCATGTGAGCAGCATTGAGCCAATGATATCTGGACACATAGTCGAAATTGACTAGTGAAAATTGAATCGTCTGGATTCTCTAGATGTCGGACTATATTCTCTAAGTGATACTCCAATGATGATATTGCAGTTATCGAAACGACAAAATGAATGAAGATCCTTCATATTTGAAAAATCATTAATGTCTGCAGTCAAATCGGAGCTCAAGATAACACGTGGCAACTCCTTTCATCCAACGCAACAGACTACGTGACAACATGCATGTCAGATTACCTTGGACTTAAGAGTGGAGGCCAACTGTTGAGGCAATCCACCGACTCTTCGATTCCGACTTTCGATCGGCTTGAGAAGCATAACCTGCTGACTAACAATCAGTTAGCCGACTGACAGTCGACTATCCAAAATCTGATAGACTCTAACTATGATGACTCGATCGATTTCATATCAATGACCGTCGGTATATCAGAGTTACCGACCGATGGTCATTCGGATTTCCACAACTACCGACATATGATCGACGTACTGTGATTACCGACATATAGTCAGTTTATCTGAAACTGCTAGCGCAGAAAGCATATAATGGTCAGAACATGACCAATGACGGGTATAACCACCTATCCCATGATCATATAATATCAGAATGAGTGGGATCTACGTGTCTAACCGTTACAGATGGTTATCAACTACTAGTCTATAAAAGGAGGTAAATGAACAGTATTTGGTAAGGATAATTCTGGCTGATACTTTGTCACTTTAAATTCTTATCTGTTGTTCACTACTCCCCACTGACTTAAGCATCGGAAGGTCCTGTCGGATATAATTTCGATCAGTGTGGATTTCATTTTGCAGGTGCTCTACCAACGATGGCGCAACAGGAGATAGGCCGCAACATTGTTAAATATTTTATTTTTAGAAATTCATAGATGCATGTGCATATTCTATATTGGTATAGTAATTTCAATTTACCAAAGGAAGGTAGAGAGTCTGAACTCATGATGATATTTAGATTGGTTAGGCTTGACTAGCTTCCGAATGAGGTAATAAGACAGAGAACCTGGCCTCTTCACAGTAGGCTTGCCCAATTATTTTCCAGCAAATTCAATGCAACTTCTACTATTAAAACTTTCGCTTCCAGGTGCAATGGCGGCCCATCATGTGCCACATTGTTTAACCCATTAGGAGAATGCTTTCATTTCTTCTTTTGCTTTCTGAAAAAGAATAGAGCGTACAGTAGTACAATATGTAATATGGTGGTGCGTATCTAGTACCTTGAGCCCTCTTTATAGACGAAGAACTCCTATTCTATCATGGTTGGACTCTAAAAGCCCGACTCGAGTGGAGAGCTACCTCTCGATTTTTTTTATCTGGATCCACGTAGGATTAATCCAAATCCAATTGAAATAGATCTCTAGATACCACGTGCAAGCCTATAGTTGGGTGATCAGATTTGGGCCCATCATATAGTTTGATTGGTAATGATTGACTGGCCTAGCTTCAGGTCAAACATGCGCATTGGTTGGCCAGTTGATTCCATCAAGTTTCCCACATAAAATAATATAGCCGTTGAATGAAGGGATTCTTCGGTCAGCCATACCACGTTTGAAAACAACTTAAACTTGTTTTAAGAATGATGAAAATGGTTTGGTCTTGTCCATAGAAAAATAGCTGAAAAATGTCATCGTCCTGCATGTTGCTTAGTTTTTATATCGCAGTAAATTATAAATTTGCACCTTTCCCCTGTATTGCTGCTACTCTTTGAAATATGAAGCCTAAAAGGTCACCATGCAACGCATATATATTCGAAAAAGGTTAATATGCATTCCTTACAAAATAAAAAATAAATCTAGTATTTTTTTTTTTTCAATCTCTTATAGGTTATGTGAATTGTAGCTGATGAAACACTTGTTTCCTATAAATATAGAATGAAGAAATGCACACTTGTTTCCTACAAATACAGAATGAAAAAATACACATTTTCTTCTAAGAATTTATCCAATGGATAAGTCCAGCTCAATCTTTATATATAAAATCCAAAAAAAAAATAACCAAGATAGTAGAGAGATCAAGAAAATCACCACTAACCCTTTTTTTTTTTTTACTCTTCTTTTGATAAAAGAGGCCTATATACACATGTAATAATCTAATTGTTTTGTGCATACATATGAGCATAATCACATTAAAGACATATAGAAGACATGTATCCATTCTTGAGCTGCTACTGTCGAGTTGTTGCTTAAATAGTAATGCTATCATCTAAGTTGGAGGAAATTAATGGATGAAGTAGGAAGAAAGATATGGAAGTTGTTGCCTTGAGCAAACCATGTATCTCTTTGTAAGCAAACAAGAGACTAAGAAGGAATAAAAGAGAACTCTAGCTAGGAAAGACGTGCGGAAGTGTTTCACTTCCGAAATTCTCTACTGTCGCAAGTTGTAACATCTTTCTTCTGACCAACTCTTTTTTGTCATGTGTGAACCATTCAACCTTTTTGATATATATACTAACTTTCCTGTCTTGATTTCCAATTAAATCCCTTAGTGATTAGACAAAAAAAATACTTTGCACCACTAGTTAATGCTTTGTGGTCTATCCATGGTAGTAAAAAAAAGAGCTCCATTCCTCATGGCATGAGAGATTTATTACACTGACTGGCACCCCAAGAAAACAAAAGCAAACAATGACAAGAACAAGAAGGCTCAGCCGCTGTGACTGAACACTCATGTTAAACTATTATAATAATACTGGCATAGAATAATATTTTTACATGTTGTTGATATCACATTATGCTAATCCTCCTGAACCTCTTGCTGATCAACAAGTTTTGTGCATCTTCCTTCCCCCGAGAGAGAGAGAGAGTGGGGGGAGGGGGGGTGGGGGGGTGGTGGCCGGGTGGGTGGTGGTGGGGGAGAGGAAAAGGAAAGTAAGGAAGAGTGGGATTAATATATCTCCAATTTAGCCAGGATTAAGTTAGATAAAATAGGGGTAAAGATATCAACCAGGCATTTGATGCAATAAAGGTAACTAGTTATAATATAATGAGTCACTGTTTCCCATAACATGGGAGACCTGATCAAATTGTTGGTGTGCGGTGATGATTAGTAAATTGACAGTAATAAGTGGAGGGAACTCAAATTGAGCATATTTATAACTAAGAGTGATATCAATGCAATGCATAACTAATATATATATATATATATATACTGCACTACATTGAAGCATTCAATATATATCATTCCTGTAAGGTAAGATTTAGTTATTCTAAAGTCAACTTAAATCAATGCAGCAGCGCATGTGCTTTTGCTTACATGACATCCTCCATCAGCTCACCTAGTACAGTGCTTACATTCTCTTAACATCTATCATGATCAACAAGTAATATTGCTTCAATCGAGACAATTTTTTGTTTGACTTTCTTTATCAGAAGTACTGCACTGGTTTAATGACCTTGGGTGTAAGAAGCTTCTGATGGCCTGAACCCAGTAAAAAAAAAAAATCCGATAAACATGGAAGAAATTATGGGACAGTGATTCCAATTTATATCTTAAGACTCTAATTTGCTTCTATTATCAAAGAAAAGCTTTTAGATTTCTCTGCCTTCCTCAAATTTTGTGCATTTCTCAGCAAATGCCACTCTATTGTGAGCCTTGTTCAATGGATTGTCATTTTATTTTACACCATATAAAATCATGACTCTTTCTCGTGTCCCCACATGCATTGCGCGTGCTTTGTAAAGGAAGATAGAGTTAAAAATAGAAGCAATAATGTCTCAAAATTAAGCAATACATGATGTGATGGCAAACGACCGAAACTATAACTCTGATATTGATGTTATTGCCCAAACATTTCCTAATTCGTTCTCTTCCTCACCCTAAAGTGCGCCACCAATTTGTTATTTCATTTTTCTTATAATAAATGCATTGTGAGCTCATGTGCAAAGCACATGCAAAGTATTAGTTATTAAAAAATTATAAATACTAAAAGGTCAAGGCGTTTTTCAAAGGAAACATACATAATTTTAGAAGGAAAGTGGGAACCAATCCCCGTCTAGCTTATCTCACCGTATATACTGAAGAAACTTGTCCACTAAGGAGGTTTGGGTCCACAACTAGGAAAGGGCGACCCCGCCATATATCCCTCTCTTTCTCCACCCCAAATCTATTCCCCCAAAAGATCATGTTCCCCAAGGACGGCAATAATTCTAGAAGCCAAAGCAAGGGGAGATGGCTCTGCCTGCCATCCTGCTTCGTGGGCTCTCCGGTCTCCGACTCCGGTGGCTCCGACCGTTGCGGCCCCTCCACCGGGTCCAAGCCCGAGTTCTCCTGGTTCACGTCGTCCCGATTCCGAAAGAAGAAGAAGACCGTCCCCATTGAAGAAGCTTCAGCCCAGAAGATCAGTCCCTCCGAGAAGCCTTTCAAGGTTCGTTTCGTTACCTTTTTCCTCTTTAATTGTTTCTTTCTTTTTTTTTTTTTTTTGGTTCTTTTTCTTCTTGAGGGGGAGGTAGACACAAGCTGTTATTAGTTAGCTGAAGTCCGGTGTCTGTGAATCCTCTGACCGTTACAACAACGGCCAGCGGCCGGCCGGCAGGCCGGCACGGAGTGCACGACCGGGATGGGCGTGGTTCGCGTGATAGCTAGATTTTGTTTTGCCGGTTTTGGGATACTCTCGCAAGCATCCCCGCTCCGCGACCCCGAGTCAACTCGCTCGGGCTGCACGCATCTTGAGGCGTGATCATTGTCACGAACAGAGGTGGGGGATCGTCGACTGGTTGCTGCGATATTAGTCGCGTGTGATGCATGCATCGAGGTCGAGTCGTGTTATATGTAATGATCAACTCGGTCGGGCAGTGAGGGTTGTCTACTTTTTTGTTCGAACTCCGTTAAAGTCCACGCGAATTTATTTGTCGCACCCCGGCTGAAACTTCTATGGGCCCCACGTCCCTCGTCCTAAGCTAGGAATCATGGGTTGATGACGTGGCACCGCTCGTTTTACTTCTCCGGTTCCTTACCTGACACGGATGCGCCGGTCTGCCCCCTCCGCTCGCGCCGTGGGCCCACAGGCGGTTCCTTATATACCAGTCTCTGGCGTGCGTCAGATGTCGCCGCCCGCTTGCCGGGTCCACCTTTCCTGTGGGGCATCCACCAGATGACAGGTCAGCACGTGGTGCTGTCTACTGTCTACGATGAGACAGCTCATTCAGGAGATATTATTATTTGGACCCACATTCATTAGCGCAAATATCGGAGCACGTGCACCGTGGATAACGCACAATCGGGAATTCGTCAAAATGTGGCGTGTTATCTACTGTCGGATTTGGATGATCTACCCCGTCCAGACAATAATTTCTCCTGATCCAGAGCGTCAAAAATATAAAAGTGGGGCGGGCGAGTGACTATTGGACAGGTTCACTAGTCCATCTAATAATTTTTCCTGCTCCCAGGGTCGGATCCTCCCATGGCTCTGTGCGCAATCACGGCCGTCAGTGTATTACGTCCCGACCATGATACATCAAAACCTATATTATACATTGCAATAAGCGGTTCTGAATTCTGATCACCACCCTACAACCGTCCCGCAATACACAGACGGTCGTGATTGTGAGACTAGACCATCAAGTGGGTTCTGAACTTAAAAGAATCTAAGCTTCGTGCGTACTCTATTAAGAATTAAAAACAAATAAAAAATATAATAATTAGTATTCCCATCAGAATGAATACTTCATAAGTTATTTTAACTCTATTTGGTTAAAATTTTGCAGAGCTTGCATCTTTTTATATCAGATGAAATCTAAAATTTTTCCACTTCTAGATCATGGCTTTTTGGTGCATTCACGAAACAGTTTGAGCTTGTGATTAAGGCGTGGTTTTTTTTTTTTTTTAATATTTCATCTATATATTGCAGAGCAGGTGAAATTAGTCACTAGCCATTTCATACGTAATACACAAATAACCTCTGATTTTAGAACTGTGCCTCTCTCTTGTTCAGTCTTAAACGGAGGGAATCCAACCAAAAACTGTCAAAAACTCTGAAAAGAAAGCCTTATATGTTCCAGTAAATATATTTTTTTATCTCTCTTAGAACAGTTATTTTTTACTCAAAGACAAAACAAATAAATAGTCAAAAGATTTTAAAGTGTATTTGTTTCAAACCTCATTTCAACCATCATGTGGACTGCTACCCACTAGCTGACAAGCTTTCACACTTTTCTTAGTCTTCGAATGCCAAAAATTTCAAGCTTACAGCTCCATTATTTCTTTTTTAAAAAGACTTCTATTACAATGTCATTAGTTCTACCGACTAGCAGGCTGGATTCAATATTTGGTTTCAGGATCGAACCAATAGAAGCCGAAGCAGTACCCGACAACTCCAACGTGATGCAGTCCCCCAACTTCACCCAGGAATCGGCTTCCATCAGCCGCACCTCCCACGAATCTGCCAGTACAGCACCTGCAGTGAAGCGGGGCCGCCCTCCCGGAAACTCGACCCAGTCCGAACCGGGTCCAAGACCAGCAGCCCCGGCTCGCCCGAGCACATCCGCACGGCTACCTTCGATAAAAAGCCGGTCCGGACCTGGTCGCTCGAACCGGCCGCTGGGCTCTGGGTCATGGTGGTGACTTTGGCCTTGGTAGTCTTTCTAGGCCGGGCCTTGGCTGTTTTTTGTTTGTGCTGCTGTGTGTACCTCATGCCAGTTTTGAGGGTGGTAGAGGATGATGGCTCTGGCAGCAAAGGAGTGGGTTCAAGAGAGGTTGATATGGATTCAGAGGAGTATAAGAAGAGAGTAATATTGGAAGGATTGTTGGAGAGGAATGGTCGGAAGCCCTCAGGTTTTCTAGTTGCCATGGCTCCAGCCCGTGGAAAGCGGTAGCGTTGTACAGCCACTGGCTACTGCTGTTGGATTTGATTTTGATGCGCTATGGAAAAGATAGTTTTCTATTTTTTGAAAGATATTATTACAATTTGTTTTCAGATTATCTTTGATTCATGATTTGGGGATGTATCGAGGTGTAAATGAACATTTATTTGAGAATTATACCAAGTAGAGACGGAATTCTAACTATTTTTTTTAATCATATATAGGCTCGTCATTCGATGGCGTTTATGAGCAATAGGCGCTGTCCCAGTTTCAAAGGGAAAAAAAATCATCCTTTGCTTGAGGAATGTTTTGAACTGAGCAGGGGTTCTCATCTTCGAATGAGCTGATCGATTTCATCCAAGAGGCATCATATATATGAACTAGTGCTTGATCTTGCCGGCTTTGTAAAGAGTTGAGGAAAAAAAAAATTTCTTCCACTTATTTAAATTAGAGAAAAACAAGTTCATGCATCGTACGCCATTTATCAAAAGATTGTGAAATTAAAATAATGATGAGATTTAACTTTTAAAAAGTAGAAATTTCTTTATGTTGATCGAGAAATTAAATCACAACTCTTATTGTCTCTAATCAGGAGTGCGATCATCTTGATGTGAAAATACTCTTTAGATCAAATCTAATGTCTCTTCTACCACCAAAACTATTTTGTTGAATTCTCTGAAATTCTAGAAAGGAACGTGAGTTTTTTTCATAAGTCTTAAATTGCATGAGAGTTTTAAATTATATGGGAGTTGTCTAACAGTTACCAAATGAAAAATTATTCCCCCACTTTGAATTGGCAATTGTCAATAAAACTAACCACATAATAGTGGATAATTCCTACTTATTTCAAACAAAATTGCTACGTGGCAGCATATCATTGGTGCCATGATTTAATATCTCCTATCTAAAAGTGATGGGTATGACGTCATCCAAACATATCTTAAAGTTTTTTTTATATGTCCTTAACTTGGGGTCGTTCATATAGTAAATGGGTTATGCGACCGATGAACACTTACAAATTCATATAGAGAATGATTCTAATAAGTGTTTTACTTTGCCCTAGATACATTCAATTTCATCTTAAATCACAATATACCCAATCCCACTAAGTCTATTTTTTATTCTTCTTTCTCACCATGCATTCTCAATTATATACTAGCTATATTTAGCCAATATGACTAGTCAACCGATGAATCCATATGTTTGATATAATTAAGCCATCTTCCTGTCTTACTTGTGCTCCTTGGCTCCAGATCAATTACTTTCCTAAACATATCACTTAAGACTAATTATTTCATCATCATCGAAGATATGCTAAAGTACTGTTATTGACCTGTCACTTCGAAACATAATCAAAAGTCATTGAAGGCAAATTTTGAAGCTTGAAGTTTGTCTCAAGGAACTCCACAATAAAATTGCAGGGATTATAATTTATTTTAATAAAATGCTCACTTTTTCTTTTAGTCATCGAAATAAATGCTACGGTGGTCTTTCCTTATAGAGGAGCATATATCTTTATTATGTGATATGTATATACCACATATGGATTTCAGCTTAATTAAATGAATACCTTAGCATTTAGCTCAAGTCCATATTTTCTCCCATTCTCAGTTCTACCATACCAAACTCATATTGGGCTTTCTCCCAAGCTTGCAGTTTCGTGGGCTTATAGTGCATGACATGATAATATATATATTAATGGATGTCATCTTGATTTTTTATTAAGACGACACTTAAAGTATGTGCTTTCTGTATCATAAATACATGTGTCTTATCTCTATACTCTTCCATGTTACCACATGTAGTCACTTATGTGAGAGAGCCTACTAATGCCTCTCGACTACTTTTAGTTATGTGTATAAATACTAGTATAACTACTCAATTTATACAAATCAATAGAACATTGAACATTTTTGTTAATAATTTAAACTATCATGTTACAAGCGATACATTAATTTGACTTACACAAACGGACTTTACATATGGCAAGCATATGTCCTTGGGGATAGGTTTGTTAAAAGGATCAACTATCGTTAAATGCGTAGGTATGTATTGCCATATTATTTCTTTCTAAGCAATTATGTACTTGATGAAATTATTCTTCTTATCAATATATTTTATCCTTCTATAATACTTTGGATCCTTCACATAAACAATAGTTAACTATTATAATGGAGAGTTACTAATTCAGAAGCCTTAGGAACAATTTCTAAACTTAATAAGAATCTCTTTGAACATATCACTTTTTGTACTACCACGGAATAAATAATAAATTCAGCTTCCATCATAGTCAAAGTAATAGAAGTCTGTTTCTTACTACTCTATGAGATGACATCATTATTTAGCACAATATATACCTAAAGATAGATTTATGTTCATCTAAATCACTTGCCCAATCCATATCTAAATATCTAATCAAACATAAATCTCTTTCTCGATAGCACAAGCAATAATCAATTACACCCTCTAGGTTCCTCTTGACCGTTTTCCAGTGTAACTTTACGAGATTTGACTAGTAATCGCTTACAATTCCAACAGTATAACATATGTCTAGACATGTAAATATTGTAGCATACACAGATTTCCTATGGCATTAGCATATAGAACATTAGATGTTTCCCTCCTTTTTCCAAAATCTTCGGACACCTATCAAGGCTAAGGTTATGACACTTAGCAATAGGTATATTTATGGGATTGAATCTGTCATACTAAATCATTCAAGCAATTTTCTTATATAATGCTCTTATGATAGTTTAAGAAGCTTTATTGAATGCTCTCTATAAATTTTAATTCCAACTATGTAAGCTACTTCGCCTATATTCTTCATCTCAAAATTTGAGAACAACCATTCTTTTATGGTTAAATATACTTCTTGTCATTTCTGACCAGTAAAATATAATCTACATACAATAATAATATCATAAATTTTTTTTTTGAACTTGTGACATATATATATATATATATATATATATATATAATGATCTTCATCGATCATTGTGAATTCAAAAAGGTAATAGCACCATTAAGTCTCAAATACCACTATTTGAATCATTGTTTAAGGCTATAAATAATTGAACATTTTAATTTACATACTTTATTCTCTTGACTTTAATCACAAAATTTATAGGTTATTCTATATAGATTTCTTCTTCTAAACTATTCAAAAAGTTATTTTTATGTCCATCTGGTGTAATTTCAGATCAATCGTGTTACCAAAGCTATAGGATAAGACGTATTAAGACAAACTTAACTATTGGAGAAAATATTTTCTCACAATCTATACCTTCTTATTGGATATATCCTTTTAGCATCAGGAGTGCCTTATATCTTTCTATTGATCCATCCACCTTACGTTTGGTTTTGAGAATCTATTTGTTTCCAATTATTTTCCCATTAAGCAAAAGATAAACTAGTTTTCAAACTTGATTCATCTTCATTGACTCCTTTTCTTCTTCCATTAATCCTTACTAGGGCATAAGAGTGCATCGTTGATTGTTTTGGGTTCAACTTTATATTGAGTTATCATAAAGGCTTTTTCTTCAATTTCAAGTCATCGGTGAGGAATAATTCCACACATGCTTCTATGCCATTGTGATTCCTCTGAGATATTCTCAATAGGTACTATCACTCTCATTATCTTTATTGGTTTGAGGTCATTCCATAAATTCCTCAATTAATCGATTGGGTGAGTTATAAGTTCATGGATCCTTCATTTTATAAAAATGATGGTTTCTATTAATCTCACCCCTACTTGGAATTTATCCTTCAAGAAACACCAGAAGAAAATGGGTTATTAGCGATAGTTATTCACCGTCGCTGATTACCCGAATCCCGTCGCTAATACTATTAGCGACGAAACTTCATTACAAAAGATTTATCGAAAATAAGCTCATCGCTAATTATTATTATTAGTGACGGCAACCATTCCATCGCTGATAGGGATAATTTACGACGATATTAGCGATAAAGAAATCATCGCTAATTTTTTATTTTATTTTTTTAAAATTAAAAATTATTAATGACAGTATTTACCATCACTAATGCCATCACTAATGATTTTTTATTTAAATTTTTCTTAATTAAAAATTATTAATGACGACTTTGTTTGTCACTAATGCCATTGCTCATAGCTTTTTATTTTTTTAAAAAATTCATAATTAAATTTTTTAAAATCTATTTTAATCATAGTAACAATCAATTATATTTTATAAAATTTATTATAAATAAAATAATAATTATTTATCATAATCATAAATATAAAATTAATTATATTATATAAATTATATAATTTTATAAATTTATACAGCTTTATAAGTATCAAAATTACATACATATCAAAAAAAATACATGAAATCCTTCTCATCATCTTCCTCCTTCTTCTGCTCCTATACGTCCTCTCCAATAGCTGGTAGATGAGAGCCGGATGTCTCAACATCTGATAATGAAGAAAAATAAAATATTATTAATAAGTTTCGATATGAAAGCATAAATATCATATAAAGGTGTATATGTCGATATACTACTTTGATTTTCGAACAAATTATTCTTACACATTTCATTCGATAATACAGAGCTATAAATATTTTCGGCCTATTGATTGGATAGTTAGATTGAATTTTTATCCCCTAGATTCCATTCCCAGACTCAAGCCTAAACATGTGAAGTTTTTAAATATAAAAATTTAAAATAAGTAAAAAAATTATTAATAGACTTACTTGCTGTGATAATTGTAACAATAAGCCTAACTATTGCATAAATATGGATCTAGAGAATCTCAACAATGTATCATGGACGGCATCTTGGAAGCTCTAAGGTCGCTGGCTCCAAAGCCTCTGCACGACCTCCTCCACATGTGCATCACCCCACGTCTGGATCATCGAGACTGAGAGGACGATGTTGAAAAGTATTGAACTACTGAAGGATCGAAACGATAGTCGAATCCTATGACGCAGCTCCTATTCACTCCTCCGATGGCCCTGAACCATCTCCAGATTAAGGAGGGGCTGAGAGGATGAATCCTCACCGTACCGCGATACGAGATATTCTATATAATCTATCTATGCAGTTTAAAAATTTATTAATCCATACATATCAGTAATATAAAAATTTAATGAATAATATTTTAAGTTGTTACCGCAATCTGTCGAGATTTAGGGTCTAAGTAATCACCAATCTTTCTAAACTAATGTGTGGCCTCCCATATCTACAACTACCCTGATGCACGACCCAGCTACTATATCTATAATAAATAAATAATAAAATTAAATTAATTATAATATATATATGATCAATTCAATATAAAATTAATTTAAGTATAGAATTTTTATCAATCTATTGGCCACATCATGTGTGCCAACAGAGCCATCGGTATGCTTGATCGGATTCTATTGAGCAGATCGATTCTGTTGTGCCTTCTGCCGCCTATCAGAGTACTCCTCAGTGCTCATCGATCATAGAGGGCCTCCCATATGTTCGACCGCATCCAGTCTGTGTAAGACTTTCAATCCAATGGTGATTCAAAATTGGAGAGCTCTATAATAGACTACCTAAGGCTGTACAGTCCATCTCAGAGCCTGAACTATTTCAAATCTAGCTCAAAGCCCGACCCGAATTTAGGATCGATTTGAAGCCCATTGGACCAACTCGAGCCCAATTTCAGCCCTAATCATAGTTAAATAAAATACTTAATTAATTAAATTAATATCTAATTAATTAATTAATATCTAATTAAAATTAATTAATATATTAAAAAAAAAAAATTAATGACGACTTTGCCACCATCGCTAATACTTACTAAAAGAACGGGTATGCGAGCACAAGGATACTGACAGTGCAGGAATGACGATGCAGGGATGGGAATGGCGATCTGGTGTGGGATGATGGAGCCGGCAAGGGGAGAGCGGATCCGACAAGCGGGGCGACGAACGACAAGAGAGGCGACGTTGCAGCATGGAGGCGACACTACAGTACGGAGGTGGCCTACGTGGCAGAGAAGAAGGGGGAGGGGGAGGCGGGGAAAAGAAGGGGGAGGAAGAATGAGGGGAGACTGGATGGGGGCTTGAGGAGGTCGGTTGGGGGCTTGGGGAGGCAAGCTGGGGGGAGATGGGTTGAGGGGCTAGGGGAGGCGTCGGGGTTCGGGGAGTCGGTCAGAGGAAGGCAGCTGGGGGCTCGGGTAAGTCAGATCTGGTGGTGCAATAGGAAAAAATGAGGATCAGAGGTGGGGTAAAGAGGGGGGGACTGGAGGAGAAGAGGGAGGGCGAGGGATCCGATTTGATAAGTAGAGGTGCAGGGAAGGAAAAGGAGGCCGATCGATGGGATGCCGGCTCCGAGAAGCAGTCAAGAAGAAGTGGGGAGCTCAAGGATGCGGGCTCTAAGAAGAAAAGGGGAGATCGGGCGGTGCGAGGCTGGGGGGAAGAGGCGGGGACTCCGACGATATGGTGTGAGCTAGAGAACCAGGAGAGGGGAGAGAGGAGATTGGTCAGTCGCTGGTGGGGGAGGGGGAGATGAAAACTGAGAGGGAAAAATGAGGATTTTAGTGTGGAAAAGCCAAAAATCGAGGGCTGGGGGAGAGGGAATCGAGCAATTAGCATGGCTAAAGCTGTTACTAATAATGTCGTCGCTAATGAGTATTAGCACGACATCTACCATTGTTAATACCATACTTTCATCGCTAATAAGCTAATAATTTTTTTTTTACGATGGCTTATCTTTTAGTCATCATTAGTGGTTGGTAAAAACTATTATTAGTGATGACAATATTACCGTCGCTAATAGCCGTGGCTAAAAGTCATTTTCTTATAGTGAAAGTGATGTCTCATAATTCTAACTTAGTCACACTACCATTAGATTGTTCACCTATAAACACACATTCTTTTGAATGTTCTGAGTATCTTATAAAGATACATTTTTTAGTTGTAATTTTTTATATTCATGAGATGGATCATGAACATAGGTTTCCAACCCTCAAGGGCTCAAATTATTCAAGTCAGGTTTCCTTTTTGTCCACATCTCATAAGGCATAGTTGTGACTGATTTGGAGGGCACTTGATTAAAAATATAGGCAAGAATTAAAAGTGAATCACCCAAAAATGATATTGAGAGATATCTCTATGCCATCATTGATCTAACCACTTCTAATAGAGTTCTATTTCTTCTTTCTACTATATTTTGTTGTGGAGTTCTTAAAATTATTAATTATTTATCTCTGCCCTTGTCATGACATAATTCTTTAAATTATTCAGAGAGATATTCTCTATCTTGGTTAGTTCTCAAACCTTTAATTTTTTTATTTAACTGATTTTCAACTAAGTTAACATTACGCCTAAAGCATTCAAATATTTTTGACTTATGTATAATCAAATAAATGTAACCAAATTGAGTGAAGTCATCTATTAATGTGATGAAATATGAGGTCCCATCCCTTGCTTTAACATTCATTGGACCACAGGTGTCCAGATGGATTAATTGCGATGAAAAATCAGCTTTTGGTTGCTTTCTGAATGGTTTTATTATGATTTTTCCCATTAGACAATGTTTACATTTGGGCAATTCTATTTTTGTGGATCACCTATTCATCCTATCTTGTCCAATGTAACCTAGCCTAGCACGTCATACATCTATATTCTTATTCATGTTGCTTGAAAAAGTAATTAGAGAAAAACAAATATTATCAAATTATACATATTATAATCCAAATTCAAAATAAATAAATTATTCGATAAATATCTAGAACTATAAATAACACAATAATAATTCACATCTACGCAACAACCATGAAAATTCAAAGCATAACCTAGACCTAAAAGAACATTTACAAAAACTAAGTACTATTGAATCTCTAGTGCATAGAGGACATCATGTAGGTGTGGGATTCAACCATCATGCAATATTAATTTGTATATAGCAATTCCCCATCATGCAATATTAATTTGTAAAAATCAATTCCTTTCACTTCGACTCTAGCATTATTTTCTACATATATCCATTTGGTCCTAGTCTGGACTTGACTCTATGAAGGCTATATGATTTGTGGCTGCTAGTTTGCAATCTATGTAAGATAAGATTCAATAAGTAAAATAGTACTAGAAATGCAAACAATATTAAGAAAAATAGAATGAGGTGCTGCCTGCCTCAATTTGGTACATTTGTGAGTGAAATGACCTAGTTGGCCACAGTTATGGCACGTCATCTTGCACTTATTTTTTTTCTTCCAAAACCATTTGGCCATCTTGAAGCACTTGAGCTTGTTCTTTTTAGGTCCCTCCCCAGTCTCTTTTCTTTTCTTATACTCAAATTTATTCTTCTTATATCCAGTGCCTGAAGCTCTCTATAAACTAGGTTCAACAACATAGGCTTGTCCTTGAGGTTTTGTAGCCCTAAGATGCTCATCTTCAAGTTCAACATTGCATGTAGCATAGGTGAAGGCCTTAATACTTTCATTGTAAGTTAAGTTGATCTTCGCATACTCCTAGCTATCAGGAAGAGACTGGAAAAAGTTTGAACTTACAACTTATCTATGAGGATATTGCTAGCTTGCTTCAATCTCTTATCATATTTGACATCTTCTTAAATGTTGTTTGATAGTATGATTAGGGTATTTGTTGTAGGTATCAAATTTTATCGTCAGCTACCTCAACTTTGCCATAGTGAGTTCTTCCAAACTTGTCTTTTAAATAACACCATATCTCATGAGTAGTAAGAAATTGTTCACATTCATATATGAGATCATCCACCATAGAGCTTATTAGAATGTCATGTATAGTGGAATCTTTTTGTTTTCATGCTTGATAAGCATTTTGATCTCTTCTATATTGAGTGGTATTTCTCTCTCTAAGATCAGCCATGTATGGTTGATAGCTTCCAGTGCCTCTTATTCTTCAAGTACATATGTAGTGTCAAATATTGTAATTATCACCATTTCAATTTTTCACCTTCATTTAGGTTAGCTACATAAAGACATAATGTGTAAAATAAATATTAGTACTTTACTTTATTTAAATAACACATGAATTAAATTAGTTTTGTCAATAATAAACTAAACTAATAATAATAACTCATCTAATATAGAAATGAAAGTTCACTACATTCCTAGTCACTCCTATGATCTAATGTTCTACTATGCCTAACATAGAGCTTATTCTATAAAATTATAGTTCCAGGCGAGATATTGCTTGAATTCTGCTAGCCTAAGAACTTCAACTGTATCAATACTTATATATTAATTGTAATTTTTATTATTATCATGCCAATGTAAACATGTCATATACAAAAAAAATTATATTTCATTTAATATAAATATTTTCAATGCATTCATTACTACACATTCAAATCTAATATTTATACAAACAATATGAATAATACATTTATTATTCCTCTTCTTTAAAACTCTAAGATACCAGATTAATATTCTTGGTGATGTGCTCTACAACCCTTGAGGTCACCCTTTATAGCCAAGCACCTTTGAGTATACCATTGACAGCGGTCTGCTTGATTGCCATCCTCATCTATATACTATGATATTCATTCCTAAATCTTGTAATCAGTGCTTTACATATGGTCATGTTCTTAAACAATCACAAACCCCATAAAACTCTAGCCCAGAAGTCCAATAAGGTTGCACACAATACAACCACTTTTGGGGATTCATTTATGGCATATTCTCATTATAAATCACAATTATGCGATTGATAATAATTATATATCCTTCTACATCATTGTTCTTCATTATGCCTTTTAAGATTATCAAATTAGCATAAGACATTATGCATATGGAAAAAAAAAAAAAAAGGAGTCAAAACGATCATCGATCGGCCTCATACTTGCGTTTCTTTGATTTAATAATATTAAATACAACCTTGCCGTGTGGCAACATGGCATGGTCCTTCATGATCCCTACCGTGTACTTGTAAGTACCGGATAATTTCACATACTACAACATTAATACATGGCAGATTATTATTGAATATATTTTGGACCCTATGATGCACTTATCTTCAACCTTAGAAAAAAAAAAACTTTAAAATTTTTAGATTCATGCTAATTTTTTTTTTTGTTTTCAAATATGTAAATCTCTTAATTCAATCATCCAAATTCTATAAGAGATGTTTGGTTGGGAGAAATTTGAAATCGAAATCGGAATGGGTGACTTCCATTCCAACCGTTTGGTTGGAAGGAGTCCCATTTCAATTTCGATTTCAGGATGGAATGGAAATGGATCAATTTATATAGAACTCAATCCTACTCTCCTCTATGGATTCAATTTTTCATTTCAATTTTGATTCGATTCGATTCCGATCACGAACCAAACACTTCGGAGATTTGACCATTTCGATTCCAATTCCAAGCCATTCCGATTTTCATTTCCATTCTAATTCTGATTACGAACCAAACGTCCCCTAAATAATATATCTGTAAAAGTTATGAATCTCTACTTTTTAACCATACTGATTTTTTTATCTAACTAGAAATTTTTAAAGAGATATATGTCTTGAAAATACCCTTCTGAATCAACATTTGATAGAAAATTTAATTGATTCTACTTCATTATACACTTATCCATTTGACACAAAATTTTGTAGGCATGTTCTACATATCAAGGAATATAACATATGTAAATACAACCTCGCCATGTGGCAGTACAGTAATGGTTATTTATAATCCTTACTGTGTACTTGTATGCAGTGAATAATTCCACGTACTACAACATTGACACATGATAGATTATTATTAGATATATTTTAGACCCTATCATGCACTTATCTTCAACCTTAGAAAAAACTTTAAAATTTTTAGATTTATGTTGATTTTTTTTTTTTCAAATGCTTGCATCTTTTAGCACAATTATCCAGATTATGCAAATGATATGTTTGTGGAAAACTACAAATCTCTACTTTTAAACCATAATAATTTTTTGATCTAATTAGAAATGTATAGAGAGATATATGCCTTGAAAGTATCCTTCTAAATTAATATTTGATAGAAAATTAAATTGATTATATTTCATTATACACTTATCCATTCAATACGCAATTTTTAGACATGTTATACACATCAAGCAATATAACATATGTAAAAATCATATCGAGATGTTACTCAAATCATAAGATACCATTTTTGTACATAAATTTCAAAAACATACATCCAAGGCAAAAACATTTATAAGCCACAAACAGAGGCTTGATCATGATATTTTCATCAAGAAAAAAGTTTGAACTCAGTTTTAAAAGATTTCATACCAATGAAAGATTTAATATCAATTTTAAAAGATTTAAAGCACAAAAATTTCTTTATATTGATTGAGAAATTGAATCATAAACTTTTGTTATCTGTAATTAGGAGTGTAATCACCTTGATGGAAAAATACTTCCTAAATCACGGTCTAGATACCTCTTCCACCACCAAAACTCTTTTATTGAAGTCTATAAATTTTTAGAAAGGATTTTTTTTTTTTTTTTTTGAGTCTTGAATTGTACGAGAGTTCTAAGTTATATGGCAGTTTTCTAGCAGTTACCAAAAAACTACTTTTGTATTTTGAATTGGCAGTTATCAACAAAACTACCCATATTATAGTGGATAATTTCAACCTATTTTAATCTTTTGTTCAATTTCAAAAAAAAATTGCCATACAGCAGCCTATCATTGGTGCCATGATTTAATAGATTCGAATGGAAAGAGACATACATCTCTTTCTAATTGCCTTGCTATTTCATTATATGCAAGAAATAATGATTGAAACTCTTGCCTCTATCCAACAATTTGGATCAAGAATTTACTTATTCTATCATGATATCAAGACCAAACTTCATATCTTGTTCTCCAGAAATGCAAAAAAAAAAAATCATTGGCCACCAACAATGAAAAAATAAATCATTATTTGCATAGGTTTTTGGGACCATGTGATCTAATGAAAATACTTATTGATGGTCAAGAATGCAAAAAGCTAATATATTATACTTCATGTCCTTTATCCATGTCATATGGGTCATTATATATGACTCTAATATAAATAGATTATTAAAATATATTATATTAAAAGGACAATCTGAAGTGTTGATTCAAAAAATGATTTTGATGATTACAAAATATCAAAATATAAAAATTAACCTAATACTTTTGAGATTTGCTTTGAGAATATTTTTGTAGGAAGATTATACTTTTAATAAGCCTTGGAATCATTTGGAAAGTATTTAAACCAAGAGAATCAAGTTTGAAGATGAATTTAAAGGGATAAGCTAAATTGAGGAAATTGAGTCTCTCATGGCTTGGATGAGTCGACTTTGGCACAATCTGGCACGAGCACGCAACTTTGGCACACCTGCAAGTTGACTCATGGATGGCATGAGTTGACCCTCTTAGTGAAATAGAAGACTAAATTTTTGGTACATCTGCTTAAGTCAACTCATGGTCAAGGCGAGTCAACTCATGGACAAGATTGAGTTGATTCTCATCTGGCAAGCCCACTCCTTCAAAAAAATAAAAATCATTTTTTGAAGACCTGAGGCCATGTTGACTCATGCTTTTCTTCAGTTGACTCCTAGCCCTTCTTGAGTCGACTCTTTAGTTTGTGAGTCAACTCCTGAGCTTTTGACAGTTCAAACGGTTAGTTCTGTAAGAAATCTTATTTTATCCAAAATTTTTTAATAGCTATATTTCTTCTCCAATGATCAAAAATAGCTAGAATTGAGTTCAAAGCATATAAAACTTAATGAAAATTGAATGAAAAGATAAGAGAAATTTAGTAGACATAAGAGAAAACTCATTCAAAGCAAAAAAAGTTTAATTTTCAGTATTTACTGCATTCAAGAGAGTTTAACCACTTTCCAACCAATTCTTCTTGATTTTTGTGAGAGCAATCTAGTAGAGAAGAGTGGGTATTAAGTACAAATATTTAAGTCTTCTCCGAGCAAGCTTCATCGACAACAATCATCTCATTTAAGGAGTATTTCTTCTATCGTACAATCTCTTTATTCTGAATTTTTCTGAAACAAGTTTCAAAGAGTCTAAAATTTAGGAAAAGATTTAATCCAAACCTAAGAATTGAATTGGAAGCATTGGATAAAGGCTTGTAAAGGTTTTGATTAGTTGACTTAAGTGAAAATCAATTGGGTTGTTTTTGAGCCCGATAAAACAAATGGTTGTATTCTTGAGAATATAGTAGATTTTCTAGTAGGTGCTTGGGAGTAGACGTAAATATTTGGAGAACATCGAAATACTATAAAAATTTCTTTTGTTTGTGTGTATCGATTTTTTCTCTTTGTGCATTTCATTTAGCTTGAAATTCACTATACTTTGCTTAATTAGTTTCATAAAAATAGTGCACACTTGCTCAAATTTTTGAAAATCCAATTTATGCCCCCCCCCTCTCGATTATTTGGGTTGTCTAGCTGGGTAGCATAGAGGGTTCTCAAGCATGATGCATGTCTATTCCTCAAAGGACAACCTAGAGGATTTTCGAGTGTGATGTGTCTGTTCCTTAAAGGGCAATTCATGGGGTTTTTGAGTGTGACACATTTCTATTCCTCAAAGGTCAATCTAGAGGGTTCTCGAGTATAATGCGTGTATGTTCCTTAGAAGTTTGTAGAGCGTGCTGTGCATCCCTTTTTGACATTGAGTTTCATACTACTTTTTTGGCTATTGGATGTATCGATGTTGCATAGGAGTGGACTATCCATATTTTTTGGCGAGGGAAAGAAGTCAAAACCATCAGATTTGCTAGAGTATGACTTTTTGATATATAAATTTAAAAAGAATAAAAGAGAGATATTCAGCCACTAGATAATATAAAAAATGCATATATATACACCATGAGGCTCTAATTGATCAGTCTTGCCATGCTGGCCATGATGGGTTTTGGGGTGCGTTACTTGCCCCCCACTTCTGAGGAGAGTTCGGCCATGGCTTTGATTGGCATTTTAGGAACTCGCATTCTACATGTATAGTGCTTGCATGTTGGATGGTATAGAAGAGTTGCCTCTACAGACTCACATCTCCATCTCCAGTGATGCACGGCCTAAAAGCTTTGCCTAAGAGCATAAAACGGCTCTAGTTGGCCTCCAAGGACTCACGCCTCGATCTACAAGGATATGCATCCTAGAAACTTGAGTTGAGAGCTTGGCATGGCTTTGGTCGGCACTCTCGAGACTTGCATCCTATATGCATTATGCTCGCATCTTGGATGGCATGGAAGCATAGCCTTCAGGTGTCACATCTCGATCTCTATGGTTGCATAACCTGAGAGCTCGCAATGGCTCTAGTCGGCCTCCAAAGGCAAGCATCTCGATCTCTAAGGGTAAGCATCTTGGGAGCTCAAATATTTTGGATAAAGAATATACCTTTTTTTTCATTCTTTAAGGAGCATGTGGGTGCCAAGGAGCCTTCCAATGAAAATCAGAAAGAAAAAAAAAAAGTACACATGTTGCTATCTCGATTTTTATTAAGCAAAGAAAAAAGCATGCCTTTCTATTGATTTGATAGATGATGGTGGGATTTCATTTGAAGCTGGATCAAATTAGAAGAAAAGAAAAGAATAAAAGGTTGGCTGCCACACATCTTTTTTTATTTATATTTAAGGATTTAAAATCTTTTTTCTTTTGTCTGGATGTGATCAACTGCTAGAACAGAGACTATGCTAAACTTGGTGCATTTCCCATCCAATGTTTAGAATCTTTGGTCGTACATTCAAAAATAATATGTAACAAAATCTTATACAATGATGCAAGATAGGACACTGCATAGGTATGTTTAGGTACTTCTTTTCTATACATGTCATTGGTTATATGAATAAGAATCGAAAAAATCAAGACCTTTACATGAGCCTCTACCCATTTGATATAATGGCAAATATCGAAAGGACGTGGTAGGATTGCATCCATGGATCCATTCCTAATGGAAGTGACTTTCAATGTCCATCTTTTCCAGCTATTTCTTAGGTGATGGGGGCCCTTACTCCGCATTTGAGCAAGGAGTACGGATCCCAGCTTGCAGATTCCCATCTATTCTTTTCATTTTTCCGTCTACCCTTTTCATTTAGAAGCGTGAATGTGGGGGGTTGCTGTCAGCAGGGATGGCCTCCTCTACCATATTTTTTCTTTTTGAAAAAGAGGGTAAAGACTAGAATGCGGATAGGGAGTTGATCGTGTACAGTTACATGTTGATGCCCTTGCGATTCGAAACTGCTCCCCTCCCCTATCTGGATCAACTCTATTGGAAGAGAAAAAAATGAGTGGTTTTGATTGTGATGCTGGTTTGGCATGATTGTGACATGCATTATCCCTAGTTTTTCTTTATATATATATATATATATATATATATATATATATATATATATATATATATATATATGAGATATTTTCAAAAAATATTTTTTTTATTGAAAAAAAGGTGCTGCAGCTTTTATGAAAAAATTTATAAAAAAATATCATGCTTCCTTTTTGGGAGAGCAGGTAATGCTTACCTTCCGATTTTAAAGATCATGAGAGAAAGGAGAAAAAAATCATGGGAAGAGGGCAAGACTGCAAGCAAAAGCCACTATAGTTGCCTCCTATTACTTCTCTTTGTTCGCCACAGCATTTTCAAAGGCCCACCGGCACCATCTCCTAACTCGCTGTCGGTTTTATCCATTTGGATCCGGGAAAAAAGATGCGGATGTAGTGGGGATCCGGCCTTAGGTTCTGGAGGAAGAGGATGTTGCCCAGCTATGCAACCCAAGAGGGGGGGTGAATTGGGTTTTAAAAATTTTAGGCTTAACTAATTACTTGTAAAAATTATATATCAAAAGCTTGATGAATGAGGAGAGAGACTTTAGTTTGAGATTAATTACTTAAAACAAGAATGCAAGGATATAATGGAGAATTAAAGAGAAACAATAAAGCATGCCACAAACACAATGATTTATAGTGGTTCGGTGCCAACCTTGCACCTACATCCACTCCCCAAGCTCCTACTTGAAAATTCCAATCCACTATACTTTGTATTCAACCCGAATACAACCGTCGGAAACTCCGACACTAGCTATCCCAAGCTAGTCCACTTGTTTCCCGGGTACAAGCCGACCCAATACACTCCGATTTCAGGTTCGGATCAACCTTTCCTTGTTTTGGAAACCCTCCAAAACAAAAACAATTACTCACAAGATAAAATCAGTTTAGAGCACAAATAAGTACAAGAATAGCTCCTTAAGTGAACGAATATAACAATAAATACGCTTTACTCAAATGAAGAAGCCCCTCTTGGATTTCCTCAAAGTGGATGAGAGATGAAGTAAATGCTTGAGGAGTTTGTGAGCTTGATTGATGGCTTCTTGAAGGCTTTTAAATGAGCTCTTGTATGATGTTGAGTAGTTGGCTTGAAAAACCTTCTCTTGAATGCACTTGAATGCCCTCTTGAATGCTCTTGATTTTTTCTTTTCAAATCACTTGAATGCCTCTTGGATATTTTTATCTCTCTATTTTGTTTTCCACCTTTTGAAACCTTTTATAGCCTTAAGAGACAAAGGAAAACAAACTAGGCAGAAAAAGAGCCGTTAGAGCACAAAAAGCAGCATTAAAAAGCAACCAAATCTGGCCAAAAACTAGCCGTTACAGGCAAATCCCGTCATATGAGTCGACTCATGAGTCGACTCATGCCTCAGGGGTCGACTCATGAGTCGACCTCTGTTGCAAAGTCCAGAGATTTGGTTTCTGGATTTTCTTGGCCCAAAATAGCAGAAGTCGACTCATGAGTCGACTCATGCCTTGTGGGTCGACTCATGAGTCGACTCACAGGTCGTGCCAAGCCAGAAAATCAGCGTGCCATGGCTAATCTTTGCGTGCCAATCAGCTCATAGTTTCATGAGTTGACTCATGAGTCGACTCATGAACTTCAAACCTTCATAACTCTAAAAATATAAGTCCAAAAACCATGAAACTTTCACCAATAGATTGCATATCATTTGTTCTATACGATGATGCTATCAAATCAGAGTTTTGATGAAATTATGATTTTACCCCTGTAGAGCATAAGGTCTTTTTCAAATAAAAAATATTTGTATCCCTTCAAACTGTTTTGTAGTCATCAAAATCAATCTAGGAGCAACAATCTTCCCCTTTTTGATGATGACAAAACATTTGAACAAAAGCATTTTTCTGAATCATGAATTTCAACAGATTGTATTTTAGGTGCATATGCTTGAAAAGAGTATGATTCTTTTGGCATGTGATACAAATGGTTGTATGCATAAATGGTTTGTCCATTTGCTTAAAGATTGGAAGATATGCTCATTGGATTATTGTTTTGGTGTTAGAGCAGAAAATTTGATTTTATTATCAGAACAAAAAAAAAAATTTCTCAATTCTCAAAACTAGTCATGTGTGCCAAAGCATATTTAATAGTTGATTTAGAAAAAGTATTAGATCATTTAAGTTTAAGATATATCAGAGCAAGAGAAATGAAAATCCTGCAATGTATCAGTGTAGGGAAAACAATTTTACAAAGTATCAGAGAAAAATTTTGCAAAGTATCAGAGTAATAAAAACAGTTTTTCAATGTATCAGAGTAAAATTGAGTAATGTATCGGAGTAGTAAAAAAAATTGTCAAAGTATTAGAGCAATGTATTCAATATATCAGAGTGGGTTTAGAATTTGAAAGCCTATCAAAGCATATTCAATGGTTTACAGCAAATCAGAGTATGAGTAATTTTAAAAGATACTTATTTGCAGTATATTTAGCATTTGTACTTAAAATTGTCAATGTATTAATTTCTCATAATTTGTAGTGTTTGCTTTTGATGGATTTCTTTGTGTTTAATTTCTCCCCCTTTTTGACATCATCAAACAAGGTTAAGTCCTTTTTCTGAAGCATTCTTTAATTTCTCCTCTTGTAGGGTTTGCTCCCCCTTAATGAAGCAACTATTAACAGCAATCATAAAATGATAATACCATAAAGAGAAGACAATATTTCACAAAAGAGAATATATAACCAAAGTAAGATAATCATCATTCCAAAGGAAAAGCCATAATTGTTTCAGTACATAGATTGTAACATAAAAAGTATCATACAAAGTCAACTAGCTCATGTCAATACATGGCCCCAAAAATACAGATCCTAGAGAGGACTAAACACTAAGACCTAGGATCTAGAAATGATCAATGATCAGAATCATCAGAAATGTGATAAGGAGCAGATGGATCTGAATCTGAGATGCGTCCTCGACCCCGTCTGCCTCTGGCACGAGAGGAAGAACTGGCACGAGCAGGCGAACGGGAGGAACTGGGTGGCTGAGAACGCTGAGAAGCTAGGGACTGAACTGAAAGGGTAAGTCTGATGGAGTCAAGTACAGTCAGTGCCCTGGAGACAGCCTGGAGAAGTGCAGTGAACCGAGTAGTAGCTTGCTCACTTGATCCTCTGATCTCCTTCCTCAGTAACTCATAACCGCCCTCAAGAGCTCCTCTGAGTCTGCCGGCCTCTGCAGTGAGATCAGTGACCTCAATCGTAGACTCCTGAGGCTGAGGGTGTGCCAAATCGAAGACCTGCCCCTGTAACTCGAGAACTCTGCCAGTCAGTCTCAGTACAGTGTCCTCAAGCTGCTGAATCCTCATGGACTGATCTGCCATCATCTGATATACTGTGGAGATGTGGGGAGTCAAAGTCTGATCAGTAGAAGTAGCCTCTGGTACAAATGAAGTACTGTTCATCTGACTCGACATCAAAGAGACCATACGCTGTGCAATCCGCTCAATCTGATAATCGGACAGTGTGAACTCTGGCGGAGGTGCTCTGCTCTCTGGCTGATGCACAGGTGTGGGTATCCTGGTAAACTTAGAAGGGCCAGCCTCTGGATCCGGAAAGAACTGTATATCTGGTGAAGCTGCCCTGAAGTCATGAACAGGAGATGATGGACCTTCTTCTTCTTCAGCTCTGACTCCTGCTGTATCCTCAGCTCTTTCTTCTGCTCTCTCTTCTGCTCTTTCTTCTGTTCTTTCCTCAGCTCCCCTGATCCAACCACCACCACTTTTTGTGAACCCCATTCGATGCAAGGTGTGTAGGTTGAAGGTATCAACATGAGACAGTTTGGTGGGAGCCTCCCCCTCACAACTAACTCCAAACCTCCTAAAAACTCTAGTCAGGACCATACCAAAAGGCAAATGTGCCTTAGATATGTTCAGAGTTTCTCTCATGGCCTCAATCATAAGTGCCGGGAGGTTTAGGGGGGTCTGTATGATAATGTGAAACATAATACATATATCCCTACCAGACAGAAGATCGTGCCTACCACTCCTAGGGAAGAAAAGTTTTGTGACCATTTGATGTAAGATTCTCATTTCTATAGGTAAAATCTTGGCCTCTAGTTTATTCAAATTTTCTTGGTAGGTTCCTCCAAGTATAACACTTATACCTTCTTCTTTCACGGGGAGTTCCATGTATGCATAACCTTCACTAGGTAAGTGTAAAATCTCCCCTAAAATGACAGGATCCAGACAGATATCAATCCCTTTCACAGTTGAAGTTACTGACCCATTTCCATAAATAAGATTCTGATAAAACTCCCTAACAAGGTCAACAAAGGTGACTTCTTTGAGTGAACAGTAAAAGCTCCATCCCTGATTTTTGATCTTACTTGCTAAAGAAAATCCCTCACTTTCAAAGAATCGGAAGTCAATGTTTTTCCCGGTTTCTACTTTTCTATCTGAGAGAGGGTTCTTACTGGGGGTTTGAGAAGACTGTGAAGGACCTTGAACTGAAGCTGGAACGGGATCAGAGGAGGACTGTGCCGTTTGCCTTTTCCTTCTGACACTTTCTTCAAGTTCCCGGACAGACTTTCTCCTTTTGGGAAGTTTCATTTTTGGTGCCATAACCTCTTCAATACTAGGCGAGGAGACTTGAGGAGCAAGTGAGAGAGTGGAGAAGGATCACAAGAGAGTGATTTGAGGTTTTGGAGGAGAGAATGAGTGGATTTGAGAGGGACGGTGGAGTGCTAGGGCACGCTCCAACCGTGAAGAACAAGGGAAGAGGTCACAAAAGAACCTTTCCCGGAGTGGCTATTTGCGGTGGAGAGGAGGCGGGAGGAGTTCCACTAGCTCAAGCCTTGGAAATGGAGCAAATGGGAGAAGGGAGAATGGATTTCGGAAGGAGGAAGATGAGCGTGAGGGTCGGCTCACGAACAGTAATTCAAAATATAAACCCTTCAGCCCGTTGGAAGTTGCTGGGAATTACAAGTTTGCCATTGAGTCGACTCATGGGGGTCGACTCATGAAGTTCAGAAAATCAGGAAAAATGTGAATAATATTCCAGAAAAATTTGAAATTTGGGGAGAAGGAGTTTAGCTCTAAGATGAGTTTTTAGAATGAAAAACTTGAGCTTTTGGGACCAAGAAAGGTGTTGGAAATTGAGCTCTTAGGAAATTTTGACCATAAATCATTGGGAATTTGAAATTAATTCAGGCAAATGGATCAAGAATTCCTAGATTTCTCCTAATTTCACAGAATCTATCCTCATAAGGGCCTTTGTAAAGATATCAGCTAATTGATTTTCGGTGCAAACATATTCAAGAATTATATTTTTGTTTTGAACATATTCTCTTATGAAGTGATGTCTTATTTCAATATGTTTGGATCTTGAGTGTTGAATAGGATTTTTAGATAGATTTATGGCACTTGTGTTGTCACATCTTATTGGTGTTTCATTAGTTTAATTCCAAAGTCTTCGAGTTGTTGCTTAATCCACAAGATTTGAGCACAACAATTCCGGCTGCAATGTATTCGGCCTCAGCCGTAGACAGTGCTACCCGAATTTTGTTTCTTGCTAAACCATGAGATTAGGTTAACTCCAAGAAATTGACAAGTTTCACTTGTGCTTTTTTCTATCTAGTTTACATCCAGCAAAGTCAGCATCAGAATATCCTAATAAATCTATTTGTGAGTCCTTAGAGTACCATAACCCTAAAGTTTGAGTACCATTTAAGTATCTAAGGATTCTTTTAACAGCATTCAAATGAGATTCTTTAGGATTAGATTGATATCTAGCACATAAACAAACACTAAACATGATATCAGGCCTACTTGCAGTTAAATATAATAATGATCCAATCATACCTCTATAGTATTTTAAGTCTACACATTTACCTTCATCGTCCTTGTCAAGCTTACATGAGGGACTCATTGGTGTGCCAATGGGTTTGGAGTTCTCCATTCCAAATCTTTTGAGTAGTTTCTTGGTGTACTTGCTTGGGTGATGGAGATTCTCTCTTTTGATTGTTTGATCTAGAGTCCGAGGAAGAAGGTGAGTTCTCCCATCATGCTCATCTCGAACTCCCCCTGCATAAGCTTAGCAAAGTCTTGACAAAGGGATTCATTAGTAGACCCAAAATTATGTCATCAACATAAATTTGTATAACTAACATATCATTTTGATTTCTTTTGATAAAGAGGGTTGTATCTACATTACCTCTTGAAAAACCATTATTTAGTAAAAATTTGCTTAGTCTATCATACCATGCTCTAGGTGCTTGTTTTAATCCATATAAAGCCTTATTTAATTTAAAACATGATTAGGAAATGCATGATTTTCAAATCCAGGGGGTTGTTCTACATAAACTTCTTCAGCAATAAATCCATTTAAAAATACACTTTTAACATCCATTTGAAACAATTTGAATTTCATAAAGCAAGCATATGCAAGTAGAAGTCTAATGGCTTCTAATCTAGCTACAGGTGCAAAGGTTTCATCAAAATCAATCCCTTCTTCTTGATTATATCCTTTAGCAACCAATCTTGCTTTATTTCTAATTACATTACCATGCTCATCTAATTTGTTTCTAAAGATCCATTTTGTGCCAATTATTGAACAGTTTTTAGGTCTTGGAAACCAAAGTCCAACATTATTTTTTTCAAATTGATTAGTTCCTCTTGCATTGCATTAATCCAATTATGATCTTTTTCAGCTTCTTCAATAGTTTTGGGTTCAAAATGAGATACAAAAGCACAATGACTAAAAACATCTCTAAGTGAAGAGCGAGTTTTTACACCATGCATAGGATCACCAATAATTAACTCCTTAGGGTAGTTGTGAACATACCTCCATTCCTTGGGTAGGTCATTTGTACCTTGAGGTTGTTCTTGAATTTCCTCACCTATCTCATCTTATTTGTCTTCTTGTTCCTTGTCCTCTGGAGTGGCTGAATCTTTCAGAGTGATCTCCTTCATACCTTCTATTAATGGATCTGCATCATCAACACCCTCATTCTTCCTTGAAGGAAGATCGTTAGATTCATCAAAGACAACATGAATGGACTCCTCAACTACTAAAGTTCTTTTATTAAAAACTCTAAAAGCTTTACTAGTAGAGGAGTAACCCAGAAAGATTGCTTCATCTGATTTTGCATCAAATTTATCAAGTCTTTCCTTGCTATTATTTAAAACAAAACATCGGCAGCCAAAACATGAAAATATGCAATATTTGATTTTCTTCCTTTCCAAAGTTCATAGGGGGTTTTCTTTAAAAATTGTCTGATCAAAGCACGATTTAAAATGTAACATGCTGTGTTAATAGCTTCCGCCCAAAAATATCTTAGAAGGTTGCTTTCACAAAGCATGGTACGGGCCATTTCTTCTAAGGTTCTGTTTTTCCTTTCAACTACCCCATTTTGTTGGGGTGTTCTAGGAGCAGAGAAGTTATGGCCGATTCCATTCTCATCACAAATTTTTCAAAGTCTTGATTTTTCAAATTCAGTTCCATGGTCACTTCTAATATTTTGAATTGAAAATCCTTTTTCATTAGTGACTTTTCGATGAAATTTAGTGAAAATATGAAAAGTTTCATCTTTGTGTGCCAAAAAGAAAACCCAAGTAAAACGTGAATAATCATCTATTATTACAAAACCATATCGTTTTCCTCCTAGACTTGTGGTTCTAGTTGGTCCAAATAAATCCATATGCAAAAGCTCTAATGGTCTAGAAGTTGAAACAATGTTTTTGGATTTAAATGAAACTCTAGTTTGCTTACCTAGTTGACATGCATCACAAATCCTATCTTTTTCAAAATTCAGTTTAGGCAAGCCATGAACTAATTCTTTCTTAATTAATTTTGAAAGAGAATGCATGCTAATGTGAGCAAGTCTACGATGCCAAAGCCAACTAGTCTCATTAACTTTAGCATTTAAGGATACTAGGCATTGCATGTCTAATTTGGCTAAATCATTTAGATCTACCATATAAACATTGCCATGTCTATGTCCTATAAATTTGATGCCATCATTAATAGGACTAGTCACAATACAAACAGATGATTCAAAAACTACTTTATACCCTTTATCACAAAATTGACTAATGCTAAGTAAGT
>NC_025996.2:62529407-62554822 GCF_000442705.2 Elaeis guineensis
TTTTTCAATTGAAAGATTTTCTGCTTGTTTTACTAAAGACTGATTTTTCAATTTTAGTTCTTTGTTTTTCATTCCTAGTTTCTTCAATTCATCAATTAAATCATTGAAGGCTTCATGCAATTCTTCAAAAGTAAATTCACTAGGGGTTTCAGAAATTACCTCATTATCGTGTGCCATAAGGCACAGGTTGGCTTGTTCTGTTGAGGTCTCCTCATCGGAGCTTGAGTCATCGCTCGCACTCCATGTGGCCATCATTGCCTTCTTTTTGAACTTTTTGGGACCTTTCTTCAATTGTGGACATTCGGATTTGAAATGCCCCGGCTTCTTGCACTCATAGCATATAAGGGGTTGATCTTTTTCTTTCTCTTTGCTTTGTTCCCCTTTTGTGAAAGGTCTCTTTCTCATCCCCTGTTTCCTCTTTCTTAGGAACTTCTTGAATCTTCGGGTGATGAGTGCCATTTCTTCATCCTGTTCTTCATCTTCTGTGTCGTCAGTTTCTTCATCAGGAGAGGCTGTGGATTTGAGGGCAATGGTTCTCTTCTTTTTGACTTCATCCTCTTGATGTTGCTTCATGCTAAGCTCGTGAGTCATCAAGGATCCAAGAAGCTCTTCTAGAGGTAGAGTGTTCAAGTCCTTTGCTTCTTGGATAGCAGTCACCTTGGCTTCCCAGGTTCTTGGCAATGACCTGAGAATCTTCCTTACAAGCTCACTGTTAGTATAAGATTTGCCAAGACTCTTCAAATCATTAATTATATCAGTAAAGCGAGTAAACATAGCAGTTATGGACTCATCATGCTCCATTTTAAATAATTCATATTTATGTACAAGCATGTTTATTTTAGACTCCTTTACTTGATTTGTTCCCTCATGGGTTACTTCTAACCTATCCCATATTTCTTTAGCAGATGCACAGGTAGAAATGCGATTAAATTCATTTGCATCAAGTGAACAATAAAGAACATTCATAGCTTTAGCATTTAACTGTGCCAATTTCTTATCAACCTCATCCCATTCTCTTTCGGGTTTGGTTGACTCCTCACCATCTATTATCTTGGTGGGTGTGTGTGGACCGTTCACTATGATACTCTACATATCATAGTCTAGTGCTTGTATGAAAATCTTCATCCGAGCTTTCCAATAGGTGTAATTAGACCCATTGAAAAGTGGAGGTCGGTTGGTAGATTGCCCCTCGGCTAGAGAAGTGCCGACGTGGGTTGCCATAGATCTTTGGCTCTTTGATTGTTAGATCAAAGAAGGGCTAGAGCACCGGGCTCTGATACCACTTGTTGCCCAGCTATGCAACCCAAGAGGGGGGGTGAATTAGGTTTTAAAAATTTTAGGCTTAACTAATTACTTGTAAAAATTATATATCAAAAGCTTGATGAATGAGGAGAGAGACTTTAGTTTGAGATTAATTACTTAAAACAAGAATGCAAGGATATAATGGAGAATTAAAGAGAAACAATAAAGCATGCCACAAACACAATGATTTATAGTGGTTCGGTGCCAACCTTGCACCTACATCCACTCCCCAAGCTCCTACTTGGGAATTCCAATCCACTATACTTTGTATTCAACCCGAATACAACCGTCGAAAACTCCGACACTAGCTATCCCAAGCTAGTCCACTTGTTTTTCGGGTACAAGCCGACCCAATACACTCCGATTTCAGGTTCGGATCAACCTTTTCTTGTTTTGGAAACCCTCCAAAACAAAAATAATTACTCACAAGATAAAATCAGTTTAGAGCACAAATAAGTACAAGAATAGCTCCTTAAGTGAGCGAATATAACAATAAATACGCTTTACTCAAATGAAAAAGCCCCTCTTGGATTTCCTCAAAGTGGATGAGAGATGAAGTAAATGCTTGAGGAGTTGGTGAGCTTGATTGATGGCTTCTTGAAGGCTTTTAAATGAGCTCTTGTATGATGTTGAGTAGTTGGCTTGAAAAACCTTCTCTTGAATGTACTTGAATGCCCTCTTGAATGCTCTTGATTTTCTCTTTTCAAATCACTTGAATGCCTCTTGGATATTTTTATCTCTCTATTTTGTTTTCCACCTTTTGAAACCTTTTATAGCCTTAAGAGACAAAGGAAAACAAACTAGGCAGAAAAAGAGCCGTTAGAGCACAAAAAGCAGCATTAAAAAGCAACCAAATCTGGCCAAAAACTAGCCGTTACAGGCAAATCCCGTCATATGAGTCGACTCATGAGTCGACTCATGCCTCAGGGGTCGACTCATGAGTCGACCTCTGTTGCAAAGTCCAGAGATTTGGTTTCTGAATTTTCTTGGCCCAAAACAGCAGAAGTCGACTCATGAGTCGACTCATGCCTTGTGGGTCGACTCATGAGTCGACTCACAGGTCGTGCCAAGCCAGAAAACCAGCGTGCCATGGCTAATCTTTGCGTGCCAATCAGCTCATAGTTTCATGAGTTGACTCATGAGTCGACTCATGAACTTCAAACCTTCATAACTCCAAAAATATAAGTCCAAAAATCATGAAACTTTCACCAATAGATTACATATCATTTGTTCTACACGATGATGCTATCAAATCAGAGTTTTGATGAAATTACGATTTTGCCCCTGTAGAGCATAAGGTCTTTTTCAAATAAAAAATATTTGTATCCCTTCAAACTATTTTGTAGTCATCAAAATCAATCTAGGAGCAACAGGGGATTTAGTATTGTAGCAAGGAAGGAGGTAACAGGATTAAGGGTTTCTTTGAGTGGGGTGGGGGGGAGATCTTAGGCTTATTTTGAGAAAAGGGGGCAAGGGGGTGATGCATCTTTTTTTCTTAGATATTTTTACTACTCTGCCCATGAGAGGGACACGTGGCAAACAATGGGCATTTTTTCCTCTTTCCTGGAGAAAAGGGTTGGCAGGCATGATTTTGGATGCAATTTTGGGTGGGGTGGTGGTGGGTGGGATGGGCATGATTTTTGGTAAGGTGAGTGTGATTTTAGGTGCATGGTATTTAGAGTGATTTTAGTTTTTTTTTAATGTGATTTAGAGTGACATGCAGCCAAGCATTATACCAAAGATTCAATAAATATTTAGGATGGTTGCAGGTTTTTTTATAATGATTTAGGGCTACATGCAGTCAAGAGGTTGAGTTCCTTAATCGTGCATCCTTGAGATCGGGATGCAAGTCGTTGGAGGCTGAGCTCCCATCCCAATTTATTGAACTAAGTTTCCAAGCCACACATCCCTGCAGATCGGGATGCCCATTCCGAGCTCCCAATTCCCACATCTTTGAAGATTGGGATGTGTCCCTAGATGCCAAGCTCCTAGGTCAAACTCCCAGGTTGCCCATCCCCATAGATCTAGATGCTATTCCCATGCCGAGCACTCCCAGGTTGAGCTTCTAAGTTGTGCATTCTCGGAGATCAGGATGCAAGTCCATGGAGGCCGAGCTCCCAAGCCATGCATCCCTAGAAATCAAAATGCGGATCCCTGGAGGCCAATGAGAGCCATTTCGAGTTCCTTGATCCAGCTTTAGGCCACATATCTCTGAAAATCAAGATGCAAGTCTGTGGAGGCCGACCAGAGCCATTTTGAGCTCCCTAGTCGAGCTCTTAGGCCATGCATCCCTGAAGATCAAGATCATGTCCCAGGAGGCCATCATTCTGAGACATCCAAAATGCGAGCACTGTGCATGTAGGATGCAAATCTTTAGAGTGCCGATCAGAGCCATGCCAAGCTCCTACGCTGTGCATCCCTGGAGACTGGGACACGAGTCCTTTTTGGAGGACCATAGCCACTCCAAGCTCTCAGGTAAAGGTCCCAGGCCATGCATCACTAGAAATTAGAACATAAGTCCGTCGAGGCCAACTAGAGCAATTCTGAGATCTCAAGCAGAGCTCTCAGGCCACCCATCACTAAAGAACAAGATTCCATTCGTGGATGCTACTCTTCCATACCATCTAATATGCAAGCACCTTGCACTCAGGGTGCGAATCACTAGACTGATGATCAGAGTCATACTGAGCTCCGTTTGAAAGTGAAGGATCAGTGGTACACCCTAAAATTGATCACAGCCAATATGGCAAAATCGGCCAATCAAAGTCCACCATGAACCAATCATAAAATCCTCACCTCAACCAACCAGTTCTCACCATATGGTGTTGTCCAGAAGAATAGTAACCTAAGAAGAGGGTGAATTGGATTCTTTAAAAAATTTATATTAAATCTAAAATTTAAAATAATTATATGCTTCAAATTAATCTAACTTATATGATTATGAGGTAAATACGATGTGCTATAGCGGAATTAAGATATTAAAGGTAGCAATGCGAGAATTAAAATAAGTAAAGCAAGCAAGACAATAAAGCAAGAAAAAGATAAGGCACAATATAAACATAAAATAATTTATAGTGGTTTGGTATAGTCCGGCATCTATGTCTACTCTCTAAGCTTACATTGAAAATTTCATTATAATCAGCTTGATTACAGTACATTTATTTTACTCAGAATTGGAAATAAATTTAGTTAATTTTTTGAAATCAGCAATCAAAACTGTACATCAATTATTTTTCAGATTCACAATCAATCCAGTTGATTTTTCGAATCTACCAACTAAAATCTATAATATTCAATTCCAGACTTGGATGGACCTTCACCCTAAGTTTTTTCCTCAAAAAAATTTGAAAAGAAAATAAGATGCAAAGTAGAAAGTATTCAGCTTAAAATAAAAATAAAAAACTTAAACTCTTTGAAACTCGAAGAAGTTATTGATGAATGGTTCAAATGAAGCTTGAATTTCTCTTCCTTATGCTTGAGAGGATGTTGAGATGATGGAAAAGATTGCGCTCAAAAGTCTGCTAAATTCTGTGTACAAAATTTCTCTCTTTTTTCTTTTTCCAAAGTTATTCAATGAAGCTCTCATAAAATTGAAGTTTTTCTCTTTTTGATCCTCTTTGCTCCCTTTCCAAATGATTCTCTAGCTTTTAATAAGCTTGAGAGTTGCTAGAGAATGAGTTTTAACTATTCGAAGCCTTGGAGTAGATGTTGAAGGGAAAAACTAGCTATTAAAAAGTATAGAAAACTAGCAGCTAGTATTATCCCATGTCAGGGGTCGATCCGAGTTTCTCGGGGATTGACTCCAGTTATCTTGAGGTTGACTCCAACTCTTCAGGGGTCGATCCGAGCTGGGATCCTAAAAATACAGCTTTCTATCTTCACTAAGAGAGTCAACTCTTCCTTCACAAGAGTTGATTCGAGCATGTGCCAGCCTGCTCTAATCATGCCAAAGTTGACTCCTCTTTCTTGGGTTGACTCTTCTGAGCCAGATTTATAGAATTTCATTCTTTAAAGTGCTTTAACTTGGCATCTTAAGAGAATTTCTTTCAAAAATGATTTCTTTATTTTGAACACTTTAGAAATTTTACATCCACTCTTGAAACACATGATTAGTATCGATCATAATTTTTTAAAATTTTATAATCATCAAAATCAATCATAAGGTCAATATATGGCCATTATCAAAAGTGCTCGGAGATGCTTTGGAGGTCAAGCTCCATGCCATGCTCTCAGGCCAAGCTCCTAGGCCGTACATCCATGGAGATTGTGATGCAAGTCCCTGGAGGATGACCAATGCTATTTCTGAGCTCCTAGATATAGCTTTGGGTTGTACATCCCAGAGATTCAGATGCAAGTCTTTGGAGGCCAAGCTCCTAGACCGCACATCCCTGGAGATTGGGATGTGAGTCCTTGGAGGCCGACCATAGCTATTTTGAGTTCCCTTGCCAAGCTCCTGAGTTGTAGATCCCTGGAGATTAGGATGCGAGTCTTTGGATGCCAAGCTCCAAGGTCGAGATCCTAGGTTAGACATCTTGGAGAACGAGATGCAAGTCTCATGCTAAGCACTTCCAAGTTGACCTCCCAGATTGCACATCCCTAGAGATTGGGATGCGACTCCACGGAGGCCAAGCTCCCATGCTGAGCTTGCAAGTTGAACTCTGAGGTTGCGCATCCCATAAGATCGAGATGCGAGTCCCTGGGGTTGACCAGAGCTATTCCGAGCTTCCAAGCCATGCATCCCTAAAGATCGGGATGTGAGTCTCTAGAGTTCACCCTTCCATACCATCCGAGATGCAAGCACCATGCACGCAGGATGTGCCCTAAAGTGCCAACCAGAATCATGCTAACCACTCAAGCTCCGAATTCTTGGAGATCTGCACCCAAGTCTTGGAGATAGACCAAAGACATCCTCCCAAGCAAAGCTCCTAGGTTGCGCATCACTGGAGATCGGGATGTGAGTTTGTGGAGGTCACCCTTCCATGCTATCTGAGATACGAGTATCATGCATGCAGTATGTAAGTCCTTGGAACACTGAATAAAGCTATACTGAGCTCCTCTCGAAAGTGGGGGCCAAGTAATGCACCTCAAAACTGGCCAAAGCTAGCATGGCAAAACCAACCAATCAAAGCTCACCATAAACCAACCATGAAGTCTTTACCTTGGCCAATCAATTCTCACCACATGGCTATAATCAAAAAGTGTAAAGATATCCAAATCTCCCACTGCTCTATTACAGCTAGCCCACAACAGTTGAACGACCTCTATAACTGTATGATTCATATCTCATGATATTTTTTGGATGTGCGAGCGGTTATTTATAACATCATCCTTTGCACACCCTAAGATTTCAATTGCAATGAGTTCTAGCCCTCTATTATATAAGCCACTCACAAAGGCCGTTCAATTAAGTCTAATTAAGTCTAATTAAGTCCAATCAAGTGTAAACATACCTTTCCATCTGTTCCTAAATATCATTTTCTTTTTTTCTTTACAACTCATCAAGCAAATTATGGAGAAATGATGAGTGAGAATCAAAAAATGCATAATGCTCACATATAAGTCAAGATCAACCTGTGATAATCAAAGTGGGATCATAAAGTACTGGTATACATTGTCGGATGCCCTACCTTCTATTTTTTTTAGATGTTATTTTTTCCATGTTTATATATATATATATATATATATATATATATATATATTTGTGTGTGCGTGTGTGTGCATATATATACATACATACATACATATATATATATATATAACTAATTTAATTTTATTTAGACTGTCCAATTTTTGATTGCTTGATGCATAAACTATGGATCTTCAAATCATATGATTTTTTATGTACAAGTAGTTTTGAGACAGTAGATCATATTCAACAGCTTGGATCATTAATGTAGGACCTCTATGACCTCTATTATAGAGTTTTAATCTGATCAAATCTGAATCTAAATCCGATCAATCTGATTCTAGCCTGAGTCATATATATATATATATATATATATATATATATATATATATATATATGTATGTATATATGTATGTATGTATGTATGTATGTATGTATAAATATATGTATATGTATATGTATATGTATATGTATATATATATATATATATATATATATATATGTATGTATGTATGTATGTATGTATGTATGTATATGTATATACATATATGCATATACATATATGGATATGTATATACATATATATGTATACACATATACATATATATGCATGTATTTGCATATATGTATATATGTATATACATGTATATATCTCTTATCGGGATTCTGATTTCTTATAAAGGAGGATGTATTCTTTCAATAACCTGTCCTTTCCCATCTTACCAAGAAATCATAATTTTATTTTTTAACATGTTAACTTCTTTAGTTTTGACCCTATAGTTTTCAAACCAATCAAAGAAAAGGGGCTGAGTTTGGGTATTTTCTAAAAATTTGTAAGACTCATCCTAGATTTTATCTCTTTGAGATTTTGTGAAGTTTTTAAAGAATTCTTTCCTTCTCACTTCATTTTCCTTTGAGAAGAAATGTCCCCTTAATAATTCTTTATTTATACTATATTCTTGGCTTACTACATAGATCTCCTGGTCTTTTGATTTCATCGTCTGTGAGTAAGTGGGAGATACAGTCGGAGATTGAACTGTGTTTCTTCGTATTGGGTTCGTAGAATCTTCTAATCTAGGTTGATCTCACTCAACTGAGTAGACAAGGGGATAGAAAAACCATGCCTATGTGGGTTTGGAGAGACATTTGAACTAGGATTCATCCTACAACTCAATTTCTTTAGAATCTAATTGTAACATCTCCTTTGAGATAGGTTATAATTGTCCGTAAGTTACTAGCTTCTTGTCTAATTTTAGGAATAGCTTTTTTTAATTGCCAGTCTTCTGGCAAAGCTATTTGATCCTAGATTAGAGTCTTTGGGATATACATATTTTTCTTTCTAAGATCTATTTGGAAGTATTCAGTCTTCTCCAAAGTTCTTTGATTAATTACTCCTATGTGATCAAGTGTGTTTAAGATCTTATAATATATCTGATAAATAATTACTGCCAGATAGGATCTGGGGAGCATACTAATACTATGCAGCTTTGTTTCTAATTTCAGACTTTTCAAGGTATTTTTATCTTTAATCTTCATTGTTAGATCTATGTTACAATTTAAATAAATAGGTCCATCATATAGGCTAGATTCAACCATGCCTAATAATGAATCTTGAAAGTCTATGAATCTTCCATCTCTTAGACATAAGAGGATTGTAGAATTAAGACCTCTTCTAATAAGAGATTTTACTGTGACTTAAATCAATACTATGTGGATGAATTCAAATTTTAACTTATATTGTTTAATTATTTCTTCTGTTATAATAGGGATAATCTCATGTTCACTACATATTGAGATGGTTTTTTCAACTACCTTGACTCTGTTATTTGGGATTATCCAACAACTTGTAGTTTTGTAAATTGAGTTCTTTAGAATTTTAGGGATTGACCAATTGCTTAATTGTCTGTCTAAATATTCAGTTAGAAATCCTTCTTGATTGATACTATCTACTCTTGAGGAGGAACTGATAGAAGAGGATCTTGACAAGAAATTCATTTCGATAGCCTCAACTTCCTGAACTATCAATGACTTATGCCACAGCCTTCCAAATGGCCTAAAAGGGAACTTTTGTTCAAACACAACCCAGATAATCGAAAAAGGATTTCTTGTCCCTTTCTCTTCTTATCTCTCTCCCCCCCCAACTGGCTTTGATTCCACTTAGAAGGATCCCTCAAAATCTTCCAACAAAACATAGCCTTACTATCACCCAAAGCCCAAAATTTTCTATCTCTTCTCAATGTTTTCTTATTATTTGCATTATCCTAGATTTTGAGCTGGAAATATACCCTAGTTTAGAATCCACCATTACCATCAACTCTCGATCGCAAGTACAAGATGAAATGATGGCAGAAATTCAATTCTGAGAAAGCCACCAAGCCAAAGATATTAGAATAGATCTCCAAACATCTCCGACAAACAGTAGCAATCGAGCCAGAAATAGCCAAGTTCTTACAACAAAAATCTACAATGAGCTCAAGACTAGCAGCCGCAAAATCCAAGCTTGAATATAAAAGGCTCCTCTTAGAAACCTAACTGAACTAGAGGAAGAAGAAGAAGAGCAGGAGAGTGTCAAAAGTAGCTCATCAATAGAATATGCAGCCAGTCTCGATAACTCAGCACTGTATCCATTTACCTGAAAGCAATGGGGCTCCAGTATACCTATGGTAAAGCATCCCATTGGATTCCAATGATAGGGACACCAGCACAAGCATTCAGTTAGAACAAAAGCACTGACAAAGCCATCAATCGAGGCTCTGACATCAAAAATATCTGCCAAGATACTAGCAAACTAACATCTACCAAGGACAAAGATTCCGCACCAATACTGACAAAAGTGCTGACATCGAAAAAATATCTGCCATGACAAAATAAAAGTAGCTGATAAGACACAAGCAAACTGACATCTATTAAGGCTAAAGATTCCACACCAATGCTGACAAAAGCATTGACACCGACAAAACATCTACTATGATAAGATAAAAGTAGCTGACAAGACAAAAGGCTCTGCCCTGACACTGGTAAAAGCACTAACACTGATGAGACATCTACAGTAAATAAACTCCAAAGCATTCAAATCCACTTGAGGCAAACAACTATAAAAAAAATATCTAGCTAAAGGAAAGGGTGGAGGCTCTTCAAATCAGAGAGAGAGGGAGAGACGACCTTGACCAAGACTATCCTCCAATCCTGTGTCAAAATCCTAAAATTCCAAATATAGCCAAAGTTTTGGTTTTCCAATCCTTTAATCCTCGTATTGCTATCTTCAATCCTCATGTCCCAAATAGTTCATCCTGCAGTCTATTCTATAGAGGTTACAAGGGTGATGGTTGTATAATTTTTACTATATCAATAAAAGTATTCAAGTTCTCTTCAAAAATTCTGCCTCGTCTAACTTGTTTCTATTGTTTGAATGTTTTCTATGATTGATAGTGACATCGGAGAATTTTAAAAATCAATATCACTGGAAGCACTCTTCAAACTATTGTTTAGATACTTTCTAGTTATCATGGCTATCATGAGTTACTATTTTCAATAAAGCTCTGATTATCTTCTCAAAACACCCTTGGTATATAAAAAAAGTCATATCACCACATGCCTGGTTGGTATTCCCAATTGCAACTAGTCGAAGCCTTGAATTTTGGGGAAACTGGTAGCCCTTCTGGTTAAGAACCTCGAGGATGGTTGATTGTAAGTATCAAAAGCATCCAAATAATTATGTTAGATCAAGTAGCTCCGTATGGTATTTGGGACATGATTGTGAGTGGTGAAAGTCGATCATACAGATCTCCAAACATCCCCGACAAACAGCAACAGTCAAGCCAGCAATAGCTAGGTTCTTACAACAGAAATCTACAACCAACTCCGAACTAGCAACCACCAAATTCAAGCTTGAATATAAGAGCTCCTCTTAGAAACCCTAACTAAACTAGAGGAAGAAGAAGAAGAACAACAGGAGAGCATCAAAAGTAGCTCATCAACAGAATATGCAGCCAATCTCAATGATCCAGCACTGTATCCATCTACCTGAAAGCATTAGGGCTCTTGTATACCTATGGTAAAGCATCCCATTGGATTCTAATGACAGGGACACCAGCACAAGCATCCAGCTAGAACAAAAGCACTGACAAAACCATCAATCGAGGCACTGACACCAAAAACATCTGTCAAGACACAAGCACACTGACATCTATCAAGGATAAAGATTCTGCACCGACACTGACAAAAGTGCTGACACTGATAAATTAAATATCTACCATGATAAAATAAAAGTAGCTGACAAGACACAAACAAAATAGTATCTACCAAGGATAAATTAAGATTCTGCACTGACACTGACAAAAATGTTGACACTGACAAAACATCTACCATGACAAGATAAAAATAGCTAACAAGATAAAAGGTTTTGCACTGACACTGGCAAAAGCACTGACACTGATAAGACATTTATAACAAATGGACTCCAAAACATTTTGTTGGTGGTAAGGTGGATTCTGAACTAGGGTACATTCCTAGCTCAAAATCCAAGATAATGCAAACAATGAGAAAAAATTAAGAAGAGATGGAAATTTTTGGGCTCTGGGTGATAGCAAGGCTATGTTTTATTGGAAGATTTTGAGGCCTTCAAGAACAATTGGAGGAGGAATTTCTCTTGTGAGACCATAATAGTCCCACTGGTGAATAAACCAAAATGGAAATTGGTAGTGGTCTCCTTCACTATTCTAATCAATTAATGTTATTGTCTTCCTTTTAGATGACCATCAGGAGTATCTAAAATTGTTTGAAGAGTATCTATTGCCTCTAATATCTTATTAAGCAAAGAACTTTTGGAGACAGAATATTTCTAAATAGATCCTAGAAAGAAAAAATGTGTACATCCCAAAGACCCTAATCTAAGATAAGATAGCTCTACAAGAGAACTAGCAATTAAAAAAGCTGTTCCTAAAATTAGACAAGAAGCTAGTAACTTGCAAACAATTACAACCCATCCTGAAGGAGATGTTACAATTAGATTCCAAAAAAATTGAAGTCAAAGTTGTAGGATGAATCCTGATTCAAGTGTCCCTCCAAACCCACATAGGCATATTGTTCTATCCCTCTATCTACTCGGTGAGCAGGATCAATCTAGAACAGAAGATTCCGCTAACCCAATATGAAGAAAACACAATTCAATCTTCTCCTATATCTTCCACTTACTCACAGATGATGGAATCAAAAGATCCGGAGATCTATGTAGTAAGCCAAGAATATAGTATAAATAAAGAATTATTAAGGGAAGATTTCTTCTCAAAGCAAAATGAAGTGAGAAGGAAAGAATTCTTTAAAAACTTCACAAAATCTCAAAGAGATAGAATCCAAGATGAGTATTATAAATTTTTAGAAAATACCCAAACTTTGACCCTTTTCTCCAATTGGTTTGAAAACTACGAGATCAAAAATATAATTATAGTTTCTTGGCAAGATGGGAAAGGATGGGTTATTGAAAGAATACACCCTTCTTTACAAGAAATTAGAATCCCGATAAGAGATTCCCAAGTCATCACATCTCCCTTCAAAATTAAATCAGATCCTTAAGAATCTGCCAATGGCGGAGACATTAGGAACATTATTGAGCAGAATAACTTCACAAACCAAAACTTGAAAATATTAGGAGATCAACTAATTAGGATAGAAGAATTAATTAAGGAAGAAAAATAAGAAATCCCTAAACAAAAGGAAGAGACACCAATATTCAAGCCGCATGAAATCCCAAAGATTCAAACATCTCAATTAACAAGTTCTGACATAATAAAAGAGATTAATAAGAGATTAGAGGCAATAGATACTCTTCAATCAATTTTAAATACTCCTGGACAGTCATCTAAAAGGAAGACAATAACATTAATTGATCAGAATAGTAAAGAAGACTCTAAAAGCACTACTAGTGTAAGTGACGAAAATCTGAAAGAAGTCAATCTAGATCTTGAAATCAATAAGATACAAAATTGAAAGAATTCTCAAAAATATTTCTGCCCTAGGGTGACTCTCTTGGACATGTTAAATGAAGAAAGAAATCAATTTAGGCAAAACCAGTACTCTGCCAACACCATCCATGAGTAGAACATAGATGGTATGACAAAATACCAGATTTTAAATCTGAAATGACAATGGTATCAACAGCATACAAGACGGAACAAAATATTCTTGATAACACCATAGTTTAGACCTTAGTTGCTGGATTTATCGGCCAATAAAAGGGTTGGTGGGTCACTATCTCGATGACATGGATAGGGATCATATTTTAAATGCAATCAGAAAGACAGTTGGAGGAGAAGTCATCAAAGATGAAGAAGGATTAGATGTCCAAGATGCGGTCCCCACTTTAATTTTTACTATAGCCAAACACTTCTTAGGAAACCTTCCAAATTCAAAGATAGGTCTGCTGAAATTTTGACAAATCTCAGGTGTAAGAAACTACAGGATTTCCATTGGTACAAAGATATATTCCTGACTAGGATTCTAACTAGGGATGATTGTCACCAAGCCTTTTGGAAAGAAAAACTCATTAGACTTCCCTCAATGTTTGCTGAGAGGATTAAAACAAATCTCAGGAATCAAATAATGGTAAAATCCCATATGATAGACTAACATGTGGTGATTTAGTCACTTCAATTAATGAAGGACTTTTACTTTGCAATGATTTAAGGTTAAAACAACAAATGAAAAAAAGAACAACTAACTAGTAAAAAAGAATTGGGAATCTTTTGCGAGTAGTTTGGTTTACAACCTATAGGAGGCAAGCCCAAATATAATAAAAGACAACCCAAAAGGATTCGTAAAAATTATGCCAAAGGTAAAAGTAATTTATACAAAACCAAGCAAGAATCAACCTCAACAAAACATTATAAGAAAAAGTTAAACCTAAAAACAAGACTCCCACATGCTATGAGTGTGGCCGACTAGGACACTATAGTAACAAATGTAAGCTGAAATCTAAGATTAATAATTTAGAAATCGATGAATTAAATCTGAAAGAATCAATTAAAAAATAACTACATAATTTACTATTAGAAACCAACTCGGAGGAATCATCTGATTCTAAAACCAGTTCAAATGAAGAAACAAAGCACCAGGAGATCTGTACAGTAACTAAAGAATAAGATTTACTATTAAATTTTATAAATAAGATTGCTGACCCTAAGTTAAAAAAAGAATATTTGCTGAAACTCAAAGAAACCATGCAAAAGGAAGAACATAAACCTGCACAAATACATAGCCTGAATAATATTCTAAATAGATTTGAAGAAAAAGATGAAAAGACAGTCACCCTCCAAGACCTCCAAAAAGAAATCAATCACATAAAATGGGAAATAGGACAAATGGAATCTCAAATCCAAGAGTTAAAAGAACAGAAGATGGAATATGTCCCAGAAGATGAAGGGCAAAATTTCATTCAAACTATCTCCCAAATAATAGTGCAAAGATGGTGCGTCAACATCACAATAGCCATAGGAGAAAATTTTGAGTTAGACACGATTGCCCTTTTAGACTCGGGTGCCGACTTAAACTACATTCAAGAGAGACCAATCCTCACTAAGTACTTTGAGAAAACCAGAAAAAAGCTGAACACGGCTAATGGTCCTGAACTTAAAATAAGACATAAGCTCACCAAAGCCTTTGTATGTAATCAAACGATATGCCTCAAGACTTCCTTTATTTTAGTAAAAAACCTAAATAAAGTAGTAATATTAGGTACCCCATTTTTAAACCTGATAAAATCATTTCTAGTAGACAATTAGGGGATTAAAATGCAGATCTTAGGATAAGACTTAGTCTTCCAATTCATACGTCCACCATATTCAAAAAATTTAGAACAAATAAGAAACCAAACCATCAATCTCATAAGCAAGAAACTGAAATAGTTGGAGTTCTTAAAAGATGAGGTAGCATATAAAAGATCGAATACCAACTGAAGGACCCATCAATAATAATACAAATTCAGGAACAAAAAGATAAAATTTTTAGAACCACATGTTCAGACCTCCCAAACACCTTTTGGGAAAGGAAACAACATTCTGTGGATCTACCATATGAGCAAGGATTCTGTGAGAAGAAAATTCAAACAAAGACAAGACTCATACAGATGAATCATAAAATGTTAGAATATCATAAAAGGAAAATAAAAACTTGAGAAACAAGAAAGTTAATTAGGCCAAGTAAGTCACCATGGAGCTGTGCGGCATTTTACGTCCAAAAAAGCTCGAAAATTGAGAGAGGGGTGTCTAAGTTAGTAATAAATTACAAACCTTAAAATCAAGCTTTGAGATGGATAATATACCCAATCCCTAATAAAAAAGATCTATTAAATAGCCTCGACAGAGCAAACTCATTTCTAAATTCGACATGAAGTCAGGTTTCTGGCAAATCTAAATCCAGGAAGAAGATAGATATAAAACTATTTTTACTATCCCATTCGGACAATACGAATGGAACGTGATGCCATGTGGCCTAAAGAACACCCCATCTGAATATCAAAAAATAATGAATGATTTATTCAATGCATATACAAAATACATCATAGTATATATAGGCGATGTATTGATATTCTCAACATCTGTCGAGCAACATTTTAAACACATCAAAACATTCATGAATATAATTATAAAAAATGGTCTTGTACTCTCAAAATCAAAAGTAGAGTTATTTCAAATCAAAATTAGGTTTTTAGGCTGTGACATAAGCAATGGAACCATTAAATCCGCACAAAGAGCCATAGAGTTTGCAGAAAAATTTCCGAATACAATTTAATAAAAACCAACTACAGAGGTTCCTGGGAAGTCTCAACTACGTTTCTGATTACTACCAAAATTTAAAACTTATAACAAAACCACTCTATCAGACACTTGGAAGAATCCTCCCCTAGACCAATCAGCATACCTAGATAATAAAAACAATCAAAACGCAAGTTAAATCCTTTCCATGCCTACATTTAGCAGATCTAGAAGCCTTTAAGATAGTCGAGACATATGCATCGGAATTGGGGTATGGAGGAATTTTAAAACAGAAAAAAAGATAAAGAATAATTAGTCCAGTATGTGTCAGGAATCTGGAACCATGCTCAATAGAAATACTCAACAATTAAAAAATAGTTCCTCGAATAGTCCTGTGTATCCTGAAGTTCCAAGGTGATTTCTTGAATCAAAAGTTTTTATTACGTATAGATTGTTAATCGGCAAAATATATTTTAGAAAAAGATGTAAAAAAACCTGACATCAAAGTAGATTTTTACTAGAAGGCAGGCAATATTATCTATTTTTGATTTTGAAATATAATTTATTAAAGAAAAAGACAACTCTCTTCTTGATTTCCTCTCATGAAAATTTTTGCAGGAAATTCCAAATGCCTCCAAAGAAAACTAGTCCGCCCTCTATTCCTAAACAAACTAAAGCAGATTATGCACAATCCTCGCAAAAACCTTTCATTATCTCTCCAAAGCCTAAACACTTAACTTGGTACGAGGTGGTCGCTCAAGAGGAATAGCAATCAAATTTACCACCACAACCCACAATGCTTGTAGAACAACCAATCACAAAATAAATGGCTCTATTAGCCCAAGCAAATCCCACTCTAATGGGGCTAGAAATATTTTAAAAGACCGTTGCAGAATTTGTAGAGAAAAAACTGCAACATCTTGGCATAAACAAAAACAGGTCACAGGGATTTCTGACCCTACACCACTTTCAAAATTCCCTCCACAAAAAAATTTTACAAAATATGTTGAAAAGAAATAAGTCCAAATAATTTTAACAGTGGAAGATGAGTTTTCAGCAGAAACACCAAGACATATTATTGACAAAATTTTCCCCCTTTTTGATATTTTCAACCAAAAGATCTTCAAAAAATACAAAAAATTTATGAGTTCATAATAGTTGATATTGGTTCCATTGGAGTCAAACATTATCGAGATAAAACTAATCCAAATGAGATAACACATTCAACAATTAAAATCCTCACTACAACAGAAAGGAGTATTTGTGTTATAGCCCGAGCCCATGCCCGATTTAAAAGACCCAAGCCCATTCAAAAAAAAAAAAAAAAAAAGAGAAAAAATCGGGAAGAAGACTCCGATAGGAGTCTTCTTCTCCGGCGAGACCCAGGCGAAACGGGAGTCTAGGACCTCTCGAAGTCCTAGGCCCTCTATAAAAAGACCTCCCTTTTCCCTAGAAGCCGATCATCGGCCCTCTTCCTCTCTCTTTCTCCCTATTTTTCGATTTGGAGCCGCGGACACTCCTCTTGTTCTCGCCATGATTGCTCGCCGGTGGGGTCACCGGAGGCCGAGGTGAGTTCCCCTTCTCTTCCTCTCTTCTTTCCCCTTCCTCCCGTGCCCTTGTGGCGGCTGCCGGCGACGGGAGTCGCCGATTCTTGGTCGGAAAAGAGACCCCTGTTTTGGCCTCTTTTCTTGGATTTTCCGACGCGGTGATCGCAATCGACCACCGGCCATGCCTCTCCATGACCGGGGAGTGGCCCCCCTCTGCCCTGGCCTTCGTCGTGGCGGCCGTGGCCTGAATGGCCCGGCAAAGGAGGGGACTGCCGGTCCCCTGTTCGGCCTGGAAGGAGCCCGAGAGAAGAAGAAGAAAAAAGAGAAAAGAAAAGAAAAGAAAAGAAAAAGAAGAAAAAAGAGAAAAGAAAAGAAAAGAAAAAGAAGAAAAAGAGAAAAAGAAAAGAAAAAAAAAAGAAAAAAAGAAGAAAAAGAGAAAAGAAAAGAAAAGAAAAAAATAAAATAATAATAATAATAATAATAATAAATATATATATACATATATATATATAATAAATAAATAAATAAATAAATAATGAGAGAGAGAGTTTCTCTTCTTCTCTCTCTTCTTTCAGTCTGAACCTTACTTTCTCTCTCTGGAATTGAACTTTCTCTCTCTAAATTTTCTTTCTCTAGATTATTTCTCTCTCTTGATAGATTTCTCTCTCTCTAAAGTTATTCCTCTAGGATTAGCATAGTGTAAGGCTTATTTGATGATTTTGATCGAGTTTAGGGAAGAGTCTGATTTTAAGCGAGGTTTTGATTTGGGACTTGTTTAGATTTAATTTTGAATTAAAATTAATATAAAAATATAATTTTGGACAATAGACACGGAAGAATCTCTAGAAGTTAATCAATCTGTTCATTCAGTGCTCCGTGAAAGGTAAGTAATGAATCATCTTCTCGAGATATTTCATATTTATTCTGAAAATAAATAATTATTCTCTGAAATTATGCATGATTTATGAAATTATGTTTTGAAAGAAAAGTACTTTTGAAATATTATGGTATGTCGATTATGCACACGTTCAGTAAAAATTATGATATATTATGATACAAAGTTTTGATACAGAATCAGATTTATGCTCTCAGCCTAACTATGTTTAGTGGGCTTGCCAATAGGGATTATTCGTTGGTATCAGTGGACCCTGCCAGTGGGGTTGTGCGCTGGTGTTTGTGGACCCTGCAGTGGGGTTGTGCGCTGGTATTCTGTGGACCCCCCAATGGGGGTTAAACATTGTCATAGTCGAGGCTGTTGAGTTACGAGTGTTTTAATCGAATCGGATTTATGATTATATTATATGTGAATATTTAAAAATATTGAATTTGTAATTAAATCAGCATGAAATATATTTTTATGTTTAATTACAATATTATTCTTAAAAATTAGATAATATCTGAATTATCTAGCTGAGATATTTGTTACTTACTGGGCTGTCTAGCTCATTACCTTTCTTTCTATTTTTCAGATTCAGATAATTAATTTCGAGCGTGGGAAGAAATATTGGGACAGAGCTTTTAGAGGCGAGATTTAGCATTGTCAACTTCATTAACTTAGATCTATTATTTTATTTTTAGTAAAATTTTATTGAATGTAAGATATTTATTTTAAATACTTGAATTAAAGTTGAATAATAATTATTTGAATTTATTCGCTGTGATGCATTGATATGTGATGAGATGCCTTGCATGCTTATAGAGAGAGTTCTTCATAAGTATGCGGCGGTTGCCGCGACTTTCCGCTCGCATCTCGGCTAGGGGGTGACAATTTGCAATGCAAAAAAAGCATCGCAAATACTATATTTCTATCGTAAATACTTATTTACGACGGAAATTTCGTTGCTAATGCTGCGTTGCTAAAAATGCTGTCATAGATAATATTTTACGATAGAAATAAAATTTTCGTCGCTAATAATCATTTTTTTTATGATAAACTATTTGTGTCGCAAAATTTTTTTTACTTTTTAAATTATTTATGACGAAACAAATTTTATCATAAAAAATTTATTTTTTCATCGTAAATAGATTATTTATGATAAAAATTATCCATCATCAATAATTTAATAAATAAATTTAATATTTAAAAAAAAATAAATTACCTTTTTGTGGTAAGAAACTTTATCGTAAATAGTTTCGTCATCAAAAAAAATTATTTACGATGATAATTTCCCTCACAGATAATTTTAAAAAATATTTTTAAATTTTAAAAAATAAATTATTTATGATGGAATAGTTCTATCGTAAATAATTTTATTTGTGATGCAAATTTGGTCATAAATAATTTCATCACTAATTAAAATATATTTTTTTAAAAAATATTTTATAAATATATATTTGCTTAATTTATATTTTTAATATTTTATATTTACAATATATAAAATTAAAATAAAAAATTTACACAACAAATCCATAAATAAATTTGATAATTTTATTATATTAAAATATAATTATAAAAAAATAAATTTAATAATTACAAGAGATCCAAAATAAAAATATAAAAATAAGCCGCTGGTCGTCAAACATCAGCATCTGGAGAAGGAGAATGGGTGGAGGAGCTCGGATCAGCCTACTGCTACCTCATCACTCCATCATCAGCTCCATCCGTACCATCCCTCCATCATTGTCTATTAGTTGTCGATCCTCATCAGTCTACTATAGATCTTCAGCAGTCTGTCTCTGTATCTCCGCTAGTCGGACATCGCAGCAGTATGGACATCCACCCTGAATAAGCGTGAGGATGGGGGAGCCCTGATCCTATACCCTAGCCCCTTACATAACAAGATCTCATATCAAGCATCTGATCATAGATCTCATCATCTGTGGGTGTGGTCGAGCCCTCAGAGATAGGCTGGGATCTAATCCCTATCATACAGTCTTAAAAATTAAAGTTATAGCTATTCTAAATTTATATTGAAAATCAAAATGTCAATAAAAAAATAGTTAAAAAAACTTACATAAAGTCCCTGGCTCCCTGCCGTCCACTCCCTAACCATCGCTGGTGGATCTGCTGGTAGATCTCAATCCTACTAGGAAGCTTGCCACTCTCTACATCTCTTTGTAATTTAAAATAATTAATAAAAAAATTTTAAATAGTTAAAAAATTAAAATATATTAAATAAAAATTACTTACCATCTGCTCTATATGACGGGCGAAAGGCCTCGAACCCCATAGTGTGCGATGGTCTGTCTCGTTGATTGACAGCATATCAGGCACATCGATCCTATACAGTTAATAGTTAAATTAGTAAGTAATTAATTGAATTTAAGAATAAATAATTTAATTATTAAATTCTAAAAAAAATTAGATGCTTAACCTAATATGTCGAATCCTCATACCTGCGGCGTATGACAATCCAGTCCTCGATACTGATGCTGTCATATGACCGCTGTCGTGCTACCTCCACCTCCTGATCCTGCACTACAGCATACTAATGGTGATGAATATGATACTGATAATCTTTGAAATGCAAGCATAGATGATCATCCACAGCTCGCCGTATGTAATCGTACTCAAAATCAACAATATCAAATATGCCTGCTAATAACAAATATTATAAGAATATAGTGATAATTAAATATTTTATTAAATATTATTTTACCTATAAGTGGCTATAAAAGGCCTTCCCTGAGCCGGTGTAATGTGATGCCAATCGGAGAGCGTCACAGGAGCATAGCTGCAGCATATGATGCCCAACTCAGTCTGCCATAGCTCGCACCATTCTCTAATGGGCATGGTGTACTGGACGAAATCTCGATATGGAGATGCTGTCCCTCGTGCTCGCATCTCTAACGCTTCAGGATGAGATTCTTTGACGACCTCATCCTCACCTCACCACCTACATCGAATGGTCTGAAACAAAATAAATAAATCATTAGTATGATAGCTATCTATAAACTTAAAGATATAATTAAAATAAAATTTTATTTTGTAAATAATATTAAAATACCACTCGGATCCACCTCTGTAGCACCCTCTGGCAGCTCTGATGGTGCGACGGTGGAAATGGGAGAAGGCTTATCCTTAGGAGGAGGCTAGGAACTCTGATGTGGTCGTCTCCCTCCTGGTGCCATACTGCAATGCTTAAATCATGCATATAACTAACTTGACATATAAATGAATGTAATAATGAACAATAAAGTGAAAAAACATAAATATTAATGAATAAAATTATATTGCATATCATTATTGCAAGAAAAGATTCAACAAAAAATATAGATCTACTCATCAATATCCATATCCTTTCGATTTGTAGGTCCTCCTTCGAATCACAATAATCGACTAATGTATCATCTTCTATCTCATTGTCCTTTATGAACTAATCGTCATCCTTCAAATTATCAAGATTAAATACAAAATCTGCTTCAACTTCATTGGGTGGCAGATCAGCCTTATTCAAAGGAGTTGTCACAAGTTCTTCATCAATAAAGAGCTCGGTCAATATTTGTTCTTCCTTTTGAAAAGCTTTCTCTTCATGTAGATCTGAATTTTCTTCCATCTTTAGTTGGGTTGGTATGTCATATATGCCTCTAGGTATTATTCTTTGTATAACATACCAATTACCTCGATACTTCAGATCTTTTAAATATATTACTTCTTTTGCTTGAGTTGCTAATATAACGGCTCATTCTGGTACCATATTTATGCAAAATTTACACTGATAAAGTATGGATCGATATAAATACCGATCTTCTTATTGCTAATATCCACCATCACACTAAAAAAGAATACTGAATTATTGAACCCATACTTCAGTTCTATGATATCTATCAATACACCAAGATATTCAATCTCCGCTTCTCCATCATATCCTATTATAGCAATCTACTATTCTGGGTCCGTCTTTATATCTCAAGCTCTCTTATATAAAATTTCATTCCTCCAATGATACAAGATGTGTAGTGGTTAATCTTTCGATCGGGGCCACATACTAAATCGTACAACTCATCGATTGCACCCTCTTTTTATTGAAATACTTAGATTTTATCTACAACATAACATAAAAAATTATATTATTTTAAATAATTAATTTTATAATTATTAAAATATAACATAATACTAGTGGAACTTACATGATCTTCAAACTATTTTACAAATTTTTTCTATATCGATCATCAACATCTGTATTATTCTCTTTAAATAGTATCCTCTTTTGCTCACTACAATAAGTCATGATTTTTATATCGACATAAAAAAATTAGTTAGAATACTAAAAAGTATGCTAAGATGGTACTTACTCAATGAAATCTTCAATTTCTTCATAATTATTTAGAACATAGAAGTATACTTGGATAGCTCATTCACGTCCATAAACCCATATCTCCTTCCACCCATGGGTGGAACTGTTTGTTTGAATATGGACAGTGTCGGCTCATTGCACCCCATTTATGGTTAGCATTATGATCTCCATGATTGAATCTTATTTCAATATCGTCAAGATACATCGAACAGAACGTAATACACTTTATAGCTATGTACGCTTCCACTATAGACCCTTCAGGTGTGTCTTATTGCACACATACCTTTTTAGGATACACAAGAATCTATAAATAAAAATAAATTTAAATTTAACTAATATATTTACATCTTATAACTGATATAATAAAAAAATTATAATTTTTTACCTTTCAATAGGATACATCCATCGATTATGTATCGGTCCAGCTAAAAGAGCTTTCTATGAGAGATGAGCAGCCAGTTGTACCATAACATCAAACAATGATGGCAAAAAAAATTTTTCTAACTTATAAAGAATGAGCACAATATTTTTTCAAACTTCTCAAGTAAGTTAATCTTCATTTTCAGCAACATAGTTTTCGAAAGAATACTCCAACTCAATCAATACAGCTTGAACATCACCACTCAGATGGCCATACATAACCATAGAAAGAAGTGCTGCATCATAAATTGGAGTCATGACTTTTCATGCTAGAGATATTGCTATCGTTATTGCCAACACACTACGATATATTTGAAGCATAAGTATCAAGAAATTTTATTATTTTGAACCATCCACAGAAACTCTTCTTCTCCTTGTCAAATAGTAAATAGCATATAGGTGGCATAAAAAATTTATCATCTCGATGAACTAAATGCAACTCCAATTAGATTCCTAATTTTTGCAAATCAAGGCAAGCTTTTGAATTGTCTTCTGATTTTCCTGCGATGTTCGACACTATACCGATGATATTATCATAAATATTCTTCTCAATGTCATTATATCCAGATTATGACGAAGTAGTAGCTACTTCCATATGATAGTTTGAAAAATATGCTTCGCTTCATCCAATTCAGCTCAGCTTAATATGCTTTCGCTTGCAAGTATCCGATATTTTTTTAAATTTCACATTTTCAATGGCTTCATATTGCTCTAAAACTTCTGCTCCACTTAGCTCCTTGTGGTGAATGTCGGTCGGATTATCATCAAAGTATTGATTATAACAGGTCCTCCAAGAGTGATTAGCATGTAGAAACCACCGATGGCCCATGAAGTAGATTTTTCTTTCATGCTTTAAATGTAAGGAGGATGTATCCTTGTTGCATATTGGATATGCCAGATATCCTTTGGTACTCCATCCAAATAAATTTTTATATACAAAAAAATCATTGATGGTCCATAAAATCGAAGCATACAATTTAAAATTTTTTCAACTGATAGAATCATATGTCTATACTCCATTTTCTCATAGCTCCTTCAGATCATCGATTAAGAGTTGTAGATATACATCAATTTATTATCTGATACTTTTGGACCTAGAATCAACAGTGACATAAAAATAAATAGTTTTTTCATGCACTTCTAAGATGACACATTATATAATATTAGCATTACAGCTACATGCTGTAGAAAGTACTCAAATTGTCAAAAATATTAAATTCATCTGTTGCTAGACCAAGCCGGATATTGCGTAGGTCACTTGCAAAGTATGGATGCTTTGCATCGAATCTTTCACACTACAAAGTCAATCGATGGCTAAGTATGTTCTCCTCCGAAATTCACAGCTCATGATGTCATCTCATTTCTTCAGCTATCTTTGTGGACATATACAACTTTGGAAGTCTTGAATTAATGAAAAATATCTCAAAATCTTATGAGATATCTTCTTTCCTTTTTTATTATTAGTTTTGTACCTAGGCTCACCGTATTTTGAATATTCACTTGCTTGTTCGTTCTCCTTATAAAATAATATACAATCATTTTTGCATGCATGTATAGAAATATAGCCAAGCCCTAATTCCCGCATATATTTTTTACTTTAGAATATGATTTCAAAAGTCTCTCTCCATTGGGAAGAGCTGCTTTAATCGTTAAATTTTGATCAAATAACTTCTGACTCCATTGGTTCATGGTTTTAAGATGAAGTAATTTGACTAAAAACTCTAACTTGAAGAACTTTATATAATTTGAGTAGAGTGGCTCTCGTGCATCTCTTACAAGCTTTTGAAACTATTCAGAAGTTCTTCTACCTTATTAATATTGTGTTCATGATCAGAACTGTCTTCAGATGCACTAGACATATGGGTACATTTGAACGAACATCCTGATGTAAATCATCCAATGCTGAACCTATATCATCATGTTTGACAGATTCAGTAGCATCACTATCATCTTCAATATCATCATTATCATGCACAATTTCATTCGAATCATCCTCCCCATACTATATTCAGTGAGTATACTTCTTGTCCATACCATAATGTAGCAGATATTTCTCAACAAGTGATATGTGATGATATACCATATTGATACATCTCTTGTATGGACACTTAATCCTACTGGCATTGTCAGCCTTAGGCCATGCAAACTCAATAAAATTTTGAATACCCGCTCAATATTTAGGTAAAAAATATCTCTAACATTCATCTAACTTTTGTTGATATCTATCTGACAACAAAAAAACCATTAACAATAAAGAAAATACCCCTGGCATTCATCCAAATTAGATCCTGACCCGATCTTGGACAGGATCCCGAACTGAATCCTGGATCGGATCTCGACTCGATCCCGAATTGAATCCTGACCTGCATCTGGATCGGATCCCAAATAGATCTCAACCCAAATATTGTGCATCCCTTACAAGTTTTAAGATGAATCCTAACTCTACCAACTCCTTCCTAATAGTGTGGCCCTATCCTTTTTAAAAAATACATCACTTTTACTATTGCCACAGCTTTGATTTTTGTTCCATATTCGA
>NC_025996.2:62554922-62581138 GCF_000442705.2 Elaeis guineensis
GTCAGACCTAGGTCCAAGCTTGTCCGTAATTAAATGTTTAACATAAGCCAGACACCCCCAAACCCTAAGGTGCGAGAGTACTGGCTTACGTCCTATCCATATCTCATATGGCATTTTGGTTACAGACTTACTCGAAACTCTATTTAGAAGGTAACAAATCGATTCGAGCGCATATCCCCAGAGAGAGATCGGCAGACCAGCAAACCTATCATGGATTGAACCATGTCCAACAAGGTCCGATTCCTCCTTTCAGATACACCATTATGTTGTGGTATTCCAGGAGGAGTCCACTGAGAGAGAATCCATTCTCCCCAAGATATATCAGAAAATCATTGGAAAGGTATTCACCTCCTCGATCAGATCGAAGAGTTTTAATACACTTTCCAGTTTATTTTTCTACCTCATTTCGGAATAGTTTGAACATTTCAAATGACTCCAATTTATGCTTCATTAAATAGACATACCCATACCTCGATAGGTCGTCTGTGAAGGTTATAAAGTAGAAATATCCACCTCTTGCACTTGAGCTCATGGGTCCACATACATCAGAATGTACCAAACCAAGAGTTCACAGGCTCGCTCACCTTTTCCAGTAAAAGGTGATTTAATCATTTTACCAAGAAGACAGGACTCACAGTTGGAAGTGATTCACAATCACCTACTTCAAGAATTCCTTCTTGAGCCAACCTGTTTATCCTGTTCTTATTGATATAACCTAGCCTACAGTGCCAAAGGTAGACTTCTGACACATTATCTATTCTAGGAGTTTACTGGAGGTTTGAACCACATTAACAGTTGTGATAGAAAGTAAATTCATTATTAAGTTGTCTAACAAACATTGTAACACCATTCAAAATGATATTGCAAATGTTTTTTTTATTAAAAATTGATAACCGTTCATGGCCAAAAGGCCTACAGAAATAATATTTAATAAAAAGCTTGGACAATAGTGAATTCACTCAGAATTACGTTTGAAAATTATTACAAGGTTTATGATTCCTAATGCTAGAACTGGAACTTTGCTTCCATCTCCAACGTTCAGGAATCTCTCGCCTTCATCAAATCTCCTACTGACCTGCAGATCCTGCATCAATTGCAAATATGATAAGGGCTTCGGTATCCAATACCTAGGCAGTAGTATCACAAATGAAAAAGTTGCAAGGTGTTATCATATAAGTACCTTGCTTCTTCTTCGGCCTGTTGGGTCCAGGGAAGCAATGTATAGAGGACAGTTCCTCTTCCAGTGCCCCTGCTTCTTGCAAAAGAAGTACTCCCCTGGCTCTGATCGGGCTTGCACTTCTTGGTCTGATCCTGTGCAGACGTCCCAGCATGCAGCTGCACCATCTTATTCTTCTTCTTCTTGTTCTTCTTCTTCCCTTTCTTAAAGGGTCGACGACCAGAAGAAGACCTCCCACAACATTCACCGACTCCTTATGGAGCTGGTGATCCTTCTCAAAGTTCTGCAGCAACCCCAACAAACCGTGGTAGTTCACTGCAGGCTTTGTCATCCAAAATGAGTAAGGAAAGGGAGGAAGGACTTGGCAATGAATTAAGGATCGCATCCTTACCGAGCTGCTCGTGCAGGGGAAAGCCCAGTTTAGTTAGGCACTCAATCATTTCAATCATGTACAGTACATGATCAGTGACTGAGGCTCCATCCCTCATCCGAGTATTGAAAATGGCACAACTAGTTTTGTGCCTTTCAACGTCGTCAGGCGTGCCAAAGGAGTCCTTCAACATTTGAAGCATCTCCTGTGGCTGGGCGTTCTCGAACCTACGGTTGAACTCATCATTCATTGCCGCCAGCATAATGCATCGAACGGTGTGCGATCGTTAAGCCACTTCTGATAAGTATCTCGGACCGTCCCTCTAACGTTCGGGGCTGGTTCCTCAGGTGCCAGATCCGTTACTACATAAAGGATCCGCTCATGCTCAAGGATGATTTTTAATTTTCGATACTAGCTATCGAAATTAGATCCCATGAGCTTGTCATTATCTAATAATGATCGGGGGGACAGGGTAGTGGCCATAGCTGCATAAAGAAAAATCAGACCTCTATTAGTACATAAATTATAAATACTAAAGATTTAGACTTTAGTCTAAAGTTTCTCCCAGTATTTTTACGAACTGATAGCCTCAACCTTCAATTCGAGGAATTACTTTAATTTCTTAGTGGGTACTAGAATCCACACAGACTACACACGAGCCCAACTTTGGTTGGTCAACCCATGTGCATCTATAGGTAGGTTCATAACCAGTTGTTTTCTAAACAACTTCTGGTAATTGATTTTGCCCCAGAACCTAAACAGTAGGCTTTGGCCTCCACTGAAAATATCTGGTTAGGTCCAACCATTAACATGATTTGATTTGATGAATCGGACCAATAAATATCAAGCCCGACTTTGGTCGGCCAACCTGACTACCATCAGAAAGACTCAAACCAAATTATCATATTATGAATGATAATTCCATTAGTCAATAAGCACCAGGCCTTTGGGCCTCCAATGATTATTAAACTAATGGACTCATTATCACTCACTTAATGGAGGCTATGACTTAGTTATCAATATAACTTAATCATTTTTAGGGACCTAATAATTTTTGAGGATTTTATTAAAGGATAGATGAGAAGAAAATATCCAGCCAATTTCAATCCTCCCACTGACTTCACCAAGTAGATTAAAAAAAGATTTAATTAAAGCTGGCATAGGAGCACCTAAATCAGTCAAACTGATTTATTTACCTAATCACCAAGTAATCTAATCAAAACCTAATTCACCAAGTTGGCCAGGTAAGTGAGATCAGTGGTGGGGATAAGCCATTAACTCGTCAGAGATCGAATCACTGCGAGAAGCTCCCGCTTAAAAATCACTGGTCAAAATACCAAACTTACTTAGACACCAACTGGTTCATTAGTTTTAATTTGATCAACTTATTAAATAGGGTTCCACCGGTAGCCATGAATTAAGTCCATCTTGGTCTAGTTAAAGATATGGACCCATTCAACTACAACTATTGGAGTTGAGTCTAGAGTATCCTTGACCTAATCTAATTCAACTTTTGATTAGATTTGATCAATTACTCTAATTTAGTCCATTTCTTTAAGCTAACCTTAGGTCTAACCCAATTATGGACCTAATCCATCTAACCCATTGACCCACAAGTTTATGCAATTATCTTAGGTCTTAATTCAAATTCTAGACCTACTAGACAAACTTAATTCTTTTAATTAAGTATTTGGACTGATGGGTCAGGGTTTGGCATTTCAAAAATAATTTTAAATTTGAAAGATTTTATTTTCTGTCACCAAATGTGTTGACTCATTTTACAAATAATCAGCACATTTCATAAATTACAATCCTATTGCTAATTACATAACAGAAAATAACTCAATCAAAATAAATCATGAATATTCCTTTAGATCTAATCTAATACATTCATAAAATTTCACAATTGAACCTTTACAATTAATTCCTTTCGCTGCTTCATCTGCATGAGATATAATTGCAGCGGCATCCCTACGCCATAGGAGACCCCATCGAATAGGAGGAGAGGGCCTTTGAACCCTGCTTTTCTCCTATGACCGGACGGCCATGGCAACCAACTCAATTCGATTACTTGCTACTTGGATCAAGTATATCTAAATATACCAATTTCAAATTTAAATTTAAATTTTAAATTTCAAATTTTAAATTTTAAATTTTAAATTTCAAATAAATTTCAAATTTCAAATTTTTGAATTTCAAATTTGAATTTTAAATTTTGAATTTCAAATTTGAAATTTCAACCAAATTTCAAATTTTGAATTTCAAATTTTGAATTTTGAATTTCGAATTTCAAATTTTAAAATTCAAATTTCAAATTTTGAATTTCAAATTTTTGAATTTTGAATTTTGAACAACTTTCAAAATTCAAATTTTAAATTTTGAATTTCAAATTTCAAATTTAAACTTTTAGATTATAACTTAATCTATGCATGCAAATATATATATCATATGTAAGAACCCACTCTGATACCATTTGTTGCGAATTCAATGCAGGGGTAAAATGGTAATTTTAAATTTTTTTCAAAATCATTTTTTACAGTGAAAATTATTAATTAATCTAATTAATTAACATGAATTTATCCTACACTAAGATCTAAATATGATATATAGCATACATTCATTTAAATTTGAAATTCAAATTCGAATAATAAACACTTTACTGTAATGTGTTCAGAACACAATACCTTTGTGCAGGTAGTAGATCACCGTAATCTGATCATCGTCGGGAGAGTCTGATCATCACGACATAGCCACATAGTATGTCTGGCATCTGCGGATCGTCCACATGAAGCTCGCGGTCTGATCGACTCGTCACGAGTGCTAGTTCGTTGTAGAGCCCTTTTGACGGCCGATGCTGATCGAACTCCTTCGATCGATGTCTGTCGATTTTTTGCATGCTTTGAATCATCAACAGACGTACTTAAGAGGATGTTGAAGATCTTCTTGAGATTTTGTAGGCTCACGACACTCGTAGCTCACTTTCTCACTTCTCGAACCCCAGGATAAAACTCTAGGGAACTCACCAGAAACCTTGCACCCACTTTTCTTTCTTTTCTTTCTTTTTCTCTTGGAAGGATATGGACTTCTTTCTCACGCACAAGACTTCTCACGTCCCAAAATTTTTTTTCAAAAATCTTCATCTTGCACGCCCCACTCTTCTCCTCCTTTTATAACAATGTCAAACGTCTTATCTAAAAGAAAAGATAAAGATGAGTAATTGCACATTTGAATTCAAATCAAATTTTGAATTCAAATGGACACCAACTCATCCCTTATCTACTAAAGGCATGAGGCATGGCTTAAATTGTGCATGGAGTGATTTCATGAGAAACCTTTCTCATGTAATAAATGGGGCGTAAAAAAAGGGATAAGGTGCAAAGATTGATTGCCCATTCAAATTCAAACTTTATTTTGATTTGATGGCCAACCAATCATCCTTATCCATTCATTTAGCATATTAAAGTGGGGCGTAGAGAGGGCTTGGCGTGAGAAAATAATTCATGAGAAGTTCCTTCTCATGAATTCAAATGGGTGCAATGGAAGTGAGGTGGCGCATGGAGATTGGATCAAGGTGGTTTAATTATTTAAACCAACCTAATTGAACCAAATAAGTTAGGTCCAATTAGACTAATTTAAATCTAACTAAATTAAGCTTAATTAGGCTCAATAAAATCCTAATCAAATCAAAAATTGATTAAGCCCAATCCCTGATCAAATCAGGGACCAAACCATCTCGACGATTAGGTCAACTCTTAACCTAATCGGGTCAAACCCAACTGAATCCAATTCAATTGACTTGATCCAAAAATAATTACTCAATCAAATTGAGTTAATTAGCGATCAAATCACTAATTAAACTCTCATAAATACTGAGTCCAAATCCAATGGGCAATCAGACATCAAAATTCATCGATATGTAACCCTGATCAAAAATCCCAACTAGTGGGACTCTTGACCCCGATACCCATAATGTGTAGAACTCGTGATCAGAGAATCATGATTCTTGATCACTGAGTCCCAAACATGTAGGATTCTACATAAGCCATCAGATCAGATAGGAACCTCTAATGTGTGTGACCCCGTAGGTTCGAACCTAAGCCGGTAGCACAGAATCAATTCCTGTACTAATCGAAGTGACCATCTAGCAATAGTACCCGACATCCGGATAGGTCGAAGAGTCACAATCGCAATACTCTGAACCTACATGAATATGGTTACTGTAAAATTCATCCTTTTGACCCCTGTGTTTAGGACGACTCAGGGTTAAACTGTCAACCCTGATTAGATCATCCGAATCATGCTCAACTCAAACAGTCCTGTGACTCCTCACAAGGACTATCCTAATCAAAATTTTACTAAATTAAACATGACTGTACACAGCTCCTAAACTGGAGTGGTCAATCCCATCTTGACACACGCACCGACAAGTCAAGTACTTGATACACCCAACAGCCTTCCTCACTAATTAAAAATTCAGATAGTCCAGTGCCTAAGTGCAGTGAGTTGCTTGCAAGTCATCGTGACGGTCTCAGGTCGGAGAGATATTTATACCCATATTCTATCGGAGCAAATCTTGACAGCAGAAATAGCTCCGAAGTCGGTCACGTTTAGTGCAGATGTACCCTTACATCTCACTGTATACCATACCAATGTCTGCACACTCATTGGTTAAGAGGAAACCAACCTATATGGCACACAACGACCTATGCTTGATAAATATTGTCGTCCTTGGTAACAACGTATCATTTGATCACGAACAGATTTAAGGACTAAATGATAAATCCTCTTTGTCGAGTCTAAATAGTCTTAAGGACTTCACCACAACATAGGAGTTCATTAGAAGATGAAATATTTTGTGATGAAAAATATCAAAATAATTTTTATTAATTCATAATTAATGTACATATACAAAAATGAGCACAACCATCAATAGGCTGATGATTGGCTTTGGGACACTATTCCAACAGATTTAACTTCATTTGATGTCTCTTCAAGGTGTCAAAAACTTTCACTAAGTCATTGATATAGAGAGATGCTTCATTACTTTTTATGTGTATGTCATCAACGTATACCTCCATATTGTGATCGATCTAGTTTTTGAAGATTTTGTTGACTAACCGTTGATATGTTGCACCAGCATTTTTGAGGCTAAAGGGCATAATTTTGTAGCAGTATAAATCTTTCTCGATAATGAACGCCATCTTCTGCTCATCTTTGGGTGCGATCTAGATTTGATTATATTCTGAGAAGGTATCTATAAAACTTAGCAGTTGATGATCCGAAGTAGCATCGACTAACCGATCGATTTTGGATAGTGAAAAGCTATCCTTCAGATAAGCTTTGTTTAACTCGTATAGTCGATGTATATTCTCCATTTACCGTTATCCTTCTTGACCATCACAACGTTCGCAAGCCAATCCGGGTAGGTCGCTTCTCAAATGAAATCAGCAGCCAGCAACTTGTCGACTTCTTCGTCAATGGCCTTCTGTCGTTTAGGGATAAAATTTCTCTTCTTCTATCACACCGGCTTGCACTTAGCATTGATATTTAGCTGGTGAACTATTATATCAGAAGGAATGTCTGGCATATTGGAGGCTAATCAGGCAAAAACATTGACATTTTTTTGCAGGAAGGGCACAAGCTTTTTTTGAAGATCATCGCTCAGTGAGGATCCAACTTGGATGGTCTTAATCGGATCCTCCTCGTTAAGGGGTATCAAGATGAGCTATTCTGTAGATTCTCCTCAACTTTCTTCTTCTCTATGGTTTAGCCCATTGATGGGGAAGAGCTTCCGTAGGCCTCTTTTTCTTAATCACGATTAAGTAGCATTGTCGGGCTAATTATTGGTCCTTTTGCATCTCACCAGCCCCATTTCTCATCGAGAAGCATACGAACAAATGGTATGTCGAAATTATGGTCCGAAGTGTATTTAATCTGAATCATCCCAATATGACATTATAGGTCGAAGTGACTCAGACTATGAGGAAGTTAAGCCACACGGTTGATTGTCGAGGTTGTTGTTCGAAAATAACAGGGAGTTCTATTTTTTCTTCTACTTTAATCGAGTCACCTGTAAATTTGATTAAAGGCATATTGATTGGTTTTAGTCAGTTGGTAGAGAGTTGCATTCAGGAGAAAGCATCATAGAATAATACGTCGGCTGAGCTTCCATTATCAACTAGATGTCATTTTTCATCATAGTTAGCTATTATCATGGAAATGATAATAGATCATTACGAGGAGTTTGAACTTCTCGCAAATCTTCCTCAGAAAAAATGATGGCATCATCTCCTCACTGATGTTTTAAGGAGCTTCCCGAGTCTCCTACCCTCCGTGGTGTCGATCCTTTAGAAATCATATTAATCACACCTGCTGTCAGTTGTGTGACACCCTGAATCGAGAATGTGGTGGCTCGAGGAACTCACATTCATATTTAGCATTCATTCATATACATATGGCATAGCATTTCATTCATGATATACTTGAGCATTTAAATTTCAATTGATGAGCACTAATGTAGTATAAATTTGTTTGATACTAGAGGGAGAAATTGCTTAAAAGATTGAAGTGATAATAGTAACGTCGAAGTTGAATTTTGATGACTGTTTAAAATAGAATGAGCTGATATTTTGAAAGACATTTAGGTATATACATATTGATGGTAGTGTGGTGGTGAGTCGACTCCAATTTCAGATCAGTCGACTCATCTATAGGAAAATAGTGAGACTGGGTGGGTCTCAAATGTTCTAAAGTTCTGATTTAAAAAGAATTTTTAAGAGAATAACTTAGCAGCTTTGCTAGATAAAAAAAGAGCTGAAATTTTTTTTAGTAGCACCTCAGCATGATCATTAAGTGCAGACTTTTCGTGTGTGTGACAAGTGGCAAGCAGCTCCCTTAATTTATTTCCTTTCGAGCCCTAGTGATCGGTTCCTCTTTTGCTGCTATTTTAGTTCCTTAGTTAAAACATATAGGATAGAGAGGGAGAGGAGCTGGAGAAGATCAAATTCTTAGTTAGAAATCAAGGAGAACCAGCAAGAAAAGGTGATTTTGATTTGAAAAGAAGAAGGGTTGCTGAATTACTGATGGTGGAAAAAGAAAGAAGATTGTGTTGATTTCAGCAGGATTGTAATCACTGGAAGTAAGGATTTTAATCTCTAAATTAGATTTAAATTGAACCTTGAATAATTGCTATTAGATTTGATATTTTGAGGAATCGAATTATGAGTTTAAACTTGAATTGGAAGATGAATTGTCACTGCCAATTTTATTGAAACTAATCTGAAATATTTCAGCAAATAGGTTGGAGTTTGTGTTGGCTAAATTTGGGAGAAATTATAGAAATGAAATATAGTTGAATTACTGAAATTCTTAAGTTTATGTTTAGATTTAGTTAACCTAATCAGAGCAAAACAGAATAGGACAAAAATAAGAGTTAAAAGGACTAAAGAATATACATAAAAAGCAAAGCATGCATTCTTATATTCATGTATCATATAAGTATCACATTAATAAGTGTGTGTGCCAATTTTATAGGAGAGTAAGAGGATCCAAGGGGTGCTTTGGGTAAATCAAGCATCAAGGTAGTGCAATAGCTCTCCAGAAGTGAGTAGGTTTTCCTATTTAACTTTGGTATTTTTCTCACGGTATTTTGCTACAAAAGAGATTAATTTTGATAAAGAAAGTTAGACTTCTACTATTTTATAGGTTATCTATATATATGCAAGTATGAAAACAAGAAGTGATGTTTTATTGAATGTTATTCAAGAATGTGTATTTGTATGTATAACCAGATTGGACAGCATAGTATTTTTGGTTAGAAAATATTTTTAGATCAGCTTATCAGTATTTAAAATCTATTGAGCTTTCTTTTGAAAGAACTACCTATAGAGTCATCAACCTATAGAGTATGCCACAACATCAGCAAATTCACACAGTAGAAAAACAACAGCACCACAAACAGTAGAAAAATAGCATAAATTCAGTATGCCCAGTGGTATGATAAGTCAAATATTTTTATATTTATTTTAGATATTTTTGATAATTAATGGTACTAACATCTTCTAAAAAACTTAATTTCATAAATAAATTAGATTTTTTTGAAAAAATAAATAATTTAAAAAAATATGAAATTAAAGAATATTTATGAAAAATAGATGTCAAGCTAACTGAGCAATTTAAGAATCAAAATAAATAAAAAATTAATGAGTAATTTAATTCATTTTTTTTTATTTTTTAGGCATAAAATTCGAGCAAAATCAAGCAAAAATATCTAAAAAATCATTTTAAATAGCCTTCGGTGCACGGTGGACCGGTCGCTCGGTCCACAGAACTTGGGTCGCGATCCACAGCATAGTTTCACAGTCCACGATGCGATCCATGGACGGATGGATGGCTTTTGCATGATTAAACGGTTGAGATCGCGCCAAATGCGTGATCGGATAGTTGAAACACATTTTATCATATCAATCGATGGTGGCCCACAGCAGCTGCATGATCCAATGGTTAGGAGCAATCCTAAGTGAGATCCGATGGTCCATGTTTGTTGTCGATGGGAGAACTGAGACAGAATAATTTTTTTGAGCACCATCCAACGGTCCAAAATAAATCCATCGCCCAATCCGACGGCTGACAGTGATCCTGACTGTGAATAAGAGATCTAGTGTGCTGATCAATGGTCAAAATTTGATCTAATGAATGATCCGACGGCCAGCATCAAATTCGATCGAGATAAAAAGCTTAAACGATGATTTTTGGGTAATCTGGAGCATTGAATGCTAATCCAATGGCCAGAAGCAAGGGATGCGGATTTAACATGATTTTGAGGGCTTTTATGACTCTTTTTGCTACCAAAAAAAGATAAAAAATTTATCTATAAATAAGGAGGTCTGAAAATAAGAAAAAAATAAAAAAAAATAAAAAAATAAAAAAATAAAAAAAATTTAGAGATCCAAGGAGAAGAAAGAGAGAAATCAGTTCACTCCACGAAGTACGAAGAAAGAAGAAGAGATCGTCAACCATCTTCCAGATGAGGCTGCACCGATCAACTTCAAATCTTTGTTATAATTTTATTTTATTTTTTATTTTTTTAAATTATAATTAAATTTTAATTTTAATTAATATAAAATTTATTTTCTGACACTTTAAATTCTTGTTATTTATTTTTATTGCAAGTAGATGCTAAGATCTAGTTAGTAGATCCTAGTATCAATTTACTTTTATGCTCTTTAAATTTCTATCTTTTATTTTTATTGTAAGTAGAAGCTAGGATCTAGATAGTAGATCCTAGTATCCATTTATTTTTTATACTTTTAATTTTTATTTTTTGACTTAAATTACTTTCCTCAAAATTTTATTTTTTTAATAAAATCAAAGATTTCAAATTAAAGTACTGTCTTCTCTATAGATTCGATCCGACTTACTATTTTCTACATATTTTTAATTTTTAGAAGTCAGATTTAATTTGATAATCATGGTGTTCTAATAATAACATCGCAATATATTAATTTTTGACGTCGTTGCTAGGGAAGGCATCAATTTTAACATTTAATTTTTTTGATTTTCTTGTGAATATAGCTTACTAATTTTTTTAATTTTCTATCTTTTGCAAAAAAAAGAGAAAAAAAAAAGGTGAAATGCTTCAAGTTGGTAAGATCAATCCTAACCTTAAACTGCTTTCTTTTTTAGTATTAATTATTATTTTTTTCAAATTAACATAAAATTCATCCACATAAACCTAATAAAAATCGCATAATAAGAGTAGAAATTAATTATTTAGAAGCATTCATTATCTTAGATTTACTTTTGGTGATTGTGGAGATAAGATAAGCATTGCAAGTCAAGTAGTTTTATGCATCTAAATTAGTTGCATAGAACTCCTTGTTTGAAAATGATTGTGCATATTTATCTCAAATCAACTTAAGGACAACACCCATCAACAAGATAAGGTTAGGATTTTATCACCCTTTCTTAGCCCAAAAACAATCAATCAGCATCCCGTATAAATCTAAATCTAATTAAAATCAAGTAAACATTGGTCTCTAGGATCAATTGAGTTTAGTTTGAGTATTATGGTGAAGTCAAGTGCAAAGTAAGTTTGAACTCACCTCTGAAACTAGTGTCTAAGGCAAGAGGTTATAAAGACTAAGTCTAAGTGGACTCGTGATTATTTAATTGGTTCCATTAGCTTACCTGACTAATCTAATTAGTGTCTAAGATAAGCAACGAGGGGACCCCCACGATCTCACTTCTTATCTGGCTAGTTGAAGGAAGTGAGAACGACCTAACTTGCATCTAGACTGAGCCACTCTACATTGAACTGTTAGGTCTAAGAAATTCATAGATATCTAGGTTTAATTATTTGCTAACTAGATTGCAATTAACACTTAACCACAACTAATTCTTCTCATCTATCGTCTCTAGGTCTAGGACTTTCTTAAGGTTCTCACCTTTAGAATTTTTCTCTTTCTTCCTCTTTTCTTTCTCTTTTTTCTTAAAAAAAAAAATCTGAACCACACACATTAAGGTTTGAACTGGTACATGCATGGTAGGAGATCTCTTTATTGTGACCTAGTTGAACCTAATTTTGAAATTGAATGACTGATTCACGTTAAATCTAAAAATCAAATGGCTGAAAATCTTAGAGAACCACCTAGACAGATGAAAAAATATTTTATTCCTTCCACCTATAACCCATCGATTTGTATCTATTACCTGATATCCCTGCAAGCCATTATGAGATCAAGTCGATAATAATTTAGATGCTCCCATTTTTCTATGAAAACACCAATGAAGATCTTTACAAGCATCTAGATGAGTTCTTAAAAATTTATTCCACAGTGAAAATTTAAAATTTTACTGATGATACGCTTAGACTGACCCTATTCCTTTCTCACTTAAGAACAAAGCAAGTACTAGCTTGACATAATAGGGAGATCGATCCGAACTTGGGCTAAAATGTAGCACGAGTTTCTTAAAAATTCTATCCCATAAGTCAAACCAACACCATGAGGCAAGCCATCACTGGATTTGCTCAGCTTCCAGGGGAATAAATTCATGAATCATGAAAAGACTTAAGGAACTTCTTAGAAAATGCTCACACCATGTCTATCTAAGTAGCAAATTGTTCAACTTTCTATGAGGGTTCAGATGATCAGTATAGACAGATGGTTAATGTACCTTGCAGAGGTGCATTCATGAGTAAGAGTGAGGATGAAGCCTGTACTTTGTTTAAAATCTTGAGTGAAAACTCGATCAACCCTGCTTCATTATCTTTCTATGAAAGATCGATCTCTCACTAAATGCAGACAAAAATTTTTGAGATCAAACAAATAGACTCTAGTTCTAAAACTGACTTGAACCTAATAGCTCAAAAATTAGATAAAATCGACCTTCTTGCCTAAAAGTTAGATAAGTTCCTAACTTTAGGTCAACATTCTCCTATGTAACACATACCGCCTCCCAATTATCAAAGATCTATTCTATCTGTGTTAGCCCAGCTCATCATATTAGTGAATGTCCCACAGCTGCATAGTTTTTACCTTTCATCTAAGAACAAGTTCAAGCTGCCCAAGGTTACTCCAAACCTGTCAATGATCCATTTTCAAATACATATAATCCAGATTACAGGAACCACCCTAATTTTTTTTGGAGACTCCAACAGACTTAGGCTCAGACCCAAATTCCTCTAGTATAAAACTTTCAAAATAGTTTTCAATACTAGAATTATGCCTATAATATAGGTCAGCCTAGTCAGCCTACCCATCTAGCATATCATAATCAGCCATCATATCCACCTCCTCAACAGATCAATCTAGCTGATGATAGATTTAATCAACTCTAACAATTAATTATGATCTAACAACAATCTATCGCTAGGTTAGAAGCACAAATAGGATAATTAACTGAGCTTACAATAAGGAGAGAACCAGATCAATTGCCAAGCCAATGATATCAAATTCCAAAAACAATCCATCCACCCACCAACCACCAGGACCTAGTTATCAATCCAATGTCTTACCTAAGAATCTCCAATTTGAGAATGCCAAAGTAATTTCTGAGCTTAGAAGAGGTAGGATTCTTAAGGACATATATCAAGACCAGATGAGAGAGGTTAGTATTGATGCTAGCTAAAATGAGAACTTAAAAGAAGAGGTTAGTACTGAGACTAACCCAATAGAAGAACCTAAGCTCGAAACTGGTACTAATATTGATTCTAATCTGAGTGAAACAAAATAAATAAAAAAAGAGTAGATGAGTTATCCGAGACATATAAACCAAGAGTTTCATTTTCTTTAGCCCTAGAAGCCAGTTCTTCCTGCAAAAAACAAGAAGCATGCAACGAGGAACTAATGAAGTTATTTAAGCAAGTTCATATTAATCTACCCCTTCTCAATGCAATTCAATATGTTCTGGCTTACGCTAAATTTTTTAAAAAACTTTGCACCCAAAAGCATGAGTCACGAATCACAAAGAGAATTATGCTGTCTGAGGATGTTAGTGCTGTCTCGTTGAACCCATTGCCTCAAAAAATGAAAGATCCTGGTGCTCCTTTGATTTCATGCGTTATAGGAGGCATCACCTTTGACCGAGCCTTGTTAGACTTAGGAGCTAGTATCAACCTACTTCCAACCTCAATCTACGAAAAATTTGAGATAGGAGAACTGAAATCTACGTCAGTTATTTTGCAACTAGCTGATAGATCTGTAAAGACACCATGTGGACTGATTGAGGATGTCATAGTCAAAGTAAACACATGCTATTTTTCAATAGACTTCCTCATACTTGATATGGATCCATCCCAAGAGTTGAATCAAAATTCCATAATTTTAGGATGTCCATTCTTAGCCACTGCCAATGCCAATATCAATTGTAAAATAGGAGCCATGGATATTTCTTTTAGAGATCAAAAGATAACCTCAAAGTATGCTCAAAAAGAGAAAAGCTATTCGATAATTGATATGATAGATGAGATAGTTAAAACTGATTCCTCTTAGATTTGATGGAAGATGATTTTCTGGATGAGCCCATTGAAAAAACCCAAAATCAGAAGGTGAATGCCTTGCTTGATTCACCTCACCCAGCACATTCACTACCTTGGTCAATGAGAATTGAGCCCTTACCTAAACTAGAAACTGAACCACTACATCCTTCAATTCAGGCCCCACCATAATTTGAACTGAAATCTTTGTCTGAATCACTTAAGTACGTATTTTTAGGACCTGAGAAAATCCTGTCAGTAATTATTGCTTTTGACCTAACCTTTGAGCAGGAAGACCAATTGCTGAATATGTTGAAAATACATAGAGAGGCCATAGGTTGAACCGTTACTGATTTGAAAGGCATTAGTCTGTCATATGCATGCACCATATTTACATAGAGGATAATGCCAAACCCATCCAAGAAATACAAAGACGGCTCAACCTGAATATGCAGGATGTAGTCAAGAAGGAGGTAATTAAATGGTTAGATATTGTATCATTTATCCTATTTCTGATAGCCACTGAGTGAGTCCCACTCAAGTTGTTTCAAAGAAATCTGGACTCACGGTTGTCCACACCGACCATGAAGATCTAATACCAACACAACTTTTCACTTGGTGGCATATTTATATAGATTATAGAAAACTCAATGCAGCCTCCCATAAAGATTATTTTTTCTTATCTTTTATTGACCAAATCCTGAAGAGACTAGCTGGTCAACAATATTTTTGCTTTTTAGATGGATACTCAGGATATAATCAGGTAGCAATCTACCTAGGAGATCAAGAAAAGACCACCTTCACATGACCCTATAGAACCTTTGCTTTTCATAGAATGTCTTTCGGACCGTGTAATACGTCTGTGACCTTTCAAAGATGCATGATGTCAATATTTTTGTATATGATAGAGATTTCTTAGAGATATTCATGGATGATTTTTCAATCTTTGGAGAATTTTTAAGAGTTGCCTCAACAATTTGAAGAGAATGTTAAAACAATGCATTGAGGCCAATCTAGTTTTAAGTTGGAAAAAGAGCCATTTCATAGTTCAAGAGAGAATCGTCTTAGGGCATATTGTGTCAAAGAGAGGGATTGAGGTTGATAGAGTAAAGGTTAACTGATTTCTAAACTTTCTCCACCCAATTCTATCAAATAAATCCGATCTTTCCTTGGCTATGTAGGATTCTACTGTCGCTTCATCAAAGACTTTTTCAAAATATTCCATCCTTTATGTAATATGCTCGCTAAGTATGTTCTTTTTAAATTTGATGAAGAATGTCTTAAGTCTTATGAGTTTCTAAGAGAAGCTATGATCAAAGCCCCAATCATCCAACCTCCAGACTGATCACTATCTTTTGAGATCATATATGATGCTTCAGATTTTGCCATAGGAGCTGTCTTGGGTCAAAGGGTAAACAAATATCCCGAAATGATTTATTATGCTAGCAGAACTCTAAATGAAGCTCAAATAAATTATATCACAACTGAGAAAGAGTTACTAGCTATAGTGTTTGCCCTAGAGAAGTTTTGATCATACCTGTGAGGATCAAAAATCATGATTTATTCAGAACATGCGGCTTTGAGATATCTGCTCTCAAAGAAAGATGCTAAACCATGATTGATTGGATAGATCTTACTGCTACAAAAATTTGATATTAAATTTTGAGACAAGAAGGGATCTGAAAATATGGTAGTAGACCACCTATCTAGGATCCTAGTCGAAGCTTGTGAATCTGCATCAATTGGAGAATCTTTTTCGAATGAGAAACTTCTAGTAGTTTCACACACAAAGGCTCCTTGGTTTGTAGATATTGTGAATTACTTAGCAGTTGGATAAATTTCTGATGGCTGCTATAAGAATAAAAAAGATCGATTATTTGCTCAAATCAAGTATTATTTTTGAAAAGATCTAGAACTTTTTCGAATTTATGCTAATCAGATCATTCATAGATGTGTTCTTGAAACTGAACAATTGAGTATCTTAAAATTTTATCATACTCTTGCTTGTGGAGGATATTTTTCTAGACGAAAAACTATGGCCAAAGTATTACAAAGTGGTTTTTACTGGCCCACATTATTTAAGGATGCTTATACTTTTAGCCAGGAATGTCTTAGGTGTCAAGCTTTAGGAAATATTTCAAAGAAAGACATGATGCCATTGAACCCCATCTTGAAAGTTGAAATTTTTGATGTTTGGGAAATTGATTTTATAGGATCCTTTCCACCCTCCAATAGTTTTAAATACATTTTGGTGGCCGTCGATTATATTTCTAAATGAATTGAAGCAATGGCAACACGAACCAACGATTATGAGGTATTCATAAAATTTGTTCAAAAGAATATCTTTTCTAGGTTTGGATTTTCACATGCTATCATTAGCGACAGAGGTATCCACTTCACAAACTACTAGTTTCGAACACTGCTGCAAAAATATGGGGTCACACATAAGATAGCTACACCATACCACCCGCAAACAAGTGGCTAAGTTAGAGTATCCAATAGAGAGATCAAGAATATCCTGCAAAAGACTATTAGGCCTGATTGTAGAGATTGGTCACATCGATTAGATGATGCATTATGGACCTATAGGACAGCTTATAAAAATCCTATTAGAAAATTTTTCTACAGATTGATCTATGAAAAAGTATGTCATCTTCTGGTAGCACTTGAACATAAAGCATATTGGGCAATCAAGTAACTAAATTTTGATTTGAAACAAGCTGGTTCCAATCGGATGTTGCAACTAAGTGAATTGGATGAATTGAGACAAGAGGCTTATGAAAATTTATGAATTTATAAGAGAAAATAAAAATCTTTCATGACAAACACATTTCAAGAAAAACCTTCGAGCCAAATCAATAAGTTTGGTTATTTAATTCAAAGCTAAAATTATTTTCAAAAAAATTAAGATCTAAATGGGATGGACCTTACATAGTAAATCAAGTATTCTCACATGGTGCAATCAAACTTTATGATCCTAAATCTGAATTTTTTTTTAGGATAAATGGTCAAAGATTGAAACTATATATTGAAGAGATGTCACTAAATTGAACCATTAACCAAGTAGTATTAACAGACCCACATTGAACCGAGCTGCATTGTATCTGTCTAAAGATGGTAAACTTAGTGCTTTCTAAGAGACAATCCAGCTTTTATTTTTTGATATCTTTTGCATTTTGTTTAGGTTAATCAAATCTTACTTAGTATCTTTTGTAGAAATTTGAAGATAATATTGGCTAAATTGGGAGTAGAACCAATTTTGAAAAGGCTTTTGGATCAGATGACATCTGTCTTTTTTTTTTTTTTATATGCATCCTTTATTTTTTTGACTCCATTGAGGATAATATCGATTAAGTTGGAGGAGAAAGAATAATAAAAAAATTTTAAATCCTCAAGTAAGTTAGTATTTAGCATTTAATCACCTAATTACATTTAAGAATCGAGTTAAATCAAATATTTTTAAAAGAAAAATTGATGTACAGATCAGAGAGTTTATGAGATATCGAGAGATCAAGTATTAAGAAAATCTAATAAAGAGTTAAGTTTAGAATTTAAATAATTTTTCTTGAGTATTTCTAAATTTTTCTATCAACATTAAAGAAGAGTTTACTTCTTATGAGCTTGTATAAGGTAACTATATATTTCTTCATATATATATAAAAAAAAGAGAAATTTTTTTTTCAAGTACTTCATGCTGAGTAACCGGACCTCTTTGCCTAAGCAAGTATTGAGTTTCATGTCAAAAGATATGAAGGATAAAGAAGCTCTATTGTGAAGTTAGTTTTAACTCGTAGCCTGTTTGATTCGAATAAGTAAGTCTGAGGGTATTCTATACCTAGTGCCCTAAAGATATCTGGTTCAAAGTTATTGGCTGAAAACTTGCTACATGGGTCAAACAAAAATTTAAGGGGTTAAGATACTCAATAGCAATACAACATTAAAAAAAATCAAAAAATGAAGGACGGAAGTAACAATATACTTGCCCATATGAAGGTTAATGATTTGGAGATAAAAGTAGGGGTAATTTGAAAAAAGTTTAAAAAAAAATTATTATTCTTGGCTTAACTCTTACATTGATTAGTATTAATATCCTAATGATATACCTTACTCATGCTCTACTAAACATCAATGACTTTTTTGAAAATTGTCTACTAAAATTTGAAATTCTAAGTTAAATGGCATTTAACTTTAAATTCTTTCTTTACTCGAGGATGAGCAAAGTTCAAGTTGGAGGGTTGTGATAAGTCATATATTTTTATATTTATTTTAGATATTTTAGATAATTAATGGTACTAACATCTTCTAAAAAATCTAATTTTATAAATAAATTATTTTTTTTTGAAAAAAATAAATAATTTTAAAAAATATGAAATTAGAATATATTTATATAAAATATATGTTAAACTAATTAAGTAATTTATGCACCAAAATAAATAGAGAATTAATAAGTAATTTAATTCATATTTTTTTCAGGCACAAAATTCGAGTAAAATCAAGCAAAAATATTCAAAAAATTATTTTAAATAGCCTTCGGTGCACGATGGATCGACTGCTCGATCCATAAAACTTGGGTCGTGGTCCACAGTATAGTTTTGCAGTCCACGACGTGATCCATGGGTGGGCGGATGGCTTTTGCACAATCGGACAGCTGAGATCATGCCAAACACATGATCGGATGGTCCAAAACACGTTTACCATATCAATCAGTGGTGGCCCACAACAGCTACATGATCCAATGGTTATGAGTGATCATGAGCGAGATCCGATGGTCTGTGTTCGTTGTCGATAGTAGAACTGAGACAGAACTAATTTTTGAGTGCCATCCACTGGTCCAAAATAAATCCATCACTTGATCCGATGGCTGATAGTGATCCTGACTGTGAATAAGAGATCTGATGTGCTGATCAATGATCGAAATTCGATCTAATGAATGATTCGATGGCCAGCATCAAATCTGATTGAGATAAGGAGCTTAAATGATGATTTTTGGACTGATCTGGAGCATTGAACGCAGACCCAACAGCCAAAAGTAAGGGACATAGGTTTAACACGATTTTGAGGGCTTTTGGGACTCTTTTTGCTATAAAAAAAGATAAAAAATTTATCTATAAATAAGGAGGTATGAGAATAAGAGAAAAAGTAGAAAAAAATAGTAAAAAATTTAAAAAATTAAAAAAATTAAAAAAATTTAAGGATCTAAAGAGAAGAAGGAGAGAAGTCGGTTCGCTCCATGGAGTACGAAAGAAGAAGGAGAGGTCGTCAACCATCTTTTTGACAAACTGCATCAATCAACTTTAGATCTTTATTATAATTTTATTTTATTTTATTATTTTTTTAATTTTTTATAATTAAATTTTAATTTTAATTAATATAAAATTTACTTTCTTGTACTTTACATTTCTGTTATTTATTTTTATTGCAAGTAGATGCTAAGATCTAGTTAGTAGATCTTAGTACCAATTTATTTTTATGCTCTTTAAATTTTTATCTTTTATTTTTATTACAAGTAGAAGCTAAGATTTAAATAGTAAATCTTAGTATCCGATTTATTTTTTTTACTTTTAATTTTTATTTTTGACTTAGATTGCTTTCCTTAAAATTTTATTTTATTTATAAAATTAAAGATTTCAAATCAAAGTATTACCTTCTCTGTGGATTCGACCCGACTCATTATTTTTTTATGTATTTTTAATTTTTAAAAATCATATTTAATTTGATAATTACGATGTCCTAACGATAACATCGTGATATATCAAGCTCAGCAGTATCAATTGCTATGTATCGGCTGCCCATTAGAGTAGTGCCCTATAGTATAGTCGGCAATAGCTTAGCAATATTTTTTCAGCAAAATGATTTATTACATGATTTTATTCTTATTTAGTATATAAAAGTTTTGAAAGAATATCAACAGTGCAAGCTATATGTTATGATAAGTATTTAAGCTAAACTTTTTTGTTTCTCCATTGTTAAATTAATTATCCATTCACTGGGACTTAGGTCTCATTCCCCCTTACTTCTTTTGTTTGCAGACATAGAGAGAGAGGAGCACATTTTGGTCTTGTCGGCTAGTGCGAGGAGCATTTTGTCATGTTAGCTAGTGAGAGGAGCATTTTGGGTTATATTGTATATTTTGGATTTATTCAAATTAAAGAATAATTAATGTATTATATTTTTAAACCATATGTTAAAGTTATGGAATGATGAATAAAAATATAAAATTATTTTTGAGTTATGTTGAGTTGACTTGAGATTTATGTTTGATTTGAACTATAGCAGGATATGGTAGATGAACAAGATTTACTAACAACTTATAAACCACAGCATAAGGTATTAACAAAACTCTGCTCAACTGTTATACCCTTGCTTGATTTAGGGAGTGAGGTGTGATCGGTTGAGTGTGAATCTCTTCCTCGAAACGTGGCTGAGATTGAGGATCAGTAGATAGCTGTACAGATCGATCCTACGGATACTTTTTGAGATATCTCCATCTAATCAAGCTTCTATTTCGTCTTTCAGTTGAATGCACTGTTCGGTATCGTGACTGTGGTCCTGAAGGAACCAACAATACCATTTTCTGTTGTGAGATATCGACAGTGCTTTCATTGGCTGGAGTCATTGGAGGTAACTCTCCCCTTCTATCTCCATAAGGATCTACGTACGAGAAGCAGTAAGAGGGGTGTAAGAGTCATATCTATTACTGAAGTTCTTTGACTTCAGACTTGACCAACAGGTGGAACCTCCCTCTCAACATGGGTGCTACTGGGTCCCACCGAGGTTCCACCTTTCTTCATTCTTTTCTGACCTTTGCCTTCAAACTAATGCCAATCAATCATACCTTCCTCAGCATGGATGTACTTTTGCATGCACTCGAGGAGTTCAATGTAAGTTCGGAGAAGCGTCTTGTTCAGGAAATAAGTAAATCTGGAACTTCGCAACCATCTTTTCATGGCTGAGACGGCCATATATTCATTGAGGTCCCGGACCTCCAACGTGACAGCATTAAAATGCACCACATAATCTCTCAGTGGTTCTCCGTCTTGTTGCTTGATAGAAAAAAGGCTATCAGATGTTTATGGTATCCTTCTATTGGTGCTGAAGTGGATCATAAAAAGTTGCTCGAGCTGCTCGAAGGATCGGATACTTTTCGATTGAAACTCAGAATACTAGGCTTGAGCAATCTTCCGGAGAGTGACAGGAAAGGCAACACAAAGAAGGATATTAGCATGAGAGATTTATAGCTCTCAAGATGGTCGAGTGGATCGGTGGAGCCATTATATGGCTCGATTTGTGGCATCTTGAATTGAGTGGGAATCGGCTCATCCAAAATTCGTCGAGAAAATGGAGGAGTATTGATGCCAAGAATGCCGATAAAATCATGACTATTAAGTTTGTTGGGTATAAAATACCCACAGCCGAAACCCTCAACGGAATCGACATCAGCGCAGCTCCGCCTGGACTCCTACGGGAGCCGGGCTCCACCGACGACAGCAAGTGCAGCTCTGCCCGGACTCCTACGGGAGCCGGGCTCCACCGCCGACAGCAAGTGCAGCTCCGCCCGGACTCCTACGGGAGCCGGGCTCCACCGCCGACATCAGCGCAGCTCCGCCCGGACTTCTACGGGAGCCGGGCTCCGCCGCCAACATCAGAACAGCTCCGCCCGGACTCCCACGGGAGCCGGGCTCCGCTCTCAGTATCAACTGCTGGTAAGCTCCATCCGGACTCCTACCAGAGCCGGACTTCACCCTTAACTTTGATTGCAGTGCAGCTCTGCCCGGACTCCTACGGGAGCCGGGCTCCACCGCCGACAGCAAGTGCAGCTCCGCCCGGACTCCTACGGGAGCCGGGCTCCACCGCCGACAGCAAGTGCAGCTCTGCCCGGACTCCTACGGGAGCCAGGCTCCACCGCCGACAGCAAGTGCAGCTCTGCCCGGACTCCTACGGGAGCCGGGCTCCACCGCCGACAGCAAGTGCAGCTCCGCCCGGACTCCTACGGGAGCCAGACTCCACCGCCGACATCAGCGCAGCTCCGCCCGGACTTCTACGGGAGTCGAGCTCCGCCGCCAACATCAGAACAGCTCCGCCCAGACTCCCACGGGAGCCGGGCTCCGCTCTCAGTATCAACTGCTGGTAAGCTCCATCCGGACTCCTACCAGAGCCGGACTTCACCCTTAACTTTGATTGCAGCGCAGCTCCGCCCGGACTCCTACGGGAGCCAGGCTCCACCGACGACATCAGCGCAGCTACGCCCGGACTCCTACGGGAGCCGGGCTCCACCGACGACATCAGCGCAGCTCCGCCCGGACTCCTATGGGAGCCGGGCTCCGCTCTCGGTACCGGACTTCGCTCTCGATACCAACTGCTGGAGGAGTCGAACCTTAAGGGAGTCGAGCCTCATCTCTGACGCCAGCAACTACAGCCGCAAGCAGACTCCGCCCGGACTCCTACGAGAGCCGGGCTCCACCCACAGCTTCAGCTCTGAGAGGGTTCCGCCCGGACTCCCCCGGGAGTCGGGCTCCGCTCACGACCCCTACCGCCAGGAGGACCTCACCCGGACCTCAACAGAAATCGGGCTCCGACCGTTGTCGAGCTTCAATCGACAGATCCACGCCCCCTGACAGGCCCTCAAAACGGCCACGACCCTACTCCACTTCCTGTGGCGGACTCCGCGCAGTACCATCATTCCCTGACAGGCCGCAGTAACCATAGCCGCCCTGCTCCACTTCCTGTGGCAGACTCCGCACAGCTCCACTATCCCCTGGCAGGCCGCAGTGACGGCCACGAACCTGCTCCACCTCCTGCGACGGATACCATGCGATTCTCCTGTCCGCTGACAACGGACGCTGCTCCACCCCTCATAATAGATTCCACGTGGCGGGTCAAGGTGATGGCCACGTGTCTGCTCCATTATCTTTCGCAATCAATTCCCCTGACCATGGGCGGCCCACTACCAGGCGGTTACAAACGTCACCATCAATCCGTTGCCTCCTCCGTCTATAAAAGGGGGATCCAGATACGTTATTCTCTAAGCTCATTCTTCTTTATCTCAAAACTCTGCTAAATTCTCCGTTCGAGCACTCCATTCTTGTTGAGGCAGAGAACTGACTTGAGCGTCGGAGGGTCTTGCCGGAGCAACCCCACCTCTGGTTTAGACTTCCCTTGCAGGTCTCGGTGGCGACCGCGGCTTCCCCGACTCCAGCTTCTCCGGCGCAAGCGGATTTTTGCACCAACAGGATTGGTGCTAGAGGAAGGGGCTGTGTCTTCGCAGCACCCTTGTTCTTGAAGGAGTGTTCAACGGAGCTGCCTCCGACCGTTTCTCCGTCATCCACTCCTAATCCCCCCCCCGCAAGATCGACACCCGATGCCTCCGTGCAGGGCGTCCACCCGGCGGTCTACGGCCTCCGCGGCCAGATCTCAGGCTCCGGCCTCCCCTCCCATTTTTCAGCCTCCTCCTCCTCCCCTCCGGCGACGGCGGTCGGTGCGGAGCAGTTTGACTTGCTGGCGCAGCAGGTCAAAGGCCTCATCGAGGCCGTACAGGCAATGCAGCAGCAGCCGCCGCAGGCGTCGGCGCATCCGGAGGGGGCATCTCCGGAATGCCAGAACCCGACGGTGGGGCGGGCCACCTGGGCCAGCCACCCCGTCCTTCCGGGAAGGCGAATCCGAGGGTAGAGAGCCCTCAATCGGACCACGACTCCACCCCTGGGAGATCTCTGCCCCCGTTCTGCCAAAAGACCCTCGAGACTCGGAGTCGAGAGGACTTCCTGGACCGGAGGCTCCAGGAGATGAACCGGCGGATCGAAGAACTCCGCCATGCGCCTCCCGCTTATGGTGAGGATATCTGCACTGACCCTCCCTTCTCCCAAATGATTATGCAGGAATCGATCCCGCCGAATTTTAAGCTCCCCAGTTTGAAAGCTACGACGGGACGTCAGACCCGGTTGATCATCTAGAGGCCTTCCGAACGATGATGCTGCTTCACGGTGCTCCCGACGCCATCTTGTGCCGGGCTTTCTCGTCTACTTTGAAGGGAGCAGTGAGGAACTGGTACTCGACTCTGAAGTCGGGTACCATATTCTCCTTCGATCAAATGAGCTACCAATTCGTGGCCCATTTTGTCAGCAGCCGACGTCCCCAGAAAGGTTCGGAGTCCCTCATCAACATCAAGCAGAGGGAAGGGGAGTCCATACGGGCCTACGTCAACCGCTTCAACATCGCGGCGTTGGAGGTCCGGAACTTGGACCAGTCAGTTGCCATGGCCGTCCTAAAAGGTGGCCTTCAGAAGAATGACCTCTTGTACTCCCTGAAGAAGAAGTACCCCAGAGATTTTGCTGATCTACTGGCTCGGGCTGAAGGATACGCCCGAGCGGAAGAAGCCTTCAAAATGAAGGACGAAGAGACTGCGAGGGAGCGTCAGGCGGGAGATTCTAGTAAGCCCGCAGTCGAGAAGAGGCCAAAGGAAGCCCGGCCTCGCTCCCGATCCCCTCCTGGACATAAGCGCGCCCATACTCCCCCCAGGGCACGCAGGCAGAGAAGCCCGGACAACAGGTTTCGGCGGGGTTCCCCGTCAGGAAAGTTCCGCAACTACGCCCCCCTCAACGCCTCGAAGGCCCAGGTGCTGATGGAGGTCAGGGAGCAGCTCCCTAGGCCGGAGAGGATACGCACGCACCCCGGGAAGCGCAACCCCAACAAGTTCTGCCTCTACCACCGCGACCACGGCCACAACACGGAGGAGTGCATCCAGCTCCAGGATGAGATCGAGGAGCTCATTCGGTGAGGTCGACTCGACAGATTCATCCGCCGCAGGCCTGAGGATAGAAGAGACCGGCCAAGAGCCCTCCCGCCGCCTGAACCGCAGAAAAGGGAGGAGCAGCCCGGGGACCGGCCGCCCATCGGGACCATCGACTCCATCATCGGAGGGCCTCAAGAAGGAGCGGAAATACCGTAAATGTATCGCTTACTATTTCGCTTTGAATCTACTTTTCTTTTTAGCTAACATGCTCCTCCTACTTAACGTGGATGTATTATGACTGGATATGACCCCTCCAAAAATAATGGCCTTGTTAGGGACAGGAGGAAAACCTCGCCCTAACATGAGCAAAGTCAAAGGCCCGGTTCTTTTAGACCGGATGGGGGGAGAGGCCTCACAACGCCCTAATGTGCCCCCACAGCCCTGTTAGGGACAGGAGGAAAACCTCGCCCTAACTTGAGCAAAGTCAAAGGCCCGGTTCTTTTTAGACCGGATGGGGGGAGAGGCCTTACAACGTCCTAATGTGCCCCCACAGCCCTGTTAGGGACAGGAGGAGAACCTCGCCCTAACTTGAGCAAAGTCGAAGGCCCGGTTCTTTTAGACCGGATGGAGGGAGAGGCCTTGCAACGCCCTAATGTGCCCCCACAGCCCTGTTAGGGATAGGAGGAGAACCTCGCCCTAACTTGAGCAAAGTTGAAGGCCCGATTCTCTTAGACCGGATGGGGGGAGAGGCCTTGCAACGCCCTAATGTGCCCCCACAGCCCTATCAGGAACAGGAGGAGAACCTCGTCCTGACATGAGCAAGTGGAAGGTCCGGACTCCCACGGGAGCCGGGTTCCCACGACAAAGAGAGGCTTCGCCCGGACTCCTACGGGAGCCGATTCCGCCGCCAAAAAAAAGACTCCCGGGCCGACCAAAGAAACTTCACCCGGACTCCTACGGGAGCCGG
>NC_025996.2:62581238-62591238 GCF_000442705.2 Elaeis guineensis
AGTATTGATGCCAAGAATGCCGATAAAATCATGACTATTAAGTTAGAATTGATCGGTCGTCAGCCAAGCTCCCACAGCTTACAGTTGTATTCATCCAACCATCTCTGAAATTCGTCAGGACATCGAGAATATCATGAGGTAAAGCCTTCCCCAGAAGAGCTTGATGGAGATCGCAGTCTCTTTCCTTCTACGAGATTCGTCATAGGGAAAGAGATCGATGATCCTTTGAATTGGCACATGGAGCATGTCGGGAGTCAGCACGAGATGAGCATCGAACATGTCGATGATGGTATGATGGGATTGTCGAGTCTACTGGTGGGATGGAGAAAGAGGCCATCGACTGTACCTAGATGGCACAGTCTATGGCATCAGTTCCTTCGGTTGTTGTTGCTACTAGCATTGTTCTGCAGTCTGTTGTAGACTGTGAACAGCCTCCGTGACGGTTTTCACTTGCTGCACCACAGCAGCAAATTATTGTTGGTCCACTGTGATCACCGGACATGAAGCACTGGGCTCTGCAATGGTCGTCGAAAGTGTCACGTCGGGATGAACATCAAGCAGAACTGGTGGAAGCATTTTGTGCTCTTGTCTTGGCCATGGTTTTGCAGAAGAGTATTCAAAGCCCTTCCCCTACCCGGCGCATCAAACTGTTGCCATGAATCTCCGACGATTTGGTTGGCTAAAAGTCGAGGTGTTGCACCTGATTGCTTGACAGTAAGGAACCTACAAAATCAAGTCCACTTGTCGGAAGTTGTCCGATGGGGGACCCTCCGATGTTTAAGTCAATCGAAAAAAGAGAACAGTTAAAAAGGCTAAAATGCGAGAACCTAAAAAATTTTATAATCAAAAAACTTATCCAGTTCCCTTGCTTACCACTTTTTATAGGGTGGAGAGTGCCGTTACTGTATAACTGCCATCCCCTAGAATTCAGGACATGGGCATTATTGTCTTTAGAAGACGATTACCTCATCAACCATCGTTAAAATTGAATAATGGGTCATTAGTGGGTGATTATTGCATCCTATGACTCCATAATCGCTGGTAGTTAATATCTGCGCTGAATAACTATCGCTCAATCCCTATATTTCTGAGATCAAGATAGTCGATAAAATATTGAGGAAGTCGTTGGTCGAACCTTGACAACATGTCAGACTTAGTCGGTCCAAATCCGACTTAATCTTATTTTATCAGTCAAATCCTGAGATATATCATCAATCAAAAGCTAAGTTGGCTTAATTTGTTAAGTTGTATATTTAGTTGGCAAGGAGACGAGGACAAAAATTAGTTGGATAAGTGATAAGAATTTATTCCAACACACATATATATATGTACATATATGTATATGCATATATGTGCATCTATATATATATATATATATATATATATATATATTTTGCAGCATTGCACGACTTTGTTGCTGGCATATACAAAGAAACTATTGAATAACCTTATTGTGTGAAGAAATACGGATACATAGAACATAGGGCTACCGGGGTGGCAATGGGTCAGGTTTGGATCTATACCCGCGCCACCATGAAAAATCCACGCACCCATCTCTAGTCGGATCGGCCCCATCAAAATCCTTCAAACCCTAAAAAAAAAAAAATTCATTCTTCTACAGAGATTTAGCGCTCAATCTCTTTCCCCGCAGATCTCTCTCAGGTCCGCCACGGCCGAACCTCCGGAGCTCTCAATCTCCGAGGAGGAGGAGACTTGCTCGGGCATACCCCACCGCTGACCCCAAAAAAAACATTAAAACAAAAATTTTTTAAAAAATCATTTCTCTCGTTTCAACTGTATCTGCTGAGCTCCCCAGGCTCCATTAATGGCGATTCGAAAGATTTGAAGGGTATTCTAGGAGCGGTAAGTTCTCTGTCTTCCTCTCTATAGTCGATATTTCTCTCTATTTCTCCTCCACTTCCTCCTCTTGGCCTTGCCCATCCTCTCCACGTCCACCTCTGCTGCCTACCCTCATTTGCACCAGCAAGGTTCCCCCTTTCCTTCGCGTCAACTTCCAGAGGTGCTGGAGTCCTCTGCTGCTTTCTCACGTTTAATACCCTTCAAGGGAAGGGGCTGCGCACTGATTTTAGGGCTTCACGGTTCAACTTTTGATAGTTTTTGTAATGCTGAAGATTTTCTTGTTGGGGATTTCTCTTCGAATTAGTTCTTGTTTGTCATCTTGTGGAGGTTATTGTAGATTCTTTTGCTTTAATTCTTACGTTCTTTTCTTCTTTTTCTCTTCAGGCAGAGGATACATTCAAGTTAATGGCGTGGAGAGTGTTAGGCAAAAAGGTCAGATTTTGCCAGTCTTAGTTTGAATTTCATTCGTTTTACTTCGTGTAGCGCCTTCCTCTTTGAGTATTGCTGGCATGCCATATAACATCCTTGTTCAAAAGTGGTACATATAGAGATTGATCTCTCGAGATTATTGAACTCATGACCTGTTTAAAAGAATTATCTGAAGTCAGGGCGTTTCTGACCTTATCCTTGGGGCCTACTAAGGAACGATGCTTTTGACCTTTTGGTGATCTGAAATATTCTAGAGGGGCTATGACTGAGGTTTCGACACTAGAAAGAAATTTGGTTGCTTAGAAAGGTCTATGAGTTGTTTCCTTTGAGGTATGATGCCAATGTCCTGATTATTTGCATGGTTGCTGCAGTTACTTCTTATACACTATTTGCGTACTACAATTGTATCGAATTGAATTGTGCGAGTTTCTGATATCTATATCACACACCAAAGCCACTGCACAAGCTGGGCATGTGATATGGCTGCGCATCGCACAGGGCATGATCCTATGAAATATACAAGGCCTCGAAACCTATACAAAAGCTTATAAAATTTGAGACAATACAAGTGTTATTGTTGAACATTTGAATAGATTTAAAAATATCAAGACCTTAAACATAATTTTAATGTCCCGACCATATCTTAAATTAACAACCTCCATTATCAACAATCATGTCCAAAAATACAAACTATTAAATAGAATCATCCATGTTTCCAAATTTCTAAAACAATGAGTAAAATCTAAAAATTCAACTAGAATTCAATTCTGCTAATTTCTTCATATCTCCAACAACAAGCAATCCCAAGTAACGGGAGGTATCATGCTCCTCTAAAAATGATTAAAGGAGTGTGTGAGCTTGACAGCTCATGAAGTATCCTATTATGCATGCACACATCATGTCTTTGTAATAGATAGTGTGAATGCAATCATAAATAGACATTGTAACAAAATATTCATGTCACATACATAATTCATTACATACTTTCATTAACAATAAAATACAACCATAAGTATCCTTGTACAATTTGCATGAAAAAATTGTAGTTTCAGTTATAAGAATTATTTGTTATTTAAAAATTTTATGTCATAGTTCCCCACTAGTAAAATAACTCAATTCACAACAAAATATCACGAGTTATCCCCCTCTTTGGACTAAGCCATGTTGATGTTTCCACCTAGCGATGAGGCATCAATATTACCATGTGTCCGACTTGTAATAGGGTGTTGCTATTTCTACATTCTAGCCCATGATGGGGCATCATAATTGCAACTTTTCTTGCATGTGATGGGGCATAGTTACTGCTGCATTTCTCTCTTATGATGGGGCATCTGTAAGGTCATGTCTCTAGGTCATGACGAGGCATTACTAATACATGGCTAATCCAAAGCTCAAAATTGATTCAAGCACTAATTCACATCTTAAAACAATTCAAATTGAATTTTCATGCACGACAAGACTTAATTCATAATTTCTAAATAAAATTTCAAGCTGAGAATCTTTTTATGGCAAAATAATTTTAAAACCGAAGCAATTCATAGAAACACCTCCACATAGGCAGAATGATCAACTTTATTCTTTATACTGAACATATAAATATATACAATAAAGATTTATAGTATGAGGAGAGCATGTGTGAGGAATACTTACCTCTGATAAGGAACAAACCCAAATCTTGCTGTGCAACCAATTCAACAATCAACTAAATATAATAAATTGAATTAACAGTAATATTTAACAAACTATACAAACTTAATTACTTTCACAGAAGTAAGGGGCCAAAATCTTTCGCCTATAAACAATACAAGACAACCGCCCCAAGTATCTTAATTTTTCTAATTAATCAATTTTCTCTAGCTGTCAAAAGTTCTCAACTCCAGTTCTTAATTTCTAAGACCCATCCTCTCTCTTGGATTTTCTCTACCCTACCATCAATCATGCTATTGTCACAAATTACTATGATAATAAAGCTAGGATTTACCTTAATTTGAGGCATGATTAAAAGATGGGGCTTCAATCTCCTCTTCTCCTTGTCTGATGACTCATTCTTCTCCTACACAATCCTCATCACAATAAAGAAAAAAAGAAAACCATGAAAGATAAGCAAAAAAGATTGAGTGACAGAAATTACTAAAGAAAGGATCAAATAGAGATGGGAAGAAGAAGAAGAAGAAAGAGGAGGTGAGCATTTGGAATAGAGTATGATGAAAAGAGAGAGAAGAGGGCTGGTGAAGCTTACTCGAGAGGAAGAAGATAACAAAGATGGTTCTCAGTGTCTTGGTGTTTGAAGGAGAGAGGGAAGAAAGAAATTAAGCAAGAATGAAAAAGGGAGGGCAGGAGAGAGAGAGAGAGAGAGAGAGAGAGAGAGAGAAGGAAGATAACACAGAGGATAGAATTGGAGTGCTCAATGTGGGATTAAAAAGAAAACAGGGAGGTGGGGAAGTCTAAATTTGGTTCAAAGCCGTCCCCTCCCGACTCATCCTTTCTTAAAATAAAATGAGGAGGTGGGTAGTTCAATTGGGGTCAGAGTCTTCTCCTCCCCTTGTCTATCCTTTTCCTAAGATGACCTGGTTTGACGTCTGAGTCATCAGGGTCTAAGTGGAACATCATTTGATGGATTTCTAGGTTGTTTTGGGAAAATCATGGTGGGATAAGGAGGAGATTATGAGGTTAGCAAAAAAAAGATTTATTTTTTTGAGTCAGATTATCGTAATTCACAATTTGACTTTTATTTGGTTCCTTATATCTAGGAGTGTTCACAGAGCTAGGAATGTCAACTCCACATCTGGTTTGCTCTTTAACATTGCTGGGGAAAATGGTTTTGATTTTCCCTTTTTATGTTCCTCCTTTGAATTTGATTTTGGAGTGATTTTTCTGGTTTAATAAATGCATATATACCATTAACAAGGATTCATCAAGTTGGATAAGTCTGATGATCATGGTTAAGGCAAGCGAAAATACCTTGTTCAGCTGATATACTCAAATGCTTCTTAATTACAGTAGCTCTGTTAATGTCTATTTGATAAAATTACTATGTCATTTTCTCTTCTCCATTGAAGAACATAATTGCTAGCTGCTCTTGACATTTCTCTCTCTGTATATTCAAAACTACGAATGAATGACCTAATATTGCCTTCGTTTTGGTTTGATCTGTTTTATTTTAGGTGACAAGATTCAATTTTTATGCGACTTAAATTAGTTTACTTCCATAGAGTTAATTACAATAGCTATATTTTCGACGTATTAAGATTGTTATTTAGGACATGATCACCTCAAATGAAAACTCGAATTTTGAACTTAAAGATGTTAGGCATCAATTAGAAGGAATATGTCGTCTTCAAAAAATTTACGACAATGCGAGGATGCTGTGTGCTAATCAACCAAAGCATTTGTGATGTAGGGTGAAGAGCAATAGTAAAATAGTTCCTTTTTATTTTGCTTTGGAATTTAGTTGACAAGAATTGCTTTCAAATATAAATATATGAAGCAATTGGTTGTAAATCAACAGTCAACTCTCCTTCTCTTAGCTTATGAGCCTTATTTTTTACTGCCCTTAAATCTTTTTTAGGGTCTCCATGCGAGTTTGCAAGAAGTGTTACTATCCACAAATCGAGGTGTGGCGCATTTTTTCTCTAGTTCACTTGGAAAGATACCAGGTAAGTCAATGACATCCACTTGATGCATTTGATGCAATTAATCTTCACTTCATGTGTTCTGTAGAAAATTGAAATGCATATGAACTTCTTTTATCTGTCACTGATGATTTTGAAATTATTTTGATCATTATGATTTGGAATTTTTCCATGCTGTAAAATAGATATTGGGAATGTTATGGCTTCAATGAAGCAAGTTGGATTTCAGGGTTTGAGCTAGAAGTCCATCAATCAGTTTTATCATAGACGTGAGCCATTTATACTAATATTTTGTGATTTCCTCATTTCTTTAAAACTTTGAAAGTATTTTCTGTATATTTGATTTAGATTTTTGGACATTTGAGAAGATTTGGAAAAATTGGAAATAAAAGTTAGAGGAAAAGTAAATTATGACTAATGTTTGGCTAACCTATTTTGGAGTATTTCAGCACAAATGCTGCCCATGTATATTACATTCTTGACTATTAAAATTAAGAATTTGCACTATGGATTATGATCTAGCAAGGATTAAACTTAAAGTTTCAGTACTGGTACCCATCCCTGGTTTGCTTCTGGATTACGGTATCTGGATAGGTTAGGACATACCAAAGTGAGCATTTAGAAGAAGAATGAAGAGACAAAATGAAAGAATATTTGTCTTGCAATACCAAGCTGTCCCAAGTGCTGGGGTCCTGACTGGTCCTAACCAGAACGGTCTACATGTCTTGGTCCATAAGAAACTCTGCCCTTGGGGAATCCTCCGTGTCGTTCTCTTGTCAGGATGGTAAAATATAGGCGGGATGTAGCGGTAGTGTCAGGACATGAATCCTTGTCATCTAGAATATTTTAACAGGATTTAAAACCAAAAATCATTTTGCTTGAGGTTTGATACCTGTAGACCAAATGGTAATAAAATACATGGTGTCAGCCGAGTTAGGTTTAGACATGCATGGTGGACCTTATTCAAAGCCACACTATGCTTTGATTATGAACCATACACCTTAGAAATATATACAAGTTTTGAAGTTCAAGTATGTCCTCTATTTAGAGGTTATGCATCATAATTATGTTTACTAAAGTCCAATTGGCTTTTGGATAGCTAATTAGCTAAGCATCAGTGAGTAGCCTTGCCTATGTTTTTATTCTATATGAATTCACATGCCTTTCCTTGCATGGGAGTAGACTTGTAAGAGAAGCACTGTTAACATTACTGTTCTATTTTATCTCATCTCGATGCTTTATTCATATCATCATTTTGTTTACGAGGTTGGCAGGTTTCTATTTTGGAATATTTTAGAAAGTTGGGGAATTTGTATTACAATAGGTCATGAGGAAAGTTTGGTTAGTGTCCGGAAAATTAGCATAATTTGGAAAATTAAAAATTTTGTAGATCAATTGCTTATTATTAAAAAGAGTATGCATTAAACAATGGCCATGAATTGGACAAATGTTAATAAAAAAATATAAAACACCTTGCAAAAAGCAGTAACCGTTTTTTTGGATCCAAATGGCCATGTTATGAATTTTTGTTGAAAATATCAACTCTTTAGGAATCTTCATTGCATATTCAGCCATTTCATCACAGATATATCCTAGAAAATATGATAGGACAACCACTCCCAGCAAGCTACATGGGATGCATTAGGCTGACAAGTGAGCAAGTCATTTGTAAGCAGCTTAACTTTGCTTGAAATTCAGCTTGATGAGGGTTTGGTTGATTATTAAACAAACTGAGCTTGAGTTTGGAATTTTAGCTAAAAAATAATGGACTTGTGCATGAGATTTGCTTAGGCTACTTGTGTCTAATTTCAATTGAGCTAGAAATGTAATAAAACAATATACAATATTTGGTGATGTTTGTAGACCCTCATATGAGGTGGCTCTTGAAGAGAAGCTGCTTGGATAAATGAATTGCTGATCTCTTTCATTGGTATTTATAGTTTTGCGTGTTAGGTTACAAATATAAATATTGACCCTTCTCAAGACATAATTCTGCGCAATCTATTTGTTTTATATAAATTCTATACATGTTTTTACAAGTCAAACAAGATGGTATATGTTTTGACACCCTTAATTCCATGCTCCAATTTCATGTTTTGATAGAAATTAAGTTACATAATTTGAATATTCAATCTTGAAACTATGCGTAACTAAGTGATTTCACATTCATACATGATTATTTGGATTACTATTTTTTTATTTCTAAATGATTTGATGCAAAAACCTTGAAGGCAAATAATTATATTTTGCATGCTTATGCAAAAAGGTCATCAAACTTTAAAGAATTAAAAGAATTTCCAATTTATCAAGACTACGTTGAGTTTAATCCATCAAAATATGCACACATCTCTTGTAATCTACTTGGACTTTGGTTGAGTGCTAGTTGTTTTTCCTTTAAATGACATTTCTTAAGCTCTTTTAAAGAGAAGCAAAAGGGAAAGAATGGATACCAATGTGCTGGCAAAAATTATGTCTATATTTGTACAATTTTGCTTCTAGGATGAAAGTAGTTTAGTTTCATCAAAAAAGAGGGAAAGTATTCTAGCTTATTCTAAAAATACAGTGATATTTGTCGTGTCAAATTTACATAAGCATCCCCTTGCACTACTTGGAGCTCTAAAGCTCTTTATCAAATAAACATTTTGATAAAACTTCAAACTATGGTTTGCTGAACTGTACTGAACCTACCGGTTCGGGGCTTACCCAATTGGACCGGTCGGTTACCAGCATTGTTCATTACTTAGTTCGAAATGGAGGTAGCGAGAGAAGGAGAGAGAGGAAAAGAAAGAGATGGAGGGAAGGAGAGGGAGAGGGAGGAAGTGATGGGGAGAGGGAGGGAGAGAGGGCTCCAAAAGAGGAAGAGATGGCATGGAAGCCCTAATTGAGAAAAGGATCTCCTATTTTGTCTCGCAATAGGAGATCTTTTTTTATTTTTTTAGCCGATTTAAGTGAAGTCGGCAAACCATTAGCTGACTGTAGTTTGACAAATTCAAAAAAAAAAAGAAAAAGATTTGGCCCGGAGTGGCATGGTATGGACCCATATTGTATCATGTTGGTTGCTGATTGGTACGGGTCTCAGTGCCAGTTTGGCAAACCTTTTTCAAACCTTATTTCAAATTAATGTGATTATTCATGATTCATAAATTTATTATTGCTTAATGATATCTCAGTTAAGGAAAGAGCAGCAATCCTATGTCAAATTATTCTTTTCTGATTGGCCTCTACTGTTTTCTTTATTTATTTTTATAGAGCTTGTCTAAAACAATAAGGGAAAATCACCTTTGAACTTCCTTGACTATGCCTTATTGCACATACACCCCTTCACTTTAAAAAGTTTTAATTAGATCCTCCAAGTTACTAAAGTGAGTCTTCAATACAAGACTCATGCCACTATCATGTGTCTTAAAATCTTTGAAAATTTCTAACTTATTCTTGATCAAGTGAAGAGGGAGAAAAGAAATGCAAAGCCTTTACCCCACTAGCCATTGCTGGCTTTACCCCACCCCTGCTTGTCTTTGTTGCCATTGCCAATGATGTGTTTGTAGTTGTATTTCATCTTCTTAAGGCTGTGGTGGTGAGAGTTGAGTGGGGAGAGCCTGACTTGGACATAATCATGGCTTCTTCAATTGAATGGCAGGGGTGCAACAATAATAACGGACGAGGAGAGCAGGGGGAAGGGGTGGCATAACTCCTTCCAGTGATGTAGGAATTGCAATACTTAAGGGGAACCTCCTAAATCAATTCAAAGAAAAACATATGCATATATAGTTGTAAAACAAAGCAGAAAAGGGTAACCAATGAATCATTCAAGGCTGTGGACATATAGGATTCAGTTTAGTAACTAACCTATTTTCTAATCTCTGACCATGCAAAGATCCAAGGTATTGGAATAGGAGAAGTTGATATTAGATGGGGACCCTAAAAAGGGCACATTCGCCAAATGCAACCTAATATTGGTGTCATGATTATTGATTAAAGCTTGAAACTTTCTGATATCTTTGATTCCTGTATAATTAGTTATTATTATCTCGTATGTGCCATTGAGCTGATGTCATTCTTGCATCAGAATATCAGATAAT
>NC_025996.2:62596238-62603738 GCF_000442705.2 Elaeis guineensis
AGCATTTGGTGGACACAAGGTGGTTGTGGGGGTTCATGGCATGCATTGTGGATGGCTCATGCAATGGCAAACAAGTTGAGCTCAAGGCAGGCTGCTAAAATGATATTAGTATTTGACCTTCCTAACACAGAATTTTTATGTATCTAATTTAAAATTCAATTATTGGTACAATAACTATGTCAAACTAATCCTTTGTTTTCTACCAAGTCACAACTCACAACATTATATCATGAATAAAGCAAAATGCTAAAACAGAGGCCTAAATATGACTAAGGGACTTTGTTGTTGTACATGCTATTCATAAAATTTTAGAAAAAATCCACTTGGAAACTGGTCTAACCTGCTGTGGGCTTGTGGCACCTCCCTGGATCCACCTTACTGAGTTAAGGCCTATCATATTGCTCGTCATCAGTTAGGATGCCATGCTAGGGTGCCATAGGCCATGCATGTAACTTCTGGGCTAAAACCGCCATGATGGCCTCCCTGACCTGTTTTGTTTTCAAGAACAAGAATATAGGTTTTGTCACTCACTGGGCTGCATGGACCAAGACAGGAATTTACGTGGTGTTGCAATTGCAATTTGGGCCGATTGCATTGGGTTGAAGTCTAACCCTGGCCCTGCCCAAGCTGGCCTAGTTTGGGAAAAGAGAGAGATAACAATAATGTTACTCGTCTGAAACTCTGGAGCATCCATTATTGTGGTTCTTTTGCATGAAAAACCTACCAACAAGCGCTTTTTGGAGTTGTGGTGGGAGAGATTTTGATCTGTTGATAAGAAAGTAAACTCTGTTTTTTTTTTTTTTTTTTGTTTGCTTTAGCTCAAGCTTTAGGTGTTTGCTGTAAATGACTCTGAAGCAATGAGGATGTCTGGATCTGTCAAAAATTCTTTTACCAAAAGGAAGTGCAGCCTTTTGGTTTATATGTTGTTCAGATATGTAGCCTGAGGGGGGGCATGCAGTCTGTAAATCGTAGTATTTGGTTCAGAGTCAGACTACATTGAACTGTACCAGTCTCACTTTGTGCTTGTGTGTTTGGTGAAAATCTCTTTGCCATCTTTCTCTCATATACGTCAATTTCAATACAAAGAAGCCACCACAGGATAAAGTGCCTGGAAGAAACCAGGTTATCAAACTGATCTTGGCTTGTAATAATAGTTTTCAGACTCGGGCATTTTTCCCAGTCAGTATTTGTGCTTGAAGGCATATCTCTGTGGTTCTGTATATGTTGAAGCTGAAATGTACCAAGTACTGCTGTCATGATGAAATACAATATGGAAGTAAGTCTATAAGTTTTGTTTCCATCTATGACTGTTTGGGGTGAATTCTAGAAACATATCTTACAGCATTTTAGCCTTTCATATTTATCTTTTGAACGCCCAATCTTGCTGTTAAGAGTCTTCAAAGTTTTAACATATGGTTATAGTTTCATATCTTGCTCTATCACATATTCTTTCATTTGCAGCTATTCTGTCCTCACTCCTCCAATTTACAAGACATATCTTCTAGAGTGTTGAAGCTTGCAAGAACTGTTTAGAGAAATTTTAGGATAAGTACAAGGTTAACTATAGAGGGACCAGAATATCACTTATAGAAAGTGAAATTAATATATGCAAAGTGCTCTTTAGAGCACCTTTTCTTATGCAGTATTCTGCATTCTATTCAGATTACCGGCCTTTCTTGTGCAATACCAGTCAGCAGTCATGCAAGTGATTTTTTGGTTATCATACCTGCTACCAGTTTCTTGTGTTCTCCATCCTCCTATTTTGCTTATCAACAATGTGGTGACAACATGTTTATTGGCTTAGGAAATTTCATCAAAGTCTTGATCTGTTGGCATGGAAACGGAAAATAGAAGAAGCACCTGGTTTAAAAGCTCCCAGGAAAGAGAAACGTGTGAAAAGAGAAAATAGGACCCAGGCACCTGTAGAAGCACCATATGTACCTCCAAAGCAAAAATTGACTGTGAAATCCACACCAGAAAAAACTATTGACATTTTTGAAGGAATGACAATCCTTGAGCTTGCTAAGAGAACAGGTGCAAAAATTGGTGCACTGCAAGAAATACTTACAAATGTTGGTGAAAAAGTTGAATCGGAGTTTGACCCCCTCAGCATTGACATTGCTGAGCTGGTTGCAATGGTAGACCTTTTCTTTTCTCTCTCTTTTTTTTATAAATTTATTTTGATATGTTGTTTATTGGTTCTGAAACCTTACTTCTGCTTAACCAGTTTGATGAATGCTTTTTCTTGTGGGGTGTATGCAATGGAGAATATTTACGCATTCTCATAACGGGAACCATTGTACCCTTATTTTCCATTTGAGATCTTTATGGGCTCCATAAATCTTCTTTTAGTGCCAACAATTAGTTTTTTCATGCTACAGTCCCGCACCATCCTTCCTCTTTTTGTCCAACTTTTATTGTGGATAGGGAGGCCCTAAGCAGACCATATCATAACTTTTGCTGAATTTCTAGTTGATTCACTAAATGAATGAGATGTCAGCCATAGATTATTAGTCAAATCATTTCACTTCTGTGGAGGGGTTTGACATGTTCATATATGTGATATGGCATTGCATCATCATTTATCCTGGTTCAAATTCTCCTGTCTTATATGTCTATGATAGGTTTAACTAATCTCTAATTCTTACGTTGAGCTTCTTTCGCCTGGCTGTTAGATGCCAGTCCTTTCCTGTCTTTACCAGGCTTTTGGACCAAGCATCCTGTTTAAATTATAAGCATTTGTAAAAAGCAGTTTACATAATTATATTTGTAGTGCAACACACACTAAAAAGCGGTCCTTTTGGAATTTTACTGGACCATCCTACCCTATCTCTTAACTGCTTACAAGAACATTTGTTGATGTTAATCAACTTGTATGATGTGTGTTCATTACCAGATTGTGTACATTCGCTAAACTAAATTTGTGAATTCATCTCAGGCTAGGAGTATAATGGTCCAGCAACCTCCAAAAAAATTGTAGCTGTTTTCTGCAGATATGAAAATAAAGTGGAGTTTCACATGTGTATGCATGAACACTTGCATCATGCCTGCCTGCTTGCTTTATTGTGATTTATACTGTTACAAAGCATGATGGAGACAATGGAGTTTCAGGATAGAAAGAACTCCCAATTTTGTACGATCATGTGAATACTTGACCACGTCGACGAAGATGCTTCTCAAGATTTCTTGTTGTAGACCAAATTGGAGTAACAATTGTTTTTCACATTCAGTTTTGCTGAAGCTGACCTTAAAAAAGTTATGGTTTAAGGCTTGGCACCATAGAATTGAAATACTTCCACCCGTTGATTGTAATGTCTTTCTCATTTTATAAACCTTCTGTCTCACATCCTCTGTAGCCATATATGCTCGGATAAAAACTTTTTTTTGATTCTCCCTTCCATTGCAGGAAGTAGGGATTAATATTAGAAGGCTGCACTCTGATGAGGGTGCAGTGCTTCATTCCAGACCAGCTGTTGTGACAGTCATGGGCCATGTAGATCATGGTAAAACTTCTCTTTTAGATGCCTTGCGACAAACATCAGTTGCAGCCAAGGAGGCTGGTGGAATTACCCAGCATTTGGGTGCATTCGTTGTTGATATGCCATCAGGAGCCTCAATCACATTCCTCGACACACCAGGGCATGCTGCATTTAGTGCAATGCGTGCCAGAGGTGCTGCAGTTACAGATATTGTTGTTCTCGTGGTGGCAGCAGATGATGGTGTGATGCCACAAACGCTGGAAGCTATGTCCCATGCAAAGGCAGCTAATGTTCCAATTGTGGTAGCTATAAACAAGTGTGATAAGCCAGCAGCTGATCCAGAGAGGGTGAGAATTCAACTTGGTTCAGAAGGATTACTGTTGGAAGATTTGGGTGGTGATGTACAGGTGGTTGAAATATCTGCTGCAGCAAAAACTGGATTGGATAAACTGGAGGAGGCTTTGCTCCTTCAGGCTGAGATGATGGACCTGAAGGCCAGAACAGATGGGCCTGCCCAAGCTTATGTAGTTGAAGCCAGGCTTGACAGGGGTAGGGGGCCTTTGGCTACTGCAATAGTGAAGTCCGGGACCTTGGTCTGTGGGCAATATATTGTTGTGGGAGCAGAGTGGGGGAGAATAAGGGCCATTAGGGATATGGTGGGGAGGGTTACTGAGTCGGCAAGACCTGCAATGCCAATTGAGATTGAAGGACTCAAGGGTCTTCCCATGGCCGGAGATGATGTTGTTGTTGTGGATTCAGAGGAGAGAGCAAGGATGCTAAGTAGTGGGAGGAAAAAGAAACTGGAGAAAAATAGGCTTCAGAAGGTTAGTGAAGAAAGGATTGACATACCAGATTCTTCAGAAGAGGTGCCTCAAAGAGTTGAATTGCCTATTATAGTTAAAGCTGATGTGCAAGGTACTGTTCAAGCAGTTACGGATGCATTGAAGAGTCTAAATAGTCCACAGGTATGTTACAATTGTGAAATTCATCTTACAATAATGAAAAGTGGTGCCAGAATTTCCCTGTATTAGTGGAACTGACATGCCTAATTTAAATCTTGTTAACAGGTTTTTGTAAATATTGTTCATCTTGGTGTTGGGCCAATATCTCAATCTGATGTTGATTTAGCCCAAGCTTGTGGTGCATGCATAGTTGGTTTTAACATTCGCAACCTGTCAAGTGCTATTAGTCTGGCAGCAGACAAAGCCAACATAAAGGTATTGTTATGCTGCTCTAGCATTAACTTCTTATTCTTGCTGCTATTATATCAGTTGGTAATTTGTAGTGACTAGAGACTGGAGTTATATTTAGCAGTCATATGTGTGGCTGGAATCATCCAGGGTTTAACACACTTTGGCAGATAAACTATAGTAACAATTTATAGTGATGATATTAGTTTATAGACTGTAAAATTTACGTGCCTTTTTATATGTATATGGAATAAGCTTGGTAAGTTAACTAAGGTTCTATTTGGCTAAACTTTTAGAGTGCTAGAAAGTGCTTTCTAATCCTCAGAAAGTACTTGGGGTGATACAGTGATGTTTGGTAAAAAATCGGAAGATTGTTTTGACTTTACCAGAAAGCTGAAAAGATTTACTTGGGAATGCTCTATTTTGAAGCTTTCCCCAAAAGTGCTTTCTGGTTAATGTCGGAAAGCTGTTTTAATTTAAATGAATTTTTTTAATGACAGAAATATCCACTAACAAATCTCATAATTATATCATATTATATTATTATACTATAAATATAATATAATAATAAATTAATATTATAATATATTATAAATATATAATATAATCTATGATAGTATTATTATATTATTAAATATAATTTGATATAATAATATTTATTAATAATATAATATTATTATATTATAATAATATAATATGTTATAAGCTTCAGTTTTACAAAGATTTGGTGTAGCATGCTGAAGAAGCCAAAATCAAGCTTCTGATCCACCTAAAGTTGGATGGACTAAATAGTGATGCTTCATTTTATCAAGGCTTTTGCGCAATGTTACCTAGATGTGACACGGTTGTTGTGTCCAAGTGTCCAGAATGTTGGACGGGGAACCTCCAAAAAAGTAAGATATGGGAACATGTCAATATTATAAAGAGATATTATCTATAAATATGTACAGCTTTTTGTCTATAATGTGCAATTTGTTGGATGAACAATTTTGTAATTTGATAAAATTGGGAAAACTTTTACTGGTGCTATGATAGACTTCTATGTGTAAATACTAAAAATTGATATGCAATTGTGATGACATCTTGTTTTATTTACTTTGTATCAAGGAATGTCATGAAGTGTCCTAGTTTCTGGATACATCCAAATTTTGAAATGTTTGATTAACGCTGCTCTTATATTTAATATGTCAATGCCTATATTGACTATGATATTGTGGTACGTAATAGGTACCATTATTTGCTGAGTGCTAACACAGGTTAGGATGGACATTACTGGTTGCTAAAATAATTTAAATTTGCATTTCAGTTCTGTTGTAACTGTGATCATTTTATTGTGGCATCATGTAAATATGAACATTTTGTTTCTGTAAGAAATATGGCATTTCATGTCATACTACATTCTCATTCTGTTGGTACTTGATGTGACTTGTAAATGTTTGTATTGCGTAATTTAAGATACTTAATATGCCAACTAACAGGAACTAAGAACTAACATTATATCTGATTAAATAAACATAGAAAAACATAAGTAAGAGTCCTCATTACCATACTTATGTTGAATAGACGTGGCGACAGGGAGAGAGAGAGGACAACACAATTTTTTTTTAAATAATTTGCTCCCCTGGCTTGTTTCCTACCCTGCTTGTCTAAGAAGTTGACTTGTCTTTGTGAAAGTTTTTCCAATTCTCAATCAAAACGGCCAGTATCAGAACACCCTCTTATTGGCATGACAACTGTTGCATGGAAGTACCTGTATATGAACAGAAACAGGTGAATATGAGCTGATGACAGTTTTATCTTCTTTCTAGATCTGTCAGCATAGGGTTATATACCACCTCCTCGAGGAAATTGGCAAGCTGATTGTGGAGACGGCACCAGGGACTTTTGAGACAGAGATTGCTGGAGAGGCTGAGGTTCTGAGCATCTTCGAGCTCAAAGGGCGGAGCAAATCGAAAGGGCCCGATGTGAAAATTGCTGGGTGTCGGGTCATTGATGGTCGCTTCACCAAGTCCTCGACCATGAGGTTGTTGAGGAGTGGGGAGGTTGTGTTTGAGGGTTCATGTGCATCACTAAAACGGGAGAAACAGGATGTAGAGACTGTTGGGAAGGGTAATGAATGTGGACTTGTAATTCAGGATTGTGATGATTTCCAGATTGGAGATGTCATCCAGTGCTTGGCGCAGGTGATCAAGAAGCCCAAGTTTATATCATCAGAGAGTGGAGCTGTCCGTATTGAGTGCTGATGATTGACAGGGACCATAAGTTTTTTTTTTTTTTTTCCATTTATATTATTTTTCTGATAATTTATACTGCAGGAAGTTAACATAAGGCATCTTTTTGTAATACCCTCAGTGGTTCTAGTCTTGTAAAACTTAAAACGAGATTATAATTTTGAGATTCTCACTGTGTATCATAACATTTTTGATATACATAAAATTTTGGAGGAAGATATATCTTTGTTCAATGGTTGTAACTTACTGTGGCCAAACAGACGATACGTGCTTTATGTCAGTCATCAATAAATTATATATAAGTACCTTGAAACTTAGAATTGGATTTGTATATAGTTTTGTTTCTCCTTCCCTATTTTCTGGAAATGATGGGCCACTTTGTTGACGCAATTCATGCCAAGCATGGCTACATATTCACAATCTTGTGCAACCAGACATGCTAGCTCCAAGCCTTCAGCAATATAGGTAGATTTCTTTTGTATCAGTTCACAATATCCCGCTTGTTGATAATTAGGCATAAATGGCGCATTACACTCTCACAAGTACAATTAAGCCATAGTGCTTCAGCGTTCCATATGCATCTGGATTGTTATACATCTT
>NC_025996.2:62608301-62833408 GCF_000442705.2 Elaeis guineensis
CATCTATACATATCTGTGTGTGTGCACGTGCGTGCGTGCGTGTATAAATATTATTTATATACATACATATATATAAATAAATATATATGTATATGCACATATGTGTGTGTGTGTGTATATATATATATATATTTACGTATGTATGCATGTTGTATGTATATGTATGTATGTGGGTGTGTGTGTGTTTGCACAGATACACATATATATATATACATACATATATATATATATATTGATAAATATATATATAGACACACACACACACATGCATTCATACATACATACATACATACATACATACATACATACATATATATACATATATATATATATGTATATATATGTATATATATTTATATATATATATCTGTGTGTGTGTATGTATGTATGTATATGTATATGTATATGTATATATCTATACATATATATATATATACATATATATACATATATTTAATATATACATATATTATATATATATATATATATATATATATACATATATATATATATATATATATATATATACATATATATATATATAATATATATATATATATATATATAAAGAAAAGAGGGAGAGAGAGGCGTGAGAAGAGAGAGAGGTCATATCTTCCCTTTGACCTCTCCCCTTGTTGCCTCCCCTCTTCCTTTGTGCGTGGGGTCTCTTTGGGCGTCCCACCTGCTAGTGTGAGGTGTCACACTAGCACATCTTATTCTTCGATTAATTGAGGTGCTAAGCCAATTGGATTGGAGTTCATCCTGCTTTCCTGCGGCATCTGACGTACATGTGAAGTAGAGGGTCTGCACATCCAGACCTCTGTGAAGGTTTATATCAGATAATTTGAGATTTGATCTCTAGTTTCACTATATTTCGTGTAAGGATTTGATCATTAAACAAGTAGAATATTAAAAAAATTTTAGGTACAATCTTGGCATCTCGGAGGGAAACTGTTTCCCTTCCCTTCATGGGATTCATCATAATGTTCAATGTAATAAGTTGCAGCTATAATGATGAATCATGCCTTATTTATTTCATAAATAAATAATATCATTATACGAGTTAGAAAATTATAAAAAAAAGTTCTATCACATCACTCATACGATTAGCTTGTAGGGCACTCTTCTTTCATTGTCAAAGGAAAACTGACTTTGATAGGCAAAGAATATGTTGACTTGATCAATCAATCCATAATCACCCAAATAGCATCATATCCTTGAAGAGTTCTTGGTAGCCTTGAAACAACCCATCATTATATACTGCCACTTCCATATTAGAATAGCAAGGGATTCGCATTTGTCCTATCGACCTCTGATGCTCAGCTTTCATTGGTTGACTAGTCAAACATTGGGCTTCATATTGAGCAACTTCCCCTTTCATATCACTCCACCAAATATTTTTTCTAAGATCCCTCTACATTTTTGTACACCCAGAGCATATAGTGTAGGTGGACTTGTGAGCTTCCAACATAATTTTTCTCTTCTGCTCTATATCATTCAGAATACATAATCTATTGCCAAATCTCAAGGATCTATCTTCATAAATTCTAAACTCAGATGCCATAATAGATTGTACCTTTTTCTTGATCATGTAACTTTAGATTATCTCCTTGGGATGCTTTGATTCTATCAATCAAGATAGGTTATACACTAAGAGGAGTGAGTAGGGCTTCAAAATTATGTAGCCATATCTCAATATCTAATCTTTTTAAATCCTAAGAATATATGCTTGAGAAATGACCATAGCTACTATATCACCAATGGACTTCTTGCTTAAAACATCTACCGCCACATTCACTTTCCTAAGGTGGTAATTAATAGTCAAATCATAATCCTTGATCAGCTCTATTACTTTTTCTATCTCAAATTCAGCTCCTTTTGTGTGAGTGTATACTTGAGACTTATGACTTGTAAAAGTTTTATATGATACTCTATATAAATAGTGTCTCCAAATTTTTAGAACAAAATCTATTGCAGCCAGCTCTAAATCGTAGGTAGGATAGTTCTTCTAATGTGATTTAAGCTGTCTGGAGGTATATGCTACTATCTTTCTATCTTTTGCATAAGGACACATCCCGATCCCTTTCTACAGACATCACTATAAATAGTAAAACCTCCTTTTGGATGATAGCGTAAGGATAGGAGCTGATACCAAATGTCTTTTCAATTTTGGGAATCTCCTTTCACATTTCTCTGTCCAATCAAATTTGGTTCCTTTGCAAATTAGCTGGGTTAAAGATATTGCTATGTGAGAGGATCTTTTCATAAATTTCTTATAATATCCAACTAGTTTGAGAAAGCTACAGACCTCCATCATATTAATCAGTCAATTCCAGTCTATAATTGCCTCTACCTTCGTCAGATCTATATATATACCTTATTTAAAGAGATTATGTGCCTGAGGTAAAAGATGCTTTCAAGCTAGAACTGACACTTCTTCAACTTTTCATACAATCTCTGCTCCCTTAGTGTTTGCAATACTATCCTCAAATATTTTTCATATTCCTCCCGATTTTTAGAATACATTAGAATATATCTATGGACACAACCACATACTGATCCAAGTAAGATTTGAATATCTTGTTCATCATATCCATAAAGACTATGGAGCATTTGGCCAACCAAAAGGCATGACCAAAAATTCTTAGTGCCCATAACTGGTCTGGAAGGCTATTTTGGGTATATCATCAATTTTGATTTTTAATTGATAAAATTCAAACTATAGATCAATTTTAAAAAATATTTGGGCATCCTGAAACTAATCAAACAAGTCATCAATTCTTTGCAAAAGATATTTATTCTGAACTGTCAACTAATTTAGCTTTGTAGTTAATGCATAACTTCAGATTTCCATCCTTCTTCTTGACAAAGAGTGCTAGAGCACCCCATAGAGAGACAATGGGCCTAATGAAGTCATTATCAAGCAGTTCTGGAGTTGTTCCTTAAACTCCTTCAATTTAGCTAGAGCTATTCCAAAGAGAGCTTTAGAGATAGGTCCAGCACCAGGTATCAGATTCATAAAGAACTCTATCTGTTATCTGAAGCTAGTCCTAGAAGATCCTCTAGAAATACATTAGAAAACTCTCTACTATTGGAATACTTTCCAACTTCAATTCCTCCTATTGAATATATAAGGCATTGGCCAACACCCTGCACACCCTTTCTCAACATTCTAGAAGCTTGCATAGATAATATAACTCTGATAGGGACATTCACTCTACTAATAAAGAAGCTAAATTGTATCTATCTTAAAATCTTGAAGGTCACACTCTTCCTGAAGAAGTTCATCATGGCATACTATGAAACAGGCCAGTCCATCCCTAAGACAACATCAAAGTCCATCTCTAGAACCATCAAATAAAATATAAGATCATAATCTTTGATGCTCAAGGTGCAAGATAGGCAAACCATGCCAATCATGATCACACTCTCATTTAGGGGAGAGACACTTCTCCTCATCTAAGGGCACAGGCACAATGCCAGCCTTTCTAGCAAATCCATATAAAATAAAAGAGTAGGTAGCCTTGAGATCAAACAAAATACAAGTATATATAGATGCTACTTTGATAATACCTATTATGAGTTAAAATTCTACTGTTACTATCAATCATAACTTCTTATATATAAGATTGTGTAGGTACAAATTTAATTAAGTATAAAAAAAAGTTTTGGAATATTTGTCACTGCAATATTTGATGCCTTCACATCTTGTGAGTCATAGCATAGATGTGGATTTGGATCTTTTGTTTTAACATCCTCCTAGCCTTTGTCTTGGGGAATGACCTTGATAAGAAGTCAGTACATCTGGAATAGTCTGAGCAGTAGGTGATGGTCTAGGTGCCTTCAAGGAGGGATACTGATATCTAGAGTTTGGATAACGAAAGCAATCCACAGCCTTATAGTCCTACTGATCACAATCAAAATAGACTTCAAAAACTAGCGCGGTTCTACTCTAAATATAATCATCTACATCTGCCATATCAAGATTCCTTCTTTGCCTAGTCCCCATTACCATTTTGATGAGTTCCTTGTCACTTTGACTGATTGCTAGAGAAACCACCAAATTTGGACCTCCTTTTCTATTGTGGCCCCTTTCCTACTGCATGTCGTCAACCTCCTGCTCTACTATTTTGGCTATATTGACCACCTCCTATTAGGAGATCAATTGCATCAGTCTCACCAACATAAGTCCTGGGCCTTAGCCTTTCTCAAATTTTTAGGCTGTGATGCCATCAGTAACCACAAGATTTGGAGCAAAGTGGGAGAGCTCTATAAATTTGGCCTCATATTGCACCACCATTATGTTCCCTTGAGTCTGCCTTGTAAATTCACTTTTCTTTCAAATATGAGACTCTAGAAAATACATATCCATAAACTCTCGATGGAAAGTGTCCTAACTAATTGGCCCATTGATCTCCACTATCACTTGATGACTTCCCACCATTTGAATGCTTCTCCCTACAACTGATAAGCATCAAAGTGGATCTTTTCCTGGTCGGTGCACTCCATGCTGGCAAATGTCTTCTTCATCTCTTTAAGCCACTTCAATGATTTGGTGGGATCAATAGAGCCTTCAAAAGCAAGTGGTGCCAATCTCTTAAATTCTCCTATCTCTCATTCGACCTTGAAGATTGACCACCCTTGTTTCCCTATTGCTCCATCTACTATAGAAGTTTGGTTATGACTTGTATAAAATTTGCCATCTATCCCTCAATCCCTGAGGGTTTTGCAATCCCTTGATCGTTGTTTGGAGCATTAGAGATATTATCCCATTGGTCTAGAGAGTTAGCTACTCGGCTTTCACTCTGGTTTGGTGATGGATTATGAGCTATCTTGGAGGCACTAGCAACTCATGACATACTGCCAGCAACCCAAGAGGTGTGATCAACTCGGAAAGCGCCAGCTATCTGAGGGTTACCATGAGTTCAAGAGGCATTAGCGGTTCGAAAGGTATATCCATTCTGATAAGTGTAGGGTGTCACTGTAGAAGAATCCTTTGCATCGCTGACAGCCTTCTAGATGGTGTTCAAACCATCACCATCTATTTTATAAGAAAAAAAATCAAATATAATATAATCATTAATTATTTAATGATTAGTGATTAGAATCATTCAATTATAATCTAAATTCTATCCCACTCTCATTAGCTAACCTAACCTATAGGATCTTGAACCTAAACTCAAATACCATTTAATCTGTCATGCCTTGACCCGATGGCCTAAGTTGAGCATGCGATAGATGGCTGCACATTTCTAGTATTTAACTCTACAGGATATGCAAGGCTTGTCTTGTCCTCCATACATATTCATATCAATTTTAGACAGTGGTAATACAAACAAACCTCTAATATATTGATTCAATAAAAATGGTCCACAAAGACATGTAAGGATAAATAACATAAAGTCCAAATAAATATTTATTTAAAAATCAAGCTAAACAAATTGTATGTTGTTGAAAAAAATATCTCGAGATTCGATCCACAATAAGTCTAGAATGAGATTTAGGATGATAAACAAAATCCAACGAGACTAAGATCAATCCAAACGAGTCCAGATAGAGGAGATATATGTAAAAAAAGCTCGACAGTAGGCTGGTATGGCACACGGCCCACTAGAGGGACCCACGAGCCAACATGGGCCGACGGTTGCACGGGCTAGCCCAAGCGCATGCGGGCATGGCCCAGTGCATGGCCCTGACCCAGCATGGGTGCCCAGGCCCGTTTATCCTTCATGATCCACAGTGGACTGTCTTTGTCGTGGCTCATAGGCCGCTAATAGATCGGTGCGCAATCCGACAACCCAAAGAGCCGTCGGTCATGATCAGACAGTTTGGATCATTTTTGAGTTTGATCAGAGTGTTGCATGATGACCAGCTCTGGTTCAAACCGATTATGATTAGATGGTCCAGAAGGATTCTCAGATTTGATTTGAGCTCAATATCCTAGTGAAACACTATTTTGGAGTTTTTGGAGGATATATTTTCAATTGATGAGTCATTTATTGCATTGGATACCTGGTGATGTCTTGATCATGCAGAGAGGCTTTTTGAAAAATTTTAGAGAGCTTTTATAAGGCTTTTGAGATTTTTTGTTGAGAGATCTTTGTACAAGATTGAGTGATATTTCCTCTTGTATTTGTTTAATTTTTTTCTCTTATAGTGAAGCTTGCATATCCGTAGAGGTAGGCTTAAGATCAATTGATGTATCTTAAATTTACTGCAAGCGCATGATGTGCAATGTAGCACTTTCAGTGAATACGGATCGATCCCATGAGGAATTGAATTTTTAAAATGTGTTTAAATACTTGCTCAGACGAGCTTTAACAGAGAGGAGGAGAATTTATTTGTTAACTTACTAACTACCAAAGCAGTAAATTAATTAATTGTAAAGATAAATGATCTAAAAGATTTAGAGCTTTTGATTCCACTAGACCAATGAATTAGAGGATCTTCCTATGGTTTCTCTTATGATATCTCTTGATTAAGGTGTAAAATATGAACAAGCATGGATCATGAAGAGATTTAACTCAACTATGATCCATCAAGTATTTCGCTTTCATCCTAATTAAAAGATTTTTTTCTTCTTTTTCTCTTGTGTCACCCAAGTATGGGTTATAAAAGGGCTCAAACCCAACTATAACCTATCAAGTTTTCACAAGAAAGAAGAAGAAAAGATTTAAAGATTTATAGGTCTTATACCTATCATCTCCTTTTGCACCGAATCAAGTATGGACTATGGAGAGATTTTGATCCAGCTATAACCAATCAAGTCTCTTAGCAAGAAAGATGGAGGGAGAAGGACTCTTAAAAATTGAAAGTATAAAGAGAATTCAAAGAAGAAAGTTTCTATTCATGATCTAGCTTCATTGCAAACCCTAGAGAATTGCTCAGCCAGATATAGTTTGATTTGAAGCCAAAAAAAATAATAAAATCTTATATTACTTGATAGAATTTAACTTACGAAAATAAAAAATTATAGAATTAAAAAATATAAAAATTTAAACTATTCTACTGTAGGATTTAAAATTACAGAAATTAAATTGAAGGAAAAGAAAAAAACTAATTTATTGCAGAAAAAATTTTGATACAAAATCTTTAACCCTTAAGCTATTAAGGAGGTTTGGAGTTGGAATAGAAAATAAAAACAAAACTCCCATCTATCCCATAGAACCTGACTTCTCTCTCTCTTGGCTCTAGGCCTACCTCTCCTGGTTGACTCTCTTCTCGTATGTTGAAGGGTGGAAGAAAGTGAGAATAAGGGGCTTAAGGACAAAGAGGAGTAGAGACAAGGTTTTTGGTAGAACAAAACCTACAAATACTAAAGCTTCAGAAAAGATCAGATTCCCCCCAAGAGGAGGTATGTGGGTCTTTTATAGACTCTCCAGGGAAGGAGACTTTTATTTTTTTTCAGATGTGGGATTAAAGGAAAGAGTATAGGTATGAGATAATTTCTTTTTTTTTTATTTTTCTACTTTATTACATCCCGCATCCTTTCCTTTCAAGCATCCACATGAAGGAGCAACTAGCATCCAACCCGCATGAATGAAACCCGCTCCCTTCTTTCTTTTTATTATTATTACTTTTTTTAACCCGTTTGCCATCTCTGTGTCGTGTCTCAAGCATTTGAACTGCGTGAACTCACATGAAGACCGGCCTAAATTGCACACCCGCCGCTGAACCCATTCACACTCTTGTGAGCTCGTGACTACAACCGCTCACCCACATCTACGCACAAACCACGCTCGGTCGCTCCCACTGTTGCTGCTCTGAATGCCCTGGCTTCATGCTCCACGCGTCCAGCTTGATGCAGCATCCTTGGCCATCGTGCCAGGCCCCACACCACGTCGAGTACCCACACAAAACTTTTTCTCTTATGAGCTACATGAAAGATTTTTAAGATGTTACTGTAGATTCTCACGTGGCTCACCAGGCTTCTCATGGATCAAGTGGTCCATAGTGGACAACTAGCTTATGGATTGATTTGGTAGGTTTTGATTTTGATTTTAAATCTATTTTAACTCTATTTTTGATCCCGTTTGATCTCTTTAAGCCTGCGGATCGTGCTTTTCATGTTGGTGCATCTCTTCCTACAAAATGTATGAAGAAGCATCAATTCTAAAAAAATAAAGATCATTTAGTCTATAAAGTAATGCTTTTTTGATTATAGTTATGCACTTATCACATCCTCCAACTTGAGTTTTACTCATCCTCGAGTAAGAATAAAAGATAGTTCATGAATTTTTATTAAAGAATAGTTGAAGGAGCTACCAAAAACTATCAATATTGTACACAAGTTTGCTCGGAGTTAGAGGTTCTTCTTATACCCTTTCTTATAAGTTGAAGATGTCCCATCAGATAGTTGATAAAATATATCATTAAGATATTAATAGCATCTTGTAAATTGGTCAATACAAATAACTCTTAACCAACTCCTATTGTCATCTCAAAATCTTCTACTCCAAAAGAGTGGTGAGGTATTGATTTGATGCAAGTCTGTTTTTTTATCGATTTTTTTTAAAGGCTTTTATTGCCTACTTTTTGATGCAAGACTCAATACTTACTTAGATGAAGAGGTTCGGTTACTCGATGGTAGACCAATATTTAGAAATTGCCACTATTTTTTTTTGGCAATGTAAAGAAAACTTTACATTGGTCAATACCTATACACAACCAACAAGTAGATTCTTCTTTGACGCAAAATGGAGGGTTAGAATTATCCAAAAATTGATTTCATTCGAACTTAACCTTTTTACTTAAGCCATTAATATATTTTTTTTTCAATGTTTCAAAAATTATCACAACTATTCAATCAATCACTTATCAAAAGTATGTGATTTACCTAAGTTCGAGACATAACAAGTGTAAGAATATGAAGATAGAAGGTAGCTCTAGAAATATATTTATTTTGTTATTATTACCCCTACAAATATTTTTTTTTAATTTAATCATAAAATGGTGAAAAAGAAAAAGAAAATGAAGGCACTTGAGGAGGAATTTTTTTATTAAGCTCTTCCCCCAACTTAGCTGACATTGACCTCAATGGAGCTCATCTACTACGATAAATACTATGATAGGACCTGATAACCTGATCAATTGAAAGAAAAATAAAATTAGAAGGCAAAGAGCTGGGTTGCATCCCAAGAGTGCTAAGTTTAAAGTCCTCAACTAGACTAAATATTGGAAGCAAATTAACCGAGATAAGTTGGTTCATAAAGAGCTATGGTTTTGTCAATAAATTTTTTGGACAGTTTTGAGAATCGTTTTAATATTTGATCGTTAACTTTAAACACAGCACCATTGTTTGAATTTTTAATTTTACAGCTCCATTGGGAAGACTTCTTTAATTAAGAATGGTCCTGTCCACCTTGACCTAAGCTTTTTAGGGAATAGATGTAATCTAGAATTGTATAAGAGAAATTTTTGTCCAGAAGTAAAAGATTTTCTCATAATTATTTGATTATAAAATATTTTAGTTCGTTCCTTATACACTCTGACATTCTCGTAAGCTTCATTTCTAAGTTCTTCCAATTCATTAATTTAAAGCTTCTATAATTTTTAGCTATATCTAAGTCCATATTTAATTTCTTAATGGCCCACATGGCTGTGTTCTAGCTCAACAGGCAAGTGGTAAGATTTTTCAAACACAATCCTATAGGGAGACATTCCTAGGCTGGTCTTGAAGGTGGTGCAGTATGCCTACAGTACATCAACTAATTTCAAAGATCAATCCTTTCTATTGGCATTAATAGTCTTCTCCAAGAGTATCAAAATTGCTGGTTGCAAAAGTGGCATCATATCTGTTGGACACTTCTACTTGCCCACTAGTTTAAGGATGATAAGGTGTAGCCAACTTGTAGGTGATATTATATTTTTCATGAATGTGGTAAAGGGTCGATTGCAAAAGTATGTCCCCCGATCACTAATGATTGCTCTAGGAGTACCAAAATAGAAGAGAATATTTTTTTTCAAAATTTTATGACCATTTTGCTATCTGTAGGTCTATAGAAAATAGCTTCTACCCACTTAGAGACATAGTCGATAGCTACTAAAATATATTCATTTTCAAATGAGTTTATAAATTGACCCATAAAATCGATCTCTCAAACATCAAAGATTTCAACCACCAAGATTGGATTGAGTGGCATCATGTCTCTCTTAGTGATTCATCCCATTTGTTGGCATCAAGCACAACTTCTACAATACTCATGTGCATCCTTAAATAAATTGAGCTTATAGAATCTACATTGGAGGACTTTGACAACTGTCTTCTTGGATGTAAAGTGACCACCACATGCTTGGTCATAAAAGATAAAATGCTTCTAACCTCATTATCCAGAACACACCTTCTAATGATTTGGCCAAGATACTGCTTAAAAAGATATGGATCATTGCAAATAAAATACTTCACTTGGTAAAGAATTTGTGTCTATCCTGGGTGGTCGAGTGAGAAAAAACTTTATCAATGGCTAAATAGTTAATAATATTGGCATACAATAGTTCAGTGGATACAGACATGAGTTGTTCATCAGAAAAAAATTTATTGATGGGTGGTTCACTAGATGGTGCACTATGATTTGGGACAAGTGATCAACTACTATATTATCTATTCCTTTCTTATCCCTGATTTTTAGATCAAATTCTTGAAGGAGCAAGATCCATCGTATCAGTCGCACCTTGGCGTCTTTCTTTCTAGACAATGGTGTGGGGTCCAACCAAATAGGATTTGAATTTTTTTAGAATAAAGACAACTGCCAGAAACTCCTTTTTAGTGATAGTGTAATTAAGCTGCACATCATTTAAGATTTTGCTAGCATAGTAAATAACTCTAAACAGCTTATTAGTTCTTTGATCTAAAACTATCCCACAGCATGATCGAACACATCCACATAAGTTCAAAAAGTTCAGATCAGATAGGAGGATGAATGATGGGAGCTGAAATGAGTACCTTTTCAAAAAGCTCAAAAGACTCTGGCACTCAGGAGTAAACTCAAACTTGGTTTTTTTTACTAATAGATTTATTAATGGGCAAGCCACTTTACTGAAATTGGTAATAAATCTTCTACAGAATCCAGCATGTCCTAAAAATGAATGAATTTTTTTGATAGACTTGGATGGTGGAAGACTTGCAATCAGATCTATTTTGCTTTATCTATTTTATTTTTTTTTTTCGAAACTACATGATCAAGAACTATACCTTCTCTAATCATGAATTGATATTTTTTCTAGTTGAGAACTAAATGCTTCTCCTATATCTTTCAGATGATCTAAGCATTTGAAAAGATAGGGCCAAAGATGAAAAAATCATCCATAAAAATTTTTAGAAATCGTTCAATCATATCAGAAAAAATACTGATCATGCATCTCTGAAAGCTTGTCGGTGCATTACATAACCCAAAAGACATACGCCTATAAGCAAAGGTTCCAAATAGATAGGTGAATGTAGTCTTTTCCTAGTCCTCAAAGGCTATGGAGATCTGGTTATAGTCGGAGTATCCATCAAAAAAATAATAAAACTTTTATCTGGCTAATTTTTCTAAATTTAATCAATAAATAGCAAGAGAAAGTTATCTTTCCTTATCGCTGCATTCAATTTTTATAGTCTATACAGACCCTCCACCCTATTTGGATCTTAGTTGAATAAGTTCGTTCACCTCATTCTGGACCACCATTACCTTAGACTTTTTAGGTACTATTTGTATAGAGCTTATCCATGAGCTATCAAATATGGAATAGATAATTTATTATCAAGTAACTTTAAGATTTTCTTTTTGACTACATCCTTCATGGCTGGATTAAGTCTTCTCTGAGCATCTCTAGTTGGTTTAGCCTCTTCCTTGAGGTGTATCCTGTGTTAAACTATGAAAGGTTATTTTCTTAATATACATAATGGTCCAACCTATTGCTTCTCAGTTCTCTCTCAAGATTGCTAACAACTTCTCTTGTGTAGGATTTAGCCCCGATGCGATAATTACAAGTAAGATTTCTGCTGGACCTAAATATGCATACTTAAAGTGCTCGAAAGGGGTTTCAATTCTAATTTCGGTGCCTCCTCTATTGATAGCTTGGGTGATGGTTTAACCATTTCAATGATTGATTAGTAGGAGGCTCCTATCTCTGGCTAATCCTATTATCTACAAGAATTTCATTGGTGTCCTCAAGTCATGGGTTGGCCAGAAACTAGACTCGAGGTCAACTTCCTCATCGCTAATGTCAATAAATTTATAAATTTTATCTTAAATTATATTTACATCAACATGCTAGGTGGATTCCTGTTCTAGATTAAATATATTCAATTCAATAGTTATGTTTTCAAAAGATAGCTTTATAAGTCCATTTCGGTAGTTAATTGATAGGATCACGATGTTGTTGTTAGGACACTGTGCTTATCAAATTAATTTCGACTTCAATTAAAAATAAAAATACATAGAAAGTAGTGAATCGGGTCGAATCCACAGAGAAGGCAGAATTTTGATTTGAAATCTTTGATTTTATAAAAAAAATAAAGTTTTGAAGAAAGTAATTTAAGTCAGAAAATAGAAATTAAAAGTGCGAAAAATAAATCAGATACTAAGATCTACTATAGATCCTAACTTCTACTTACAATAAAAATAAATAATAAAAATTTAAAAGTATATAAAAATAAATTGATACTAAGATCTACTAACTAGATCCTAGCATCTACTTGCAATAAAAATAAAAGATAAAAATTTAAAGTACAAGAAAATAAATTTTTTATTAATTAAAATTAAAATTTAAGTATAAAAAATTTAAAAAAATAATAAAATAAAATAAAACTATAACAAAGATCTGAAGTCGATTGACACAGTCTCGTCGGAAAGATGATTGATAACCTCTCCTTCTTCTTTTATACTCCGTAAAGCGAACCGACTTCTCTTCTTCTTTCTTTTGGGTTCCTAAACCTATCTAATTTTTTTTATTTTTTTATATTTCTATTAATTTTTTTTTTGTCACTCTTATTTTCAAACCTCCTATTTATAGATGAATTTTTTATCTTTTTCTGTAGCAAATGGAGTCCCAAAACCTTTAGAATTCGTAGTATACCTGTATGAATTTTTCTGACCGTCGGATTTCACTTGGACCACCCAGATTAGATCAAAAATCAACGTTTAAGTCCTTCTCTCAGTCAGGATCCACCACAGCCATTGGATCAAGCATTTGATTGAATTCTGGCCATCGATCAGCACATTTGATTTTATATTCTCAGTCGGGAACAGCGTCAGCCGTTGGATCGAGCTCCAGATCAAACTTCAGCCGTTGGATCGCATGAAAAAATCCTTCTTCTGGTTAGTTTTCAACGACAACAAATGTAGACTGTTGGATCTGGCTTGAGATTAATTTGGACCATCAGATCAAACATTTGTAGTGGGCCACCACCGCTGAATATGAAACAACGTAACCTCAGCCATCCGATCATATATCTGTAGCGATCTCCACCATCCGTTTGCAAAAACTTTCATCCACTCGTTGTAGACCGCATTATGCACCACGAAGCATTTTCGATGGATCATGCCATTGAATCCATGGACCAAGCGGTCGGTCCACCATGCATCGAAGGCAATAAATTTATTTTTTAGAGTATTTTAGCTTGATTTTTGCTCCAATTTATTGCCTAAAAAATAAAAAAATATATACATTATATTACTCAATAATTTTTCATTATTTTGATACTTAAATTATTTAATTAACTTAATATCTAATTTTCATAAATATGCTCTAATTTATATTTTTTAAAATTATTTATTTTTATAAAAAATCTAATTTATTTATGAAATTAAATTTTTTAGAAGATGTTAGCACTATAAATTATCAAAAATATCTACAATAAATATAAAAATATATCACTTATCATTAATTTCAACATTCGCAGTAACTAAGAATGATTTTCTTAAAATAACTGGGATATAATCCTTGAGATTTGCAACTAGTTCGGTCTCTAAAATGATAAAATCAACAGAGAAGATAAAATTATCAATCTTGATTAAAATATTCTCTATCATTTTCTTAGAGATCCTAAGAGATTTATCTACTAATTGTAATGTGATCCCTATCGACTGAAGTTTTTTCAACCCTAGTTGCTCATAAACTGAATAAGAAAGAATATTTACACTAGCCTCTAAATCTAGTAAGGCCTTCTCAATGCTGATCTCTCCAATAACACATGAAATTGTCGAAGATCCTAGATCCTTATATTTTATCAACACATGTCTAGACAAATACGAGCTCATACTTACTGCTAAAAAAATTCTCTTGGGTACATTGGTGGTCTTTTTCTTGGTACAAAGATCTTTTAAAAATTTTGTATAGGTTGGAACTTGTTTAATCATGTCTAAAAGAGGATATTCACCTGAACTTGCTTAAATACATCTAATATTTTTTTCAAATATTTCAATTGTTTATTGGACCTTAGTCGGTTTGGAAAAGGAGCTTTAGAAATTATGGGTTCTGGGCTTAGTGCACTATCAATTTCAGGAGCTTGAGTTTGCAAGGTGGCTTATTTATAAGGTGACTCAGCAGGTAAGTTCTCTCTATCATCAGATGTACTTACCTTATTGTCCACTTATTTTCCAAATCTTAAGGCGTGAATAGCATTCACATGGTTGACTTGATTTCTTTGTTGGGGTCGTAGACCATTTTGATTTCTTGGGTTGGGCTCAGGTTGGCTAGATAGCCTACTTCGTTCTTGCTCACTCATGGTAGAGGATAGCTGACCCACTTACATTTCCAAACAGACTATGGTCTGGATGTTAGTATTTATGAGTTGGTCCATGGTTTGCATAAAATTGCTCAGTGTGGTATTAGTATCAGCATTAGATTTGGTCAGGACTGCTGGACTTTTCTCTAGAAAACTAAGTTTCTTTTCATTATTATTGAAGCCTGGTGGGTTGTTTATCATAAGGTTAGGCCTTAGGTTTTGCTGGTTGAAGCTAGGACCATCTACATTTGGGTTCTATGACCATGAAAGTTTGGATGATTCCTCCATCTTAGGTTATATGTGGATGCATAGGGGTTATTCACTGGTTACTAGTATGTAACATTTACCTGTGCACATCCATTCTCTGTTGGGTTCATCAGGAAGGGGCATTCCTCAAGAACATGGTCTGATGCACTGCACCCACTGCACATGAGTGCAGATACCTGATTTATACTGGCTGGTCTTTGTAGTTCTAAGGCCTCTAACCTACATACTAAGGTTATAATTTTGGCTTCTGCAGTTAGAAAAGTCTGAATTTGGTGCATTCCACCTCTCGAGGGTGTAGGTCTATCGAGTTCCCTAGTTGTTTTTCATTGTAAATTCTTCTCGGTTAGGTCTTCTAGAAATTGTCAGGCTTCAATCGGTTCCTTATACATGAATTGACCCTGGCACATGGACTTTAGCATGGTTTTGAAATTTGAATTTAGCTCTTTATAAATTATCTGGCATAGCTTCCAAGTCTCTATTCCATGGTATGGAAATTGGGTCAAGAGGTTCTTAAAGCGGTCAAAGTATGTTCAGAATAATTCACTAGCTAGTTAGTAAAATTGGTTTATCTCATTCCTAACCCTAGTTTTTTATAGTGGAGAAAGAACTTCTTTAGGAACACTCTTACAAAGCCCTCCCAGGTTGTGACAAATGAATTTTGGAAGACTATAAAGCCACTTTTTAGCATTGTCCTTAAGGACAAAATTGATCAGTCTTAACTTAACCTCATCCTCTGACAATTGTTACAGTCTCATGGTTGCACAAACTTCTTCAGACTCTCTAATGAATATATATGCATCCTCTATTCTTATAAATTTTGAAAACATATTGATAATTTGAGATTTAATTTTAAAATTATTTGCAATGGTTGGGACAACCTGATGCAAGAAGGTTGGACGGAACTGATTAAGTAACATAAATCTTTAAGGATTTGGGACTGATTGGATTTCTTATTGTAGAGGTTGTTGTATTTGAAATAGGAATCGAATCAGTTCTTACTAGTCGACCCGGTACCCTTCTCTGTGAAGGAAGTGAAAAAATCACTTTGTTTTCTATTTTTTTAATTTTTTTTAAAAAAATTAAATTAAATGTAGGTTTTTTTTTACTTTTTTATATTGTTTTCAATCAAGTTGTCAATCAAAAGAAAAGAAGAGAAAAGAAAAAAAAATCCTAATTAGGGTTCTCCTAACTCTAGACAGCTACTAACTACCAAAGTTGCCTTTAGACACTTCAAGCTTGAAATCGACTAACCGAATCAGCTAGATAAGTATAAGTTAGTGAGAGGCTCCTCGTGCTTTTGCAACGGACCTAATTAGAGAACCACCTTTCTTTGAAATGTATTTTTGAATCACTTTCCTAGACACCGACAGACTAACCAACTTGAATCTGGTCCAACTCTTGAGCTCTCTTGTCCTAATGAGCTCGGATGTCCCTAGGGCTAGCGTCTAATTGATTTTGAGAATTAGGGTTAGGTTATACAAACACAAGGAAGTAATTTGTGGACTAAGAAAAGATGATCAAATCCCCATCTTATCTTAGTTAATGGATTGTGCCCTTAAAGAATTTTATGAATATGCAATACAACAAAGCAATAAAACTAAATAAATTTTAATAAAAAAACTAATAACAAATAAAATTTAGTAAGTATGCAAAAGGAAAAAGTTAGAATACATACCTGACTTCCAGTACTCATCAACTTAATATAAAGCAAGATAAAGAAGACAGATAAGAAATGCTAAAAACTAAAAAGCACAAGAGCAAAAATTAGACACAAATTAAAAACATGCCAATTCCCAGGCAATGGTGCCAAAAACTTGATGTATCTTAAATTATACCGTAAGCGCACAGTATGCAACATAACACTTTCGATGAGTATGGTCGATCCTATGAGAAATTAGATTTTTAAAGTATGTTTAAATACTTACTCAACGAGCTTTAATAGAGAGAAAAAGAATTTGTTTGTTAACTTACTAACTACCAAAGCAGTAAATTAATTAATTGTAAAGATAAATAATCTAAAGATCTGGGGCTTTTGATTCCACTAGACCATTGAATTAGAGGGCCTTCCTATGTTCTCTTATGATATCCTTTGATTAAGGTGTAAAACATGAACAACATGGATCATGGAGAGATTTAACTCAACTATGATCCATCAAGCATTTTGCTTTCACTCTAATTAAGAGACTTTTTCTTCCTTCTTTTTCTCTTGTGTCACCCAAGTATGGGCTATGAAGAGTGTCAAATGCAACTATAAACCATCAAGTTTTTATGAGGAAGAAGAAAAATTTAAAGATTTGTGAGCCTTATACCTATTATCTCTCTTGCACCGAATCAAGTATGAACTATGGAGAGATTCTAACCCAGCTATAGTCCATTAAGTCTTTTGGCAAGAGAGATGGATAGAGAAGAACTCTTAAAAATTGAAAGCATAAAGAAAAATTTAAAGAAGAAGACTTCTATTCATAGTCTAACTTCATCACAAACTCCAGAGGGATTGCTCAGTCAGACATAGTTTGATTTGAAACTAAAAAAAAATAAAATAAAATCTTATGCTATTTACTGAAATTTAATTTAAAAAATTAAAAGTTATAGAATTAAAAGATGTAGAAATTTAAACTATTCTACTGCAGAAATTAAATTGAAGAAAAAAAACAAACTAATTTATTGTTGAAAAAATTCTGATACAAAATCTTTAACCCCTAAGCCATTAACGAGGCTTAGAGTTGGAACAGAAAATAAAAATAAAATTGCTTTAGGCCAACCTCCCCTCACTGACTCTCCTTCTCGTATGTTGGAAAGGTGAAAGAAAGTGAAAATAAAGGGGCTAAGGACCAAATAGGAGTGGAGATAGGATTTTGGGTAGAACAAAACCTACAAATACTAAAACTTCAGAAAAGATTAGATTCTACCTAACAGGAGGTATGTGGGTTTTTTATAAGCTCTCCGGAGAAGGAGATTTTTATTTTTTTCAGATACGGGACTGAAAAGAGTATAGGTATGAGATAATTTCTCTTTCTTTTTAGTTTCCTATTTTGTTACATCCCGCGTCCTTTCTTTTCCAAGCATCCGCATGAAGGAGCAACTAGCGTCCAACCTGCGTGAATGAAACCCGCTCTCTTCTTTCTTTCTATTATTATTATTATTATTATTATTATTATTTTATTATTATTATTATTATTATTATTATTATTATTATTATTTTAAACCCATTTCCCTCTCTATGTCGCGTCTCAGGCATTTGAACTGTGCAAACTCACATGAAGATCGGCCTGAATTGCACACCCGCCTGCTGAACCCATTCCCGCTCTTGTGAGCTCGTGACTGCACCCGCTCGTCCACATCTCTGCACAAACACGCTCGGTCACGCCCACTATTCCTGCGCTCAACGGCCCGGCTTCATGCTCCATCCATCCAGCTTGATGCCGCATCCTTAGCCATCGTGCCAGGCCCCACATCATGTCCAGCACCCACACAAAAATTCTTTCCCCTGTGAGCTGCGTGAAAGATTTTCAAGATATTACTGTAGTTTCTCATATGGCTCACCAAGCTTCTCATGGACCAAATGGTTCATGGTGGACCACGAACTTATGGATTGATTAGATGGATTTTTATTTTATTTTTAAATCCATTTTAACTCTATTTTTGATCCTGTTTGATCCTTTTAACCTGCAAATCAGGCTCTTCATGTTGGTGCATATCTTCCTACAAAATATATGAAGAAGCATCAATTCTACAAAAATAAAGATCATTTATAGTCTATAAAGTAATGCTTCTTTGAACACATTTATGCACTTATCACCAATCCACATTATCTTGATTTGTTTGTGATTTTTTTCTCTCTCTTTCTTCTTTCTTCCTTCCCCCAACAAATGGTATCGAGCACAATAATTGGTATCAGAGCCTGATTATCGTGGACAAGTGGTACCAGACGATCCAAGCAAAAGTGATGTTGATCAAGATTGAAGATGAAGAAAACAAGCACAATCAAGATGACGATCAACTGGTTTGATGGAAAGAGCAATTTCTCCTTGTAGCAAGTAAGGATGAAGGATGTGCTCATCTAACATGAGTTTATTGATGCTCTCTTATATGAGAAGAAGTTGGACATCATGAAGGAGAAGACTTGGGAGCGGCTACAGATGCAGACAGTGAGTACCATCTGCTTATACCTAGTGATGAGATGGTGATTTATGTACTCAGTGAGACTTTTCCGATAATGCTGTGGCCAAAACTCGAGGAGTTGTACATGGTGAAGTCCCTCACCAATACTCTCTTCCTCAAGAGGCAGTTCTACCAACTGTGGATGGATGAGAGACAGAGTATGCAGGAGCATCTCAGCCATTTTAAGAAGATTCTCATCAATCTTCTCAGTGTAAGTAAGAAGGTTGAGAAGAAGATCAGGGTATTGGTTTGTTAACGTTGCTTTCTCTTTTGTATGAGCCCTCGGTGACTGCTCTTTTAGTGAGAAAGAGCACCATCAAGATGGATGAGGTCACTATGGTGATTCTTCAGAATGAGGTTCTCTAGCGAGAGAACCAGACTTCGAGCTTAGATAGCAGTAGCTCAGCTTTGGCGGTTTCTGAAAGAGCAAATGTTATCAGATGAAGCAGCAGAGGATCACAAGAAGGACGATCCAAGTCCAATACAAGAAACCTCAGCAAGATTAGATGCTATCAGTGTGATGAGTTGGACCATCGTATCAGAGATTGCCCCAACTCAGAGATCGGATGATGGCTACTGCAGTGACAATCTGTAGCAAGTCAGAGTATGGTGTCCTAGTGATATCTGATGAAGTATCTACTTTTCAATAGTAGATTTTAGATTTTGTATATACCCATCATGTATGTTGCAAAGAAGAGTTGTTTAACTCTGTGGAGAGCAAAGAGGGCACTGTTCATTTATCGGATGGATCGAGCTATGCGATCAAAGGCATTGGAACAGTTAGCTGGAGGACATATGATGGTGCAATGAGAAAATTAGACGAGGTTCGATACATATCCAATTTTAGATAGAATCTTATCTCACGAGCAGACTAGATTCAAACAGCTATAGACGGGTAGCTGGTGATGGAATCCTGAAGGTTATGCGTGGTGATAGATTATTCTGAAAAAAAAAAGAGGATGAGAGGATATTACTATCTAACAGGGAGCCCAGTATAAGATGGAGCTTTAGAAGCTAGGTGGAGCCCAATACGATGTGGAGCTGCAGATGAAGGTGAATCAAGCATGAGATACGAGACTCGAGATGATGAGAGGTGACGTCGCAGAGTGAAGTTTCTATTACCGCAGGAGACTTCTCCAAGCAGATATTTGGTCAGAGTGGACACAGCCCATGATGGAGGTAGGATCAAGCAACTTGACTCGACTCCCACATTTGTCCATCCATGAGACAGCAGGCATGTCCAGAGCGTAGGGGCGAGATGGATCACAGACTTTTAGAGACAGATGGAGGTGAAACAACGAATCAAAGTGAAGATTATTGAAAAAAATATCTCGAGATTTGATCTATAATAAGCCTAGAACGAGGTTCAAGATGATGAACGAAATCCAACAAGATCAAGATTAGTCCAAACGAAGTTCAGATGGAAGAGATATGCATAAAAGAAGCTCGACAACAGGCTAGTATGTCCCACAGGCTGCCAGAGGGACCCACGGGCCGGCGTAGGCTGGCGGCTGCACGAGCCAGCCTAGGCATGCACGAGCCGACCGCGGGCATGCGGCCCAATGCGGGCATGTGCGAGCACGGCCCATTATGCTGCCCTAGCCCAACGCAGGTGCCCAGGCCAGTTTATCCTTCACAGTCCATGGTGGACCGTGCTTTGTTGCGGCTCACAAGCCACACATGGATTGATGCACGATCCGACGGCCCACAAAGCCGTCGGTCATGATTAGATGGCCTGAATCACTTTTGAGTTTGATCAGGAGTTAAGAGGGCCTGATTGCATAATCAGACGGCTCTGATTTGAGCCGATCACGATCAGACGGTCTAGAAGGATTCTAGGGTTTGATTTGAGCTCGATATCCTAGTGAAATACTATTTTAAAATTTTTGGAGGCTATATAACTTCGATTGACAAGCCGTTTATTGCGTTGGATAGTTGGTGATATTTTAATCATGCAGAGAGAATTTTTGAGAGGTTTAGAGAGCTTTTATAAAGATTTTAGGGTTCTTATTGGAAGATCTTTGTACAAAGGTTGAGTGGTGAGTTTTTCTTATATTTATTTGATGTTCTTTCTCTCATAATGAAGCCTGCATGATCCGTAAAGGTAGGCTTGAGGCCAATCCATATTATCTTGATTTATTTGTGGTATTTTTCTCCCTTTCTTTTTCTTTCTTCCCTAATAAGTGGTATTAGAGCATAACACATCTCAAGTCTTATGCTTCTCAATGCTCAGTCCCAAGCCCCATATGCTCTTTTGAATCTAAAAAAAATAAAAAAAGAAATGAGCTTTATGAACTTAGTAAGTTACCAATATCTTTTAGAGATCAAGCATAATATAATTTTTTTCTAAACATAATAATTTAACAATAATAAGATATATATATACACACACACACCAACATAATTTTCTTTTTCTAAAGCATGCCATGCACAATAGTAAAAGATAAAATTCTCGTTCAGTCTTTGGTGACTATAGCTATGATCAGCTTTCATGATAAAGTCTAAAAGAGACTAGCCTCTGAATCCAAATACACAACCCATCAATATGTACCGGTGATCAGTCTTAACTGGCTAGGTCCAAAAGAAAACTGATTTTGATTTGCATAGCCATGATTAAATCTATGATAGAACAAAAAGACTAGTCATGATAACAAATGTATAACACATTCGCATATGCTAGTAAATAGCCTCGACTGGTTAGGTCTGAAAACTAGCTCTACCAATGATTGACTCTAACTGGTTAGATCCGAAAGTAACTAGTTTCTAATATATGGTCAATGATCAATTCCATTGGCTAGACCTAAATCGTAGTCAACTAGAGATTTTTTTTTCTCATGGTTCTTCCAAAATTAATTTCTCATCACATAAACATACTATTCCCATATCAATATCAAATAAATTTTTTATAGTTTGTAAATTAAAAAATAATTTTTATTCAAAAATTTATGCAAGCATAATACCATGCAACATTAGAGTAAAAGGATTATTTTATTCAAAATTTTGTGATCATGCAAGGGTGACACTATGCTTGATCCATAATTTTTGAATTACTTTTTAAGCTACATATTTTTCAAACTTTCTAATTCTAAATATTTTAATAATTTTTGTACAAATTCTAATTTGAAAATATATGAAATGTATTAATAAAAATCTCAGAGATAAATGAATCTTACAGTTCGTCAAATCCAAAAGTCACGATCTTAAGCTTGCAATCTGATCTCTAGACCTGGTGCACCTCTAACGTTGAAAGCTCTGGAGCAAGCATTTTTACAATCATATTAGCTTTCAATTTGAGAAAAATTAGGACGAAGAGAAAGAGATTCTCGATATGGCCTCATCTAAGCCTGATCATGGGCCTGATCTTAGTGACCCAGATCAAGTGTTAGGGAATTGATCTAGATCTAATGAAATGAGATCTTGATCGGTTCATTTTTCTTTTCTTTTCTTTCTCTTTCTCTCTCTTTTTTTTCTTTTCTCTCTCTCTTTAGCTCTCTCTCTCTTCTTCCCAAGATGAATCAGGGATCGAAGAATAGAGGGAGTGAGAGGAGGTGGGGGGTTTGACAATGTGCAGCTAAGGTGATCAATAGTAGTGACACAGCCAAAGTGCCGACAGTGGTGGCCATTTGGCCATGCACAGGAAAATTGAGAGAGGAGGAGAAAAGAGCACTGCCCCTAGCTAGCTGTGGTGGCAACCATGGCCAAAAGAGAAACAAGGGATCAAAGGTAGCAGCAGCGATGGGCCACAGCCAGTAGTGAAGGATTCCGATGGCGAAAAGGATGATAGATCATACATCAAGGGTAAAAATGGAGCATATGGGAAAGGAGGGGTTTTGGGCAGCGCAATGTTCAGCTACAGTAGCTCGACAACTGTCGAAGGTGAGAAAGGAGGGAGAGTGAGGTGGCATAGGCTTCAGTGGTGGCTTGATCGCAAGGGGAAAAGATTTAAATAGAGAAAATTTGAAAAAAAATAAGACCAGCCTAACACCAATCATTCGATAGTTGCAACAATCCCAACAGCCATTAGCTATTCTACTAGGCCCCAATACTCGCACCAGCCACCATTGGTAGTCTTTTCTTGAGGGATCCGGCAAAGGATCATCCTTGCTTGTTCCGATCCTTTTTTTTTTTTTTTTTTGAATATTTTAGCTGAAGTCGAAGGGTTCCATTGGATTGGGCTTCGCAGAGTTGAAGAACATCCTTTAGTGCTTCTAAGTGGTGTCTCTTGGGTTGTTATTAGCTATTGTGGAAGTAGGCAAATGAGCAAATCATGTGTGAACTGTCCACAAATCAATCTATTACAATATGGTTTTGTTTATGGAAGTTTTGAGTGTTCCATTTCCCGATTTGTTCTTCTTGAGCTCTCTATTTTTCCTATTATTACGATCTTGGACATATAGTATAGGTTGCCCAGCTATACTTTGAGAACGGTCGTACTCCCTACATGGTATCAGGACCACATTAGAAGGCTCGTTGTAGCTTGTGGCTTTGCAAGGTCGGCCAGAAGAGGAACACATCGTTGGATTGGTTCAGGTTGCCAAGGATGGCCTCCAGTAGCAGCAGTTTAACCACCATGTGAATTGCAGACTTTGCATGGAGGCATATGCCTTCAAAGACAAGACTTACGGGATGTCATTGAGGAGCCGAAAAATGTCATTGAGCCAAAGAACCTTCAAATGAAAGAAAAGGAAGTTTTGAATATATTGCAAGGTGCAGTGAACGAAGCAATTACATTGTATGTCAAATATATAAAGGCTCCAAGCAAAGAGTAGGAAAAGCTTCAATTTGTTTCTTTTTGCCAAAAGAATGAGATACTGCGAATAGAATATTGTTTTAAATTTTTGATCAAGATGAGTTTTTGGAAGAAAATTCAGATGCAGATGCGACAGAAGAAGAAGATGTTTGCAATACTGAAATTAGACGAAATGATGTGAAGGAAGAAAAAGAGAATCAATTTGTAGAAGAAGTTGAAATGGCAGGAGTGCATAGGTTGAAGGGTTCAAAAGCGAGAAGTAAAACGTTCGATACGAAATGTGGAATAAAGCCAACAAAAGAAGGGGATCGCGGTGCATGGATCAGGAGATACCCAAAAGATATCAGCTTTCGAGACACCTTTGATGTAATTTATTTGCAGCCAAATCAAACCTTTTTGCAGTTTGTTTCAACGATGAATCTGGAGAAGAAGCGCATGAAGCCAGAATATTTTAAGATATGAAAAATTGAAAATCATATTTTAGAGTGGAAAATTTCTTCTATGATACAGATTAGAGTAACATGGAAACATATTTTGATTGAGAGTGAAAGATTAATCATATTCTTGGAGAAGTATCATCCAAGTGGATGAATATTTTGTACAAGAGAATGAAGGTATTTATGAACCTATCACATCAATGGATATGGCCATAAACGTTGTTGCATTCAAAAACATTGGACCCACAACAACCATGGAAAACTAACATATCTCCAAATCCCTCAAGTTTCATATTTTTCAAGGAGCCAGAGTAGTGCTAGACCGGTGTATGAAGGAAATTTAGTACAAGAAGGGGGTGTTGAAAAGTAAACCAAATTTAATAAAGAATTAATTAACACTAATTTATGAAGCCCAAGAACATGTCTCTTAGTTTTTCAAAGTAGTGTCTCTTAGGGTCTATGCATTTATTTAATATTTATGTTTTGTGAGGTATATGCTGCATGTATCGTGTATGTATGAGTATACAAAAAGGTTGCATATTGTTTCTATATAAATTATTTTAATCAGCCATTTTGAAGAGCAGAGTGTATTTTAGCGTCCACAAATCAATCCATTGTAATCTTGTTTGTTTAATAGAAGTTTGAATGAGCATTTCCTTCTCTAAATTTTCTTCTTGAGCTCTCTATTTGATCATGCTATTATGATATAGGGCATACAATCTAGGATGTCTAGCTACAATTTGAGAGTGGTGAACTCGATACACAACCTGCAGATGGAATAGGCTAGGTATCTGTTCAACTACTTTAAGCCCTATTAAACCCAGAGCCAACAGAACCCAACCGACTGAGTAACTCTGTCCCTACTGCAAAAATGTATATTAATGCATGGAAAATTATTTCCGAAGGTCAAATAACCAGGCTTTTTCACTTTTCGGTTGTTGCAGCTGTTCGGAATACGTTCATGCTTGGGGAAAACATTAACTATCAAAAGTGGATGCAATTCAACAAAATAAAGAGAAATGTTTCAAGCAGTGAAAGCACGGTGAACTATCAATCTGTAGTCCAACTAACGAAAATCCACCTCAGAAAGAGGCTGATATTTAGATTTTCTAAACCAACCGGCATTTGTGGGCACAAACAGGGACCAGAGTAACATGCATTAGTCAAAGGCTATTGAGATCAGAATTTACGTAGGAGAATTAAGCTCGCTAGTTCCAGGATTTCAAACAAGAGCTCCCTTAGGGCGTCACTAATATAAATAAAATACGCATATGCTTTCTTCATGTCTCCTTCATGGTGCAAATTCCTTGTTTCTCCAGCTCAAGAAGCATGACAAGTGCTGCTGAATCTTGTGCACTCTTTTTATCTGTTCTTTGCTCACCCACAAGTCTAATTACCGTGGTATTGGGTATGTGCAACAAAATACTTGATGTGAAACTGTTGAAATTTTGAGTCATTACTCCGTTCAAATAATTGGAGTTCTGTTGAGAGAAAAAGATAGAATCAGAAGAATTAGAAGTCAAACGATAAATTAAATTACATCCTAGCTTAACCAAAGGTTCTAGAAACTCCTTTCGAGCACTTGGTAATAATAAATGACAAAAAAATTCCCTGATTGCAGTCAGCAGGTTTCATATGCTAACATACCTCTGTCACGTGAAGTAATGATCATTTAACATATAATTTAAGCTCATGAATGGTCATACAAACCTAAACTTTTGTTCTGTTGATTCAAATCTTGGCAAAGGCCACTGTAATATTTTACATAGATTAAATAGAGCAGTCCGGGGGCCACCTTTTTGCATCTTAATTGGAAGAATAACTGGAAGCATCAACAACACATTTGTCAGTCATGCTACAAATTGCAGATAATTTAAACAGAACATTATGGAAAGAGAAGGCAGAGGGAAGGATTTAATCAATGATTTAATCAAGTTGATGCTATTAAGGAATCTTTTCTACTTGGTTTAAGTAAAAAGGCATTTTCATATGGAAGATCATATGTGAATGTAACGAGCAGGTTTTCAAATTAGAACTATATGAAAAAAATTCCATGTTGCCATACCAGCAGAAGTGCACAAGGAAAATTCTTGCTTGCAATTTATGAAAGAACAAGAATGTTACATGCTACCATTCTCAAAGTTGCATAGTTGTAAAAGATTTCTTTGTGCAAGTGAATATTATCGTGAGTTGTCAAGAATATTGACTATTATGCTCACATGGCTATAAGGATTCTAGAATCATAATATCATGCCCATTACCATGTGAATATTATTACGAGTTGTCAAGATCATGACTATTATGGTCGCAACCTATAAAGATTCTAGGGTTAAATTTATCATATTTTCTTGATTGTGATTATTAGACACATTTGTATAGCTACCATATATGTTTGGATAAAATTGTAAAACTAACATAGTAGCCTTTCCACTTTAGTGTAGTTATAGACCTATATTCATAAAGTTGATAATGAGAAATACAGTATAATCTTTTCCATTCACTTTCATTCACATGGTATCAGAGCCGCAAGATTCCGTGGTCTCTTCCTTTGCGACTTTTGCAGTTTTAGTGTGGTGAAAGTTTCTTGAGAGACTGTGGTTTGAATAATTTTCTGCCATCCTCGAGGTATTGTTCACTAGCATCATCACCTTTGCTGCCAGTCATCTCCACGTGCCGTCACGCACCACTGCACTAGCGGTCTGTTGTGTCCATTTCTACAGCAGTGTCATCCGTGCGTGTTTCCCAATTCACCTTTCTTTTTTGGTTCTTGCTTGCTTTGTTTTCCGTCCCATGGCTCAAACTTTGGCTCACCTTTTGATGCAAAATGACATCTCTCAGCCTATTCAAGTCATTCTTAATGGCAATAATTATCTCCATTGGGCTCAAAGCATGCGTAATTTTTTGCGTGGATGCAAACTTTGGAAATATGTTAATGGTCATCTTGAAGTGCCTGAAAAGGATAAGGATGAGGACGACAAGATCTTTCATGCCCGACTTGAGGATTGGGAAGGAATCAATTTCAAATTTATCACATGGTTTGCCAATACCTCTATCCCATCTATTAATATGCTATTTGGTAATTTTGATACTGCAAAAGAGGTTTGGAACTTATTGGGAAAACAACATATTTCCTCTAATTTTGCTCAATAATATCAACTTACGAGTGATTTGCTGCGTATAAGACAGGAACCAGGACAATCCATTACAAAGTTTCATGCTCATATGTCTTTTATCTGAGACCAGTTGGCCTTACTTGAACCAAAATTATCCTATTCTGAAGATATCCCCCTATTCAACAAGTATCGCGATTCTATTTGACTTACTCAATTTTTTATGGCACTCAGAGATAACTTTGAGCCTATTAGGGTATCTATCCTACATCGATCTCCTCTACCATCTGTTGATGCCACACTTGCAAGTTGAAAACTAAGGAAACACCCCTCCATACTATGCATTTCCAGAAGCAAGACGGTGTTCTAGTCACGACCTCAGCACATAATAGAAAATCAGGCTACTTGATTAAACCAGATCATTCGGACACTCAACGTGCTAACAAATCTAACCGTTTCTGTGCTTATTGTCGTACTCCTGGGCATACTATTGACTTTTGTAGGAAGCTTGATAAATCCAACTCCTCTCAACACACTTCTGTAGTTGTCGATTTTTTAAGGATTCTATACCTACTTCAACTCCATTTACTGAGAATAGATTGAGCATACTTCGCTTGCTTCTCTCACAATGTTTGATCTTGAGGCACTCATTTCACAGGTTTTATCTCGTAATAACACTCAGTCATCTTCTGCCCTCTCAGCAATCTCAGATAATGCTTTTTGGTTTATTGATTCAACCTATTTTAACCATATGACCCCTAATTCCACATATTTTTCTACTATGTCTTCTGTTTCTAATGGACCTACTATTTGCACTACTGATGGTTCAACCATGGCTGCCACTAGTTTAGGATCCATTTCTACTAATAACCTTTCTCTTCCTGATGTCTACCATGTTCCCAAGCTTGCCTTAAACTTGCTTTCTATTGGACAACTTTGTGAAAGTGGGTTTGACTTATATTTTTCTTTTCATGGTTGTACAATACAGGATCCACAGACGGGATAGGTCATTAGGATAGGCCGTAGAATTGGACGGATGTTTGAACTCTTATCACTTCATGTGTCAAGCCATTCCTTCTCTGCAGCATCTACTAGCTCATCCATACCTTTAGAATTGTGGCACTCTCATCTAAGTCATGCATCTTTATCTCGTTTACAATACTTAGTTTCTAGTCATCAATTAGGGCCTGTTATTTCTGAAAAATTTGATTGTATTGAGTGTCAAGTTGGAAAACAGCATGCATTGCCTTTTAATAAAAGTGAATCCATTGAATTAGCACCTTTTGACTTGGTTCACTCTGACATATGGGGACCAGCCCCTATTCCTACTATGGCTGGCTCTCGTTACTTTATAATTTTTATTGATGACTTTTCCTTTTATTCTTGGGTTTATTTAATGAAACATAGATCCGAGCTTTATGATATTTATCAAGAATTTGCAAAAATGATTCACACCCAATTTTCTCAAACCATCAAAATTTTTCGATCTAATAATGCACAAGAACATAAGTCGGAGTCTATGCTTGCTTTTCTTAGAAGTGAAGGAACTTGCTCAAATTTTTCATGTGCCGGCGCCTCCCAACAAAATGGTCGTGCTAAGCGTAAACTTAGACATATTCTTGATACTACTAAAGCTTTACTTATTGCTGCTTCAATTCCAGAACAATTTTGGGGGGAGACTACTTTGAATGCAGTCTATACTATAAATCGTGTTCCCTCACCAGTCAATCATAATCAATCACCATACGAGCGTCTGTACGGTTCTAGTCTTGATTATTCTCATCTGAAAGTTTTTGGTTGTGCTTGTTTCGTTTTGCTCCAGTCTCATGAACGTACCAAACTTGAGCCTCGCTCTCGTATTTGTTGTTTTCTTGGATGCGAAATTGAACATAAGGGATATAGGTGCTACAATCCAATATCTAAACATCTTAGGATTTCACATTGTGACTTTTTTGGAATGTAAATCATTCACATCTCTTTCCAAGTTTCACATAAATACTTCCCATCTACCCTTTTTCACTGACTCTACTATTGACCTTTTTTCAAGTACTCTGTAAGTGATGAAGAGGTATCTCCTCCTTCCACTATCTCGACCGACCCCATTATTCCTGAACAGCCAATGGATCATGTTGACACTCCTGAGTCACAAGCCATGCCTCATCGTTCCCCCGAGTAAGATGCATACCCTCACATCTTAATGATTACCATTGTTATTTTGCATTAGCTACTTTACATGAGCCTCGATCATATCATGAGGCTTCTTCTAATCCTCTTTGGCGAAAAGCTACGACTAAGGAGCTTGATGCTTTCACAAAAACTCACACATGGGACCTAGTTGAGTTGCTCCCTAACAAATCTATGGTGGGATGCAAATGGGCATACAAATCAAAACTCGATCGAATGGTATAGTTGAGCATTACAAAGCACATCTAGTGGCAAAAGGATTTATCCAGAAATATGGAATCAATTATTATAAGGAGATCTTTGCTCCTGTCACCAGACTAACATCAGTTCATTCTTTGTTACCTGTCACTTCTATTAGAAAATGGTCTCTCTTTCAGATGGATATAAAAAATACTTTTTTTAATGGTGATTTAGAAGAAGAGATTTATATGCAACCTCCTCTTGGGTACCTCATCCTCCTAATATTGTTTGTCAACTGCGTTGAGCATTATAAGGCCTTAAACAGGCACCCCGTGCTTGGTTTTCAAAGTTTAGCTCCACCATTGCTCAATTTGGCTTTACTGCTAGCACTCATGATTCAACACTTTTTACTCACAAGACTCTAAAGGACTCATTTTACTTCTACTTTATTTGGATGATATGATCATTAGTATTGAGATATATATGATTTGAAGCATTCTCTTAGTCAATAGTTTGAGATGAAAGACTTAGGTTCTCTTAGCTATTTTCTGAGGCTTGAAGTCTCAACATCTGATGATAGACTTTATCTCTCACAAGTCAAGTATGCTTTGATCTTCTTGCTCGAGCAGGATTGACCGATAACAAAACAATTGATACTCCCATTGAGACTAATGCCAAACTTCTTGCTACGGACGGGAGCTACTGATTGATCCTACTCTATATCGACAGTTGGTTGGTTATTTGGTTTATCTCACTGTTACTAGACCAGATATTGCTTATGCAGTACATCTGGTAAGTCAGTTTTTATCTACACCCCACTCCACACATTATGCAGCAGTGATCCGTATCCTACAGTATATAAAAGGAACAATATTTCATGACTTACATTTCTTCACCTCAGTCGGCCCTTGAACTACATGCTTTTTCTGATGCTGATTGGGCAGATGATCCAACTAATCGTCGGTCAACAACTGGATACTATTTCTTGCTTGGAGATTCACTTATTTCTTGAAGTAAGAAGCAAATTGCAGTTGCTCGATCAAGTACTGAAGCTAAATATCGCGCATTGCAGATACCACTGCTGAACTGATATGGTTGCGTTGGTTATTAGAAAACATGGGTGTTTCATGCACAATTCCTACTCTATTATACTGCGATAACCGAAGTGCAATCCAAATAGCTCATTATGATATTTTCATAAACTAAGCATATTGAGATTGACTATCACTTTGTGCGCCACCATGTACTTCATGGAACTTTACATCTTCACTATATTTCTTCTGCAGATCAACTTGCTAATATTTTCACCAAAACTTATCCTCCAAGCTGTTTTCATCTCTTATTATCCAAACTCAAGCTTGCTTCCAGTCATCCATCTTGAGTTTGAGGGGGAATGTGAAAATTATCGTGGGTTGTCAAGAATATTATCATGAGTTGTCAAGATCTTGACTATTATGCTCACATGGCTATAGGGATTCTAGAATCATAATATCATGCCCATTACCATGTGAATATTGTTGAGTTATCAAGATCATGACTATTATGGTCGCATCCTATAAGGATTCTAGGATTAAACTTACCATATTTTCTTGATTGTGATTATTAGAGATATTTGTATAGTTACCATATATATTTGGATATAATTGCAAAGTTACCATAGTAGCCTTTCCACTTTAGTATATTTATAGATCTATATTCATGAAGTTGATAATGAGAAATATAGTATAATCTTTTCCATTCACTTTCATTCACAGTGCCATACAATTATAGGTTCCTTTGTAGTAGACAATTCAACTTTCTAGAACATACACTTCATTTTGGAGATTGTCCAATATCAATAACATCCTTTCCATTTTACTCTCTAATAGTTTATTTTTTAAATTTCTTATGACTAATTTTTGAAACATTTATACTCAATTATGGGGTATGAATGAAAACCGGAGTTTCATAATATGGTTTGGTATAGGATGGATCTTTTTTCTGAAGTATCAAACATTTATGTGGTAAAATAGCAATAACCTCTAACTTTCCAGTTCTGTAAGCTTAAAGTGCAGATTTAAATATAAAGAAACTACTAGAAGTGTTTTTCCACTGCTAATATGTGGGAGCTGTTGATGATTTCTATATACTATTCAGCTATATTTAAAACGAAAAGAAAAATCAGGAGTGCCTTGCTGAACCTCTGTACATCTGGAAAAGGTCATGAAAATGTATAAATAGAGGGCTTCTTTGATAAATTTTGGTAGGTAAGTGTGATAGCACATGATGCTTTGGTATTATGTACAATTGGCTTAGAATAGACTTCCAACATGCTTATTATAAAAGCATGCTTTATATCGAATACTTTCTTCATGGGTAAGCCTTCCCACAATATTTACATATGCAACAAAAGAAGTATAAGGACTGCAGAAAAGGAATGTTGTCATGAATTCTTGCAGTTCTTGAGAAAGGATCCATACTGTAGCATGCTAATCCTGAATGGTATGAACCGTGGTACCAATTCTAGGAACCTGGCAGCCACTCTTCTCACTTTTTCAGCAATATGCCTATCCCCCCACATCATGAGTAGTGGACCACCATCCTTGGACTCCTGCATTAACAGTCTTGCTTGGGCCGGTAGCTCTCACTCCATTATGTATCAACCTAAGCTCTTAGAATTTTGGCCTGAATCTCTCTTGGTGCATCAGTCTTTAGGTCATAGTCAGTTTAGATGTGGTGTAAGAAGAGTAATGTCCAATCTCTAGAAGGAAATCCTTAGACAATTTGGATTAGCTATTATATATAGTGAAGGTATGATATTGGATTTCAAGTAAAGTCCAAACTTAAACCTTGCGGAATGGACATCCCAATGTTGAGAGTGGTTGTGTCCAAGGATTCAGATCCTAGTGGGATGTCCCACAGGACACCATGATAGGGTACCATCCCATGCGTCGAAACAGGACCATCCCGTCATTGTCTCAGCATCTCAATTAGGACATCTTGCAACATCCTCTGTTCTAAGTATCAGGATGGGATAGGATGGGACACAATACATCCCGTTCTAGGAGAAAATCGGGACAGTCTTTTCCCACAGGATTTAAAACCTTGGGTGTGTCTCCCATGTATCTATAAGGATCCAAACGGGTATTTGTTTAGTCTCATATTGATTATATACTGGATAGATCTTGCGTACTTATATAGAGCCAAGGAATCAAATAACAACTTTTGGCTAGACTTTCTAGGTGAAGTCGTGGGTTGTTATAAATACTATTAGAGCAAACCCGGTCTATGATCCATATAGACTAGGGGATACTACAGCATGAGTCCATTTAGAACTGATATTGAGTTAATCATAGTATTTGTGATTAGAGTTCATTGGATTTGGACCCTCAGCTTGGTGAGGATGCTACGGCTTAAATAAGGGGAGTGTATGAGGACCCATACCAGCATATGTTTACTCCAACATCAATTATGAACTTGGTAGATCTTGGGCACTTACACAAAACTAAAGAACACAAATAGCACCAAGCTAACCTTTTTGGGTGAGGTCCTAGGTGTCGTTACAATATCACTTTGACCTCAATTCCGCATGTCTTGAAGTTATAGAACCTTAAAAGTCTTGTGATCCTCTTATTTTAATGTATTCAATTTCTGTATAATGTGATTTCTGCAAAATTTCTAAAACATGCTTTAATTTTTTCAAAAAGTTATTTTTCTAGAAATCTGTGTTTTCATTTTAAAATTTCTGAATATCAAGTTTTCATATATCACACTGCAGGAAATTAATTTCTATAAAACAAATTCTGGCAAACACAATTTCCAACTAAACAAAACCTGTTTTGAATTTCTGCAATTTAATTTTCTGAACATCATATTCTAATTTTTAAATTTCGGTATATTGGAATTATGGATATCAATATTGGGTAAACTAACTTTCTGCAAAATAATAAATCTGTAAATTAATTTCTGTGAAATAAATAGCACTAACCTAAATCTGTGAGTATTATATATTTTTGTGTCATATTTCTAAAATCTAGTTTTTGCGCAAGACAATTTCTGTACAATAAACTAAAGAAAAATAAATATCTGACTATAATAATTCTGCATATTCTAACTCTTTAACCTAATTTTTATGCAATAAAATGATGTTTGTTTACTTTTAGATTTCTAAAAATGATATATCAGATATTAAAATTTTGTCGAATGTTTTCATAAAATTCAGGATATAAGACTATAAGATTATACTTTAAATTTAACAGATCCTATGGCATATTATTTTTACAAATAAATATTAAAAATCAGTGTTTTATATTACATCATTACAGTTGGCCAATTCTAAGTACATATGAGGACCTTGTTAGTGTCGGCATTATTAGACTTTATTTGGAGGCTATAAATGACCCTGACGACCTGAAACTCTTGTAGGCCTTCAAAATAAATTAGGGAAATTATTTGGGGAATATCCAGGACATTAGGAAATTATTTCAATCTCAGCATAGCCATATCTCTAACAGAAATATAATGTAGATTATTAGGTTTTCGATGGTTCCTTTTGGAGACTCTACCTTTTCTAGAGTTTCTTTTGTTAACTTCCCCATGCAAACATTTATGATAAATATTAATTTGCTGACATTTGTAACAATCCCTTGAATGAGATAATATTTTGGATGATATCCTCATGCTCTCTTTCTGAACTGTCAATTACCCTACAAGTCATTTCGAATATGGACATTATATTTAAAATTGTATCTTAAAAACATGATTCTTATTCCTTGATATCAATTTTACTATATTCTATGATTTGAATCAAGCAGGATAATTTCAAGTAATTACCAACCAAGGGACTCAATGGAATACTGTCTGAGAACCTTTTCGAAAAAACATGTGTACAATGAACACTTTTTGAACACCTTTGTAGATCATATCCAATAAAAATTATTAAATCTCTTGAGAAGTTAATCGGTTTCGAAATTTGAAGATTGTTTGAAAATTATGAATATTAAAGAGTGATATCTCAATGATTTATGAACAACTTCAAATTGAATAAATATTGTTTGTGACTCTCAGCCTAAGTATGCACTAGACCTTGCAAGTGCAGGTTATGTTAGCAATCTAGCCAAAGATTAAGCTAATAGGAGGATCGGCCCAAATGTATTTAAGGCTACTAAAATGTCCCTTGCCTATCCAATGTGGGACTATCCTAGTCTTCAACATCCCCTCGCATATGGAGAACCCATAGGATAAAACATGAAGGACTAAACATGGAAAGCAAGAGGGGAGAACTGAACAAAATAGGTGGCTCGCTCTAATACCACATCAGTTTGCCACTAGACCCTAAGAGCTTAAGCTGTTTGGGAAAAGGTCAACAATGTATATCAGGCCTTAGCACCTTCCCCCTTCAAGTTCGGCCAGACCATGCACATGAAGGGATAAATGAGTAACGGATGATGGATGAGTCAAGAAAAACTAAATCGTGAATGAGTCAAGAGAAAAAAAAACTAAAGAAAATAAACAGGTAAAATTAGCCTAAATGAGGATTTGAATCCATGACCTTTGGCTTTGATACCATGTTAGTAACCAGCCCGAAAGTTTAAACTAATAGGTGGATGGGCCCATGTGCATATAAAAGTCCTTTGCCTAGCCAATGTGGGACCATCCCACTCTCCAACAAGTTATATGAACTAGTACCACTGACTAGTCTAGAACTTAGTATATTGGCTCACTTCGTGCAGTATAAATGCGGTACCATTGGCCCACTCTGCAGGATATAAGTGTTGTAGTACTGGTCCAACCCCCAGGATGCAAGTGTGGTTCACTAGACCTATCACAAGGTATAAATGCAGTACCCTTATAGGCTAGTGAGTTAAACATGAATTTGTGAACTGATTTAGAATTGGAAATTGAACTTAAATGAAATTTATGAAAAAGAAACTTTATTTGCAAAAATCTATTTTGATCAAACGTATCTTATTTCCTTATGTGCTCAATTGTTTAAAGTTTCTCTAAGTTGGATTATTCCAGCTGGATGAGGTAGATTTTTTCTTATGAAGCTGTCAAGCTATACCCTGTTTTTCTGCATTTACAACTCCAAAGGCCTAGAGACTGACATGATACAACTGGGAGTGCAATTAGATGTAAGGCTAGTTTGTAGCTTGGACTGATCTGAGTTTTATTAGTTTTTGGTTGAGAATATTTGGCAACTTTGTGATTGTGTGATTTTTTTTTTTTTTGAACTGTTTAAAGATAGAACCTAGTGAAATGGTTATTTGATTTTTGGTTAGTTGTGCAGATTTGATAAATTATTAATTTTTGGAGTACTAGTTCTCTAATTTTATACTAACACCTATGTGATTGGATGGTTCTGGTTTGATAACAAGCTGGATGCCTTGCATGTTTGTAAGGTGTTCCCTATGACTGTACAGAAGTTGCCAATTTGCCATGGACCTCACTTGTGTTTTTGAGTGTGACAAGATGGAAAGCTAAGTATAATCATATGAAAATATGAAGTAGATGCTAAAGGAGATTCTAGAACAACAAGAAGGGTCATGAAGAAGAGAACTTAACTAGCCAAAATGAAAAAGGCAAAATAATTAACAGCAAATTTGGATGAAAATAAATAATGCCCACCTGGTTCATTCAGCTTGGAACTGCTCAACCTGGAAAGATCATTTGGATAACAATTTTCCTTTGAAAATGTAGAATATGCAGATTCTCCCAACTGCAAAAGCACTCCATCATCAACTGCTGCTTAAAACAGTAAGGCTCAATAAAGTCATTCATCTTTTTAAGGTGCAAGAATACTTACATCTATAGCTGAATGAAAGGATATGTCTCTAGAATCAAGTTCATGTTCCCTTCTGGATACATATTGAGTATGTGAAATTCCCTTTTTCTGTTTCAAAAAGTATCTCTTCATTGTCCACCATAAAAGATAAAAGCCAACACAAGTGTATATTTCTCCTACAAATGCTAACAGAAATGACCAAAATATAGATATGGAAATTGGAAAGAATATGCCGTAAAAGTTCAGCTATTCCAAGTGACTTTTGTGAGTTCAAAAAACTTTCAACATGAATAAAAAATATTCAGGTTATGATGCTCATTAAACTTCAGTTAACAAATATATGAACTCAATGAAATAGAAGAAAAGGCAACAATAAACAAAGTATACCAACTGACCTCAAGGTCCTTCAATAAACAAGCAGCTGCTTGTGCTTTTGCAGCTTTTCTATTTCTGTCACATCCACGTCCTACCAATAGTTCATCTCTAAGCTGTACTGCAAGTTCAGCAGCAACCTCTTCCCCAGTATTTGTGCATTTTGTATTTATGAAATACCCGAGATAGCTACATAACTCAATTAATTTGCGAAGAGGGGGTAATTCCAGCCTATCAGGTGTTATAATAGGAGAAAGTATTGGTTGGAAAATCCCCCAAACCATATCGAGATTAAGTTCTGTATCTATTAATGTTGCCCCTGCAATACTCTCTACAATATCTCCAAGAACCTGAACCAAAAAGTAAAAAACAATATAAGGGGGCCTTGTATTAAAACAGGGTGAGCCCCAAAATAACCCAAGTAAAACTATGTAGACAAAGAAGAAAGTGAATTAAAACTAATATAGCAAAATCTGATGCTTGCTATACATATCAATGATCCCCAGGTGGAAGGATGTAATGGAGCTGCTATCATATAGTAGCCAACCTTGGGACTTTTGTGAACACCAGCTGATAGGAGCATATCTTCATTGCCTTGATTTTCTGAGATATACTTTACATATTCTGTTATTTGACCTAAAAGTATTCCAGAGCCATGTTGAAGATATTGTTGAAAGTTGTGTCTTACAGCAGCTTGTGCAAAATTTTCATTATTAACTGAGGCTGAACGCAAATCAGTCAGTTCTCCAGGGTCACTATCTCCATAGTTTATAAAGAGACGCCATGTAATAAGCAAGTCCAATACAGAGTCACCCAGAAATTCAAGTCGCTAAAAGAAAAAAAAAAAAACATTACATATAATATAATCAATTTTTTTATGTAAATCTGCATTAGGATAAAACTTGTTACAGCAAATTCAAGAAGACATTAAAAATTTTATATATTAAAAGCTTTGAAGATTTATGTTCATTAAACCTGGTAGCAGTAATCAAGTCCTAACTCCTGTTGAGATGGATGTGTGATGGCCTCCAATAGTAGACCCTTTATTGAAAACCTATAATTAAGTTTAGATTCCAACATTTCAATTTCATTCACTAGTGCAAGGTAACACCAATGAGATGCAATCAACTTTGCTCCTTTCACTAATGTTGTTTCAAATTTTACATCAATGCCCAACCATCTCATCAATGAAAACACAGCACTTAATCCACCACCTACATAGTATGCTCCTATGAGAGCTTCAACACAATCTGCAATAGTCTTAGAGCACATCCACCTGTGACCTTTGTCACAGGCCTTTCCTACCACAACAGTAGTCTCTTCAGTCATGTATCTTCTTTCAACGGGGACATCAGAAGTGTCAATCCCACAAATGCAAGGGAGGGGACGTAATGAAATTTGTCCAGGAGCAACCCAGCGCCGTGGATCAAATGCACTGTCCCGTATATAACCCTGTATTGAAAGTTTGTAGTTAAACAAAAAAAAAAGGAAAAGGACATAAAAGAAACATTACATGAAAATAATAAAAGTGCACCTACTTAAACAGATTGCTGCCAAGTAGGAAACACCCTATATGAGGCACTCAAATTCAAGGGCATAATTGGTTTCGGATTGCAGTTAATTTGCTGTAAGCTAATGGTAATTAATTTAGGACCAAAAGACAAAAAACTTTCATCTCTGAACTTGTCCTTCCTTGACGTTTGCCATCATGAACATTCATCTTAAGATGTGTTTGTACTTAATCTGTTGGCCCAGTCAGGTGGATAACTATAAAAACCAAAAGGTAAAATCTTATCAAATTTCTCTGTGTAAATTTTAACAGTTCCCTTCTAAAGCTTAGATATAGAGTCAGCATAAGCAGACCCAGACCATAAAAATTTTATAGACCCCCACTGCAAAGCATTTAATATTCGATTAACCATTTGTCTTTATTCAATTTCTCAAGAATTCTTGACATAAAATAGGTTAGACATAAGACAAAAATAGACACCGCAAGAACATTTCCTTGCTAAAAGACAAAAAAGGAAGATATTATCAATGCAAGAAAAAGTAAAAGACCAGTTCTATTTAGATTTCATTGAGTACAAGTTTTTGAGTGAAAGGACAACCATCAGAACAAATTGCTGTACACTAAAACAATTGACGATTAGTATCAAGTATCGACATGAATTGAATTAAGTTTTGTATGCAATAGTCTATGCCTGTTATTCATGAGTATTGAAAAATTAAAGGAATTCACCTACTTATCCATTTGCCAGACAGGCCACTGACATTAATCATGTTATTGTACAGAAGCAGTCTAGCACTTTAGCTTCATGCATTAGACAAGATACACACAAATTGCATAAGTACATTGCAAGAGTTACAGAAAATTTGAAACTAGAAAGCAAAACCATCGTTAAAAAGCAAGATGAGGTAACACAATGCTAGCCAGTGTCAACCTGACTAGACAAGATTTAACGTTGTCAATGAATTTAGCTTGTATCTTCTATAATGAAATCTGTCATGTAGTCAACTTTGTATGATGCCACTAATTTGAATACAGTGCCAACATTATCTAAATTAAAAAGATATATCTAGTATGGGGCATAATTGACCTACATTTTACATTTCATGTATATGTGTATTTAGTATTTACTATTTTAATACTCAAACACCATTCAAAGACTTTTTTAGAAGGAAAAAAAAATATTGCCTTATAAGTTTCGGACCTGTGGGATTTCAAATATTTTAGATAACAAAAAAAAGGTATGTGATTTTTGTGGTATTTTTCGCAAGGATTTAAGTGCCAGTATTTTGCATGCGCAAGCCTCTGGCTGGCAGGATGGTACTGTGTAATGCCACATCAGCACACCCACCAAAACAAAAAATTAAAAATACTCAATACCCATTTTGATAGAAAATTTCGAAATAATTAATAGGTTCTTCTACTGATCCGGCATGTACATGCCAACCAGCATGAACCAGAATGGGTAATTGCATTAATATACATATGAATGAGCTCAATCAAGAAGATTGAGTTACTCGGTTTTATATTGTATGTCACCAACATATGAGACAAAAGCATTTACCTAATTATCACGAATTTATTTGACCATAAATTATTTTATGTAGATATCCTTTTCTAGATTTCTGATTTATTTCTGATGCAGATTATTTTCTGATTCTTCGCATTACAATATCATTTTTTCTTCTCTTTGCTGGTTATGAAAGGAAGTAATTTTTTGAAAGAATATAGTGTGCTATTTCAATTTTGTTTGATATATACGAGTAGGTGGCTCAGTTCATCATAATCATATGAAAGAAAGTTAAGAAACAATTTAAAGCTACATACAGCACTTTTTTATCAATAATTTAGATATAAACAGAAGAACACATGTTCAACTACCCAACTCATTCACGTGAAAAGGCACAGGGAAAGTTAGTCTTCCTTAATGCATCATGAAACAATTTGAGATGATCACTTGCTCTCCCGCCAGAACTTAAAGCTGAGTTTTTACAGAATAAAACATTGTATACCATTATTCAAAATATGGGAGAAACCATCTGATATTAATATAAGTAGAGATCAACATATATACTAACTGTTTCTAATTGTCTCAATCTACTCCTTTTGATTTGTTATTTTCTTTGGTAAAATATTAGCTGGCAAACATTAGTGATGCATAATTAAAAAAAAGGTATATACAGTATGAGGAAAATGAATAAAGATCGTATTGATAATCAAAAGGCCTTATGGACTTTGTGAATCCCTTGCCATCTACTTTTATCATGACCCTTTCCAATATAGTTCCTCCCATATTTCAAGATTTCAAATCTCTCACCCTTCTTTGCCATTTCACCCACCATATCAAAATCACAGCCTAATCTTACCAAGCCCACTAGATCCTTTCCTCATGAAGCTGTTTGAAGCATGCTTGAATGGTACCAATACATGCAATAGATATTTAAGAAAGAAACTCTGTATGCAGCTGCCATAGGAGCAATAAGATATATTTCATAACAAACTAGGAAATGTTAAAAATTTGAAAGTAGCTTGTTAGCTACAATTATGCCAAATTTGGCAGTAAGTTGATACGGGCATGAAAAACAGGTGCAGAGGATTAGCATGGAATATTTGCAGTTCTCACCAGTTAACTGCACTTTAGCCTTGGCTTTTTTTTGTTCTTAAACGTAAACTTTGGAAATTGGCAAATGCCCCAGAAGTTATAATATATTCATAAAGTACTTGATTATCTGTGAGAAGCTTTCTGGGCAACCAGAAGTGTGAAAAGGTCATATACCTGTATGGATCACTGGTTCCCAGTTTATGAAGTGTCGAGTTACAAGTTGCCCAGGCAACCAGAAGTGTGAAAAGGTCATATACCTGTATGGAGCGACTGGTTCCCAGTTTATGAAGTGTCGAGTTACAAGTTGCCCAGGATCTACGATCGGATAGCTGCCCTTCGTGCTTCTTAGGATATCTCAAAAATAGATGGCAGCTCACGACATATTTAAACACCGAGTCCCCCAGCAGTTCCAAACGCTCCAAAGAAAAATTCTCACCACATCTCATAGTTGTAATTGCTTCTAAAATCTAAGCTCAAAAAAAAATCAAATCAATAAGCAAATATCCGTCAGCTAATATGTGAAAACAAAATATGACAATGCAAAAACAAACCAGAGAACTTGATATGCGAGAATGGCTATCACTAAAACCAATTTCTTCTCGAAGCTGGCTGGCCAGCATTAATGATTCCAAACGATGCATTACTGAAGGTAGTAAATAAAATGACTTCAATATATCGGTTGATATATCTATGTAAACCAAAAGTTCAGCAGGGACACGAGCATGAACTTGTTGTTTCTCTACCATCAAACTTGGCCAGTGGAACCATCTGTCACAACAGTACACACTATTCACATATCAAAACTGGAGGTCAACATTGCAAATTGCATTTTCATATAAAATACAACCTTTATAAAGCTATCATACAAAATCCAAAAACCATGACATATGGATGGTGTAATGAAATATTATTAGTAGATACATATGACACCCATTTCACAGACCATCAAATTTTGATTTCGAAAAAAGAAGATTGTGCGGGTTATGGCTTTGCTTTAGTAATAACAGTGGCTGTCCTGGGTATTGAAGTATAATATTGTACCTGTATTTGTGGAGAATGTATTAATAGAAAAATCTTCAGCATGGCAGCAAAGTGATGTGGTGTAAGAAACAACAACCAAAATTGTAGCCAAAAAGGAACAAAACTTACTTTTGGTAGTAATAGTCTATGAATGAAGCAAATTGTGATGGTTTGGCATCAAAAGACTCATCAAATGGACTCTCTGTAGTAATATCATCTATCACATCAAGAACAGAATAGATCCTCCCAGTATGAATGGATAAAACCACTGAATCTTTAAGGTACTCGGTCTTAAGAGATTTGTTAGCCAAGTGAATGATGTCTGAACTCTCACTTGTTGCTCTATAAGATATTGAACAGCTATCTAATGAACATTCAGGACAACAGTCACCATTTAGCGAGTATATATTTCTCAGATATTTCACCATGGATGCACATGCATCAATTGCCTTCCAGTAAATGTTTAGAGTACCATGATTTGTAAGCAACGAGGACTCAAGGGGTAAAAGCAAGTACATATTCAGAGAGCTCCATGATAATTTATGTCCTGCCCTAAACAGGAATTCTCTCTGCATTCCAGATGATCTAGATCCACTAAATAGCTTACCAAATAAGCCATTGAAAAAAAATTCTTGAAACAGTTTTGATTTCTCCACCTGAAACGCACAAGGATATAATTAAGGGTATCAAAAGTAAAAAAAACTTCCAAGAAATAAAAACTTCAAAATTACAATTAAGCTTATCTATAGAGACCTGATCTGAATTTAATTGGATTTTGCCACATGGAGAAATGGACGTCTTGACCACCTTGTTAGGAATCAAGAAGAGCTCCATTTTTGCACTTGCTACATCATCATCAAGTATTGCCTCAATTAAGAGAACAAATCCAGAATAGTTTTCACCTTCTTGGTCACAAACAAAATTTATTTTATATGCATTCAATGTTACATTATCAGGTCTGTGAGCCCAAGTTCCAGATAAAGCACGGACACTGATCATTCCATGAAGTTCTTTCCTTTTAGTTGTTCCTTCAAACATCCAAAAAAGAATAGCACAATATATTCTTCATAAATCTTATTAGAAAGTATAAAATGACTGAAGTTAAATATGTCCATCTGAATATGCAATCCTTTGAGTTTTTATGTTGACAAACATTTATAAGTTTCCGATTATTAAATTTGTAAAAGTATGTAATGGCACACATGTAAGTTTGATAACCAAATTTGTAAAAGCATGTACATTTGCCGCATGTACATGCACAAAGAGAAAGAAAGAAAGACCAGAAAAATGTGGCAGCGATGGTGCTATTGCTATGTAGGATATATTACATTACATGATTGCTTGCTTGCATATTCTATTTTTCTATTCACAACCCAAAATCAGGTGATGTAGCATGAGTGCATCAACAGCTATTGAGCCAATGACTAGAAGCTATTGAGTTATGACTAGAAGGATATGCAATGCTAATATGGAACCAATACAAGTGCAAAAAATTTAAAAAGAAAATGGAGCGTTCTGTAATTCAATTTGTTATTTGGTCCTCCAGGGTGGTGAAACTTCATTCTATGGAACTATGGATAAATGTACACACTGGTCTGAATATGATCCGAGAATAAATAATCATGGTCTATCTGGAACAAAATTTCTATCTCATGTATAAAATGAAACTACTTTAGACATGCAGTGCTTCAGTACAACTGCAGACATGCATGTTGATCCAAAAAAAAGCTACCTTGCTGTTCTATCCTACATGTAACTCCATTACAGTTAAGGTAGTAAATAAAAAGAGAACATTTCTGGATCAAGACATATAGTTTATCACAATTTACAGTAACTGAAAAGAATGGGCTATGCAGAAAAAAGTTACTTGATATTCTTAACAGGAATATAGAGGATTTTTGGCATATTCCACCCAACATTTTGCCCATATTGCATATAAAGATGTTGGTTATCAATATTTACAAACTGAACTGAATAATATCAAGCTATATTCCAACAAGCACCTTGGGTTAAAGTCCCATCAACAAAATAGAAAGAGCAATTATTGTTGGCATCAGGGGAGAGCAGTGGCACATTTTATGATGAAACTCCCCCAACTGGTCTATTTTACTTCCTCAATCCCCATTCACCTCCCTAAACCATACTCACAACTGGGACCAACATTGACCATCCAACAATAGTTTTCCACATGATCAAATAGCATATTCACTTTTTGGCTCCACACAGCTGATCATTGCCCCCTCCTCTCCCTTCCCAAATCCCCTTAGAGTTTCAAAGAATCCCTTAGGGTTAGGGTTAATCCCATCCTAATACGCAAAGAAGAAGAAGAAGAAGAAGAAGAAAAGCAGCTCAAATGGAGTAGTAGAAAGATGAGGGAGGAGAAGAGATTGGAGTGGATCTTGTGCAACTACTGCATGAGGTGGGACAGTGCTCTACTGCTGTGCCAATGCCATGTGGCTCTGCCTACCGAGTGACCGCCATGCACAAGCCACCAACACCATGGCCTGCAAGCAATCTGCTTTCTCACTTATGACACTGATGAAGTCTATTCATCTAACAAGTCTTGAAGCAAATATGTGGATTCAAGAATAATCACATAGATACTCATCCATTAGGAAGATAAGTACTAACATATTCAATGGAAGTCACAGATGAAATATGAGATCCTTCATAACATTTTAGCAACACAAGATAATTTCAATTATGAAGAAAGCAGTTTGGTCTTTTAGGCTATAATTCAACCAACTCTAATAGCTGCCTCAGAAAACAATGGCATGCAATACTTAATATTTTACAAAATGCTCTCAAATAAAAAATCATGTTAAGGGAGCCTTATCCCATCTATGTACGTTCATATTATACATCCTTCTTTGTCATTAAAATAATTCATTCTATTGCAAAAATATGAATCTTCTAGAAGTAGATTATAATACTTCGATAACATCTAAATATTTATCTTATTTTAAACTGATTTTTTTTTTTTTTTGAACACCTCTGTTTTCGCTTATTAAGAAACAGAGCAAGCAAATATTGGGGAAAAAAACATTTCCATCTTCTTTCACTTATTTTTCTCTGGTTATTAGAGTTGGACTTTCAGATATTAAGAGACCAAATAATTTGATTCTCAATATCTTCCCCTATCAAGCAATTCATTAGCCAGATCACATCATGACTAGCAGCTATAAGTACAGAATTGTGAATTGTCAATAATTTCTTTTTTTTTTGGGGGGGGGGGGGGGGGAGGGGGTGTTGGTGGTGGTTATTACCCATTCATTCTTGATGAATAATTATGGAAGCCACAACACTAGATCTGACCAATTGATAATCTAGATAGCAAGGATTAGAGGAATATCTACAAACTAAAACCAGTGCAAATTGCACTTGTTATCGCCAAAATAATCTAACAAGGACCACCAAAAGAATAAGTAAAATGGATAAAAGAATGTTAATCAAGAGAAGATAATGATAGAGGTACAGAAGAGATCCAAAAACTTTCTTAAAGATTTAAGATTGGAAAAAGAAAGAAGTAAAGATAATGGAATCTGTTCATTATTATTTTGAGCTTGAAGCCTTGGACTCTCGAAATGGTAGAGTGAATAAACAAACCAACTGAGCTCAACACAACTTTTTAAGACTCCAATACAGAAACCAACTCTAAAACACCTTTCAGGCCATCATTCCCTGGTCCAAAGTGGTTGAGATTGGATGGTGAAATGCAACAATAACTTGTGATAACAACAAAAGGATAAACCCTAGTCAAAAAGATGAATAAAGTATATTAGGGCTTTTTTGCTAAGTACGCTTATCTGAAGTACTTTGGCATAGAACAACAGAAATGAGTAATAGGTTCTGCAACTATCTCTATCCTACAAGCAAATGATCTGTTTTAGGAATTGCTAGGAAGTGAATGGATTATCTATAATATGATGTGAATGGCACATATCTCTTTACAAGTATATAACTATTATGTATGCCGAATCCGACCGAACCACCCGGTTCACCCGTACTAAACCAAACCGGTGTGGGACCAGGTCAGTTCAACCCTTTTTTTGAAAATCCACCTAAACCAGTCCGAACCAACCCGAACTGGCCTAAACAGGGTGGTTTGGTGCAATACCTGGCTGAACCATCCCGAGGGAAAAACAACCGGAAAATGAAAGCAAACACCGGACATGCAAGCTTCTCCCCACCTCTCTTGCTTTTCTTTTCTATTTTGTTCAACTTCTAGTATCCCCGAAAACTAAAAAAAACAAGAGATGATATCAAAATTTTTTATTTTGGCATGATTTTATCATATGTTGTTGATCTACGGATGATCTACATAATGATGCTAAAATCATTAATTTTTGTAAAGTATATAATTTTATAAATTTTAAATATATGAATTCAGATAAAAATATTAAAAAATAAAATCTGAAAAATAAGTATAAATTCAGAATATTGTTTAGGGACTACAAGCTACTCTCGACATAAATTTGAGGTCCATTTATGAAATTTTTGACACATGATGCGTATAATGACTTAGGCCTAGATTTGAATAAAATTGAGAAAAAAGTAGCTATTCATACATGCCCAGGGGTTTAAAAATATATATATAACATCTGTGGTAGGGTTCTACATGGACCTAAGCTCATACCCATTTTTGAAATTTAAAATTTAAAATCATTTTTAATTTAAATAAATAATCAAAAATATATAATTAATTCAAAAAATGAAAAATTACTATATATTAGTTAATTTAGAAGTATTTTTTGAAGTATAGAACAGATTTTTCTGAATTTATGATGTCTAAAAGTATTTTTAAATGTAAACTATTAAAAATTAGGAATAACTATGAAAATTGCATGTATTATATAATTGAGAAGTATTTTCTGAAGTAGAAAAAATTTTTTTAGAACGACGAAATTTTATTATTTTTACATAAAACTAAACTGACATGCTTGTCAAAACATGTAGGAATGGAACCATCAAAGAAGAAGGACACAAAGCATGATATTAGTTGAGACTGCGAGCAAATGCTCTTGGGTCAGTACCACTGAAAATGCAATTGGTGCAATATAGACTTCAAAGGATGGGCAACTAGATGGAAGCAATGCTTGGCTGGTGGTTATCCTGATAAGCTATATGCTGGAAATGTACAAGTCTAGCAGCTGATAAAGAAGCACTTCATTGATTTTAGAGCAACGAAGGAGAATGTTTCAAAGAAAAAGGCGGAGGTAGACCACTGAGCTATAAAGCCACCTTCCCATCATTTCAAGGAGTTAGAGCAGGCCTCCGCTCTAATTGAAGAGCAAATCCAAACCACCATTCAGACAAGCTTAGATGATTAGTGCAGCTTGAGGTGGTCAAACATAGGACTGCATTTGGGCCGTCATATTACGATTTGAGATCAGGCTTCAGAAGGACATCCTCAATTAGAGAGGCCATCAATAGAAATGATGACCATATTGCATCTATGCTAAAGGCATTTGGCAATAGGAAGAAGTCCTCTACAGAGATTCCACCAGAAGCTACATCCATGACTTGGATCTACATGCCTTCCCTAGTAAAGATTCAAAACAACAGAAGATTGACAGTATGTTGGAAAAGATCAAGAAGAGGGATATGTTATGAGCTATTGGATCCTGATTTCACTTGAGCTGTATCCCAACGAATGCAACAGGCAGCACATATTATTGCTCTGCCATTGCATCCATATAGACTGTCGACCTAAATATACATCCTCCATGACAGAAGGATACCTACAATGAGCTTCTTGACAACAACAAATGGAGCTACAAAAATAGATCGCATCTTATCAGAGCAAGTGGCCCACATGAACTGACAATGATGTGTGATGGTTGAACCGGTCCTACCAGGCAGAGTATCATCAACTTCCTTACATATTGTGATGGAAAAATATTTTTCAAAAATCAATTGGTGCTTCAAATCATGCACATGATGCTATATACATCCTCAGATTGATGGAGAAGGTGATTGATCAGATACAAAGCAAAATATCATGCAAGTTGTCACCGATAATGAGCCACAATATAAGGCCACAGGAGAAATCCTGATGGAGCAGGGACTGCATATTTTTTGGACCTTATATGCTGCACATTATATTAACCTCATGTTGGTGGATATTGAGAGACTCCATAGTATGCAGTAGGCAGTGGAGTCAGCACAAACTATCACTAGATTCATTTATAGCCATACATAGATCTTATCACTGATGCAGGGATACATAAAGGGAGAGATCTTGAGATTGGATATCGCACAATTCACTACAAACTATATAGCACAAGATAGCCTTCTTAACAAGAAAATAGGTCTGCATAAGATGTTTGTCAATGCCGAATGCAGGAAAGCAGATATGTAAGGGTCAACACTGAGGGAAGTACTATTGAGAACTTAGCGATGAGATAAACATTCTGACAGCCAGCTGAAAAGATAGTGAAGGCTATTAAGCCTTTGTATGAGGTGTTTCGGATCATGACAATGAGAGATACCCCAAATGGACTTCTTATATCACGTGATGGAGAGGGCAAAGCATCAAATCAGAGATGCAAATCCAAAACATGCTCAGGAGTACATCAGTATCATTGAGCAATATGGGATTACTAGATGGGTGGGGACTTGCATCTAGCATATAAGCAAGAAATCAAGAATGCTCAAGAAATTTGACTGCCCTTGTACTTCTACAACTTTATTTAAACAATTACAAAATCTATTTGAAGCTTACTACCTCAATCCAAGGTTACAATACACCGTATATAGGATAGACATAGACGAGGAGCTCCTGACCGCCCTATGTAATATGATATACAAGATCCAGCCTAATTCAGGAATGGCAGCCATGTGTCTAGAAGATGTAAGTGGCATATTTTTTAACTTAACTCTATCTTCAACCAGTAACATATTATAACAAGTATATTTTTCAAAGACGAAAATATTTAGGAAAACTATCGTAAGCAAAGAAAAGAAGAATCCAAATTGATTACATATCAATGATGACCACACTTACTTGATGCTACATAGCTAATAATATGATATAAGCTTATATGTAATTTTGCACAATGCTTTTACAGCTGAATAGTGGATTCATTTTGGTTTATTAACAAAAAATCTGAAGCGAGTTGCCATCTGATTCCTATTCCATATGGTCCTCGAGTGGTTGTGAGCGTAATTTGGTTATCTTTGTCCTCATTCATAGCAAGCAAAGGAATCATTTGACATAGAAATGCCTCAATAACCTTGTATATGTTCACTACAATCTAAGGTTGAGACCAAAGTGCATTCAAGAGGAAGTTGAGCAGCTCAAACCCAATGATAGATGCTTTTGTTCATGATGATGAAGATCTAATGATCGGATAGTTTGAGGGCTAACAATAGGAGCCAGAGCTTAATGAGCCAGGATCGCCTCCACGACCAATCAGTTTTATAGCTAGCAAGGCTATGATTGATGCTAAGAGATAGGCAAAGGGCAACATTCTAAACAGGTTTCCAACTGATCAATCACAACCAAAGGGCTTCCTAGAGAGTCATTTATCATGTCTCGTCACAGTACCTAGTCATCTCTAATAGCACAACATCCATCCTCCCAGCATAGCTAACCAAAACAGGGCACCAAAGGGTAGGCAGCTACTCAGTGCAAAGACAAAGGAAAAGAAAAAGTAGTTGCAGCCCCGATAGAGAGAGTAGAGTTAGTCAACTCAAATCAAAGGCCAGGGGAAGCAGTGATAATAGTTTTGATGGTCGTGGATTTAGTGGCTAGAGAGGAAGTGGAGAAACCATCGTTCATGAGATGCAGCCGCAGGGTGATCTTTGATTCACCAGTGAGTTCCAATTTATGCATGCCACATAAGACAAGGACCATAGTGCATGACCTAATAGAGCCCATGAGGATATGATTGCATATAGAGGACAGATTCTTAGAGGTCATTCAGGATACAATGCAGCTATAGATGACCTCGCATGTGTAGGATCTATGAACTTATCAGATTTACTCTTGTATTCTGGATTCTATTACCTGCAGCCACAAATAGCTTATGATCTATACAGATATGGGTGTTAGATGTGTGCCCTAGATGCCAGATTGGCTGACACATTCCTGTACAAATGTAAGGGCAAATTTATAATTTTGACTATAAATGAATAAAAGGGTTATTCTACTATCATTTATTACATTGTGTCTGTGATATATCCTTTGAGTTAGTAGGAATGTTAATTCATATTTTCAAGAGTTGAAAATTTAAGGCATGAATTTACATAACTCATAAACAGCTCCTGACCATAGGATCATCACGAGGATGGTGATCGATCCGGAAGGTTGGTGTACGATCGCTTCCTTAAGGTAGATGTGTCTTGAGTCTACGGTGTGGAGACACCGGAGCGAGAGTACAGTATTCGTTGAGAACGAGAGTATTGAGCGTGACCACCTCGAGCAGTCATAAAGAAGTCTACCTTCTCGTCGATGACTAGCTCAATGCTGCAACTGTGTCTAATTTTTGACCTGAGGTATATCAACAGTTCACCTTGAGTGTGTTATAGTTTGACTACACCATAACTCGGTCTCCTAGCCATTCGGAATTCTGAGGTGTATGTTGGCTGTAGCATATTCATTGTAGGAACCAGATTGCACCAAGATGGGATCTATCAACCTCGGTAGATGAGAGGAGTAGTCCTATGATGATCGAAAGATTGAGTCCTTAAGCCCATGCCATGGCAGAGTGAAATAATGGAAAAGAGTTTTCTATTGGGGTTTCACATCGGACTCGAATGATCGATTGATTCATATGACTGATGTTGGGTTTGATGAGTTCACCTTAACCGTAATTCAGTCAGGACTCATGATAGAAACTCAATCACACGGTAGCTGCACCGAGAGGTTCGTCATTTCTGATGGGTTGCCACCATATACTGCTAGGTGTCACTGGTGGATTTTGGGAGCAATTGGAATGATCTTGATGATCGATCATTCTAATTGTCTGAATCAGAAGAGTTCTGATCCATCAAAAGGAATTTTGATGATGTCGATGATGAGATCACGATATGTCTCATTACCATACGGAAATAAACCTAATTGGATCACACAAACAAGAATTAGGGTCTGGATGTCATCAATTGAGCTAGCCCAGTTCGATTGATTTGGATTAGATCCAATTAGGTTCAAGAAAATCATGCTACCACACGATTGAGCCTAACTTTCTCCTCGTGCAATCTTTTTCATCTCGATTGAGCAAAATGTGATTTGACTCACCCAGAGAACCTTGAGAAAGTTTCTCTCAGTCTAACTGGAGTCAGTCCAGCTCAGAAAAATCTTGTCTTAATTCATGAGATGAATTTAAGACAACACCTGCTAATTCCTGTCACTGCCATTTCTGTTTTAGGACATCGGTCAAACGTTGACTTATGGATCTTAAACTGAAGGCGACTTGACAAAAGGTTATTAGAGAGTTTTTGTAGAGTGTCCACCTGCTAAATTAAGCCTCAAAGTGGGCGCCAAGATCAGATTGGACGTGCGCCCCAAGTGGATAAGGATAGTCCCATGAGATGAGGACTCTGATTTTTTGATCGACTTGGACTGTGGGGCACCAATCTCACTGTGCTTATCCAGTGTTGGCGCCAACAGTGGTGGAAATTGAGGGGATTCTTATCTGATATGATCAGATGATTCACTTCATCAATCAGAATTTTTCAGAATTAATTAAAATTTTTTGATTGATCGAATGATGTGGCACTGCATGGCATAGCAGGATCTATTTAAACCCTGTCTTCACCTAGGGCTGAGAGAATCTGCTCAATACCCAGCCAAAACGAGATTCCCTCCACTTCTCCATGTCCCCTCTGCTCCTCTCTCTCCCCTCTTCACGTCCAAGAAGTTGGACGTCCATCTGGTGCTTGTCCAAGGCGTGGTGGCTATCTGAACAGAAGGCTGCAGAGATTTGTCGAGAAGCTGCTGCTCCAGCTTCAGAAGATCTTTTAAAGATCTTCCAGATCAGATCCAGATCTGATTTTTGGAGCAGAGATTCGCAAGGAGAAGACGATCCAAATCCTACTCGAGTGGATACCGATAGAGGCCAGACGACTGCGTGGCTATTTTTGAACCTCGGGCATTGCTGCGATCATCTACAGGTAATCTAGTTACCCTAGAGGTATTTCTCTAATCCTCAAATTTTAGATTTAATTTTAGATTAAATATCAGATAATAAGAATCAAATCTAATAGACCTTAGATCTGAAATAAAGTAGAATAATTTTTTTTAAAAATTATCGTAGATCTCATTAGATCTGGAAGATCCTATAAGAAAAAAGATGGTTTTCCTTCAATGGGTTGGTACATCGGAGACATCATCTTCCAGTGCTACTATTCTATACAGCCCGGAACATCTTATGAGTCGGATTTTGTTGCCAAAATATTTGGATGGGCCCTTCCACGTCATACTATCAGTTCAAGGACACCTCTTAGAGCTAGAACTTCAGTGGAAGATTTGAGACCAGTTACAATTCATCGCACATACCTTATGAGATGAGCGTACAAGACTACAATGCTCCTTGGTTAAAGGGATAGACTGATGTTTCTCCTGATTATGCAAATGATTTGGACATTTATAGTGACATCGATGCTCGACGAGATTCTAGAACTCGGTATGCATATTTTAAATACATGCAATTGATTGTATAATTTTATGGTTTGTATCTTCTTAATTCATTTGAGCATATTAGGCTTCAATAATATCTAGTCCTTGTAAGGTTGTTCCTTGGCTAGTCCTTGTAACTTGTAAGGCTTTTTTTTTTTAATGAAACGTCATCAAATTCAGATCCACATGACACACAATTAAGGGTATGCCAGAGTGATAGAAACATCAAATAACATTAACTTGTAAGGTTCCTTTTAAAGCATCATGTTAGATTTGGATCCATGTCATGTGTAATTAAGGGTGTATAAGAGTGATAGAAACATCAAATAACATCAACAAACATCAATTTGGACTTAAAATCATCCAAGAAAACAAAAACATTGATTAGACATCTTTCAAAAAAATAAAATAAAAAACAAAAAAAATGGCGCACAAGTTCCAAATTGGCATGCCTAGCCATAAAATGTGTCAGTATGGTACCAAACCAATATAGTACCGAACCAGTTGCCGACCGATATGGGTCCCAGTATCAGGTCAACGAACCTTGATATAACATGTTCTAGGCTGACTTGTATGCACGCATCTGATTTATTAAGTTTTAACTTTTTCTAAAAAAGTGCACACCCTTCAGCATACCATATTAACAGTAAATAACATATTTAACAAGCAATACCCAATATGAATTGCTAAAAAGCCATAGAACCTTGCAATATAATTATATAGAATTGATATCACTTTGTGTTAGCCTTGGTATGATTTTCTTTAGAATTTAATATCCATTAAATGTATCATAATAAGTTGTGATGCATTTTTGCAAGATGATGCAATACCATGACTGATATATACTTCAAATAAGAAAAGGATACACCTGAGACAGTCAATTTAGATAAATTATCCAGGAAACATCCAGAGAGAAACAACAAAAGGGATGTTTTTAATCTGATGTGTCTTATTTATTAGTTGGACCGTCTAGTCTGCTAACCATATGCAACAAGGATCAATCTGAAAATATGCATCACTGAAGAATATCCCTACGTTCAAAAAATAGAAGTTGCATAAGATACCTGCCCCAGAAGCATAATCTTTGTTTATTCCAGCAATATCAGTCTCCAAAGGCTCTTCAGGAAAAGGAAGAAGATGATCACTGAGTGCACCCAACTCATGCAGTTTTTGGCAGGCCTCTAAGGATGCCAGCTGCTTTGCTAAGTTAGAGTTGCCACACAGAGGACCTACTATCGTTTGAAATGCTGCATTTGGAGGTAAGGTCAACACACACTCGAATAAGCCATCTTTCCCAAGTAATTGGAAGGATGGCTTTGGGATGAAATACCTATAAAATGTGTTCTATCAATTATAAGATAGAAGCATATTATACATAAGCATCAGGATCAAAATAATTTGGCTAAGCAAGTGTCAAACTAAGCATAGCAATCATTCCAAAGAGAAACAAGAGAGATTTACTTATACCTGTCTTTGGGAAGCTTGTCACAGTATTTATAGATGAGGTTAACACTAGAATCTGCAGTAACTGTTGCCCCTGTTGACTCAACACAATATGCATCCTTATGTTCACAACAAAGTTTGGAGATAGATGTCTTATGATCACTATATAAAGCAGAACTTGTCATCAAAAATTCACTTCGAATAATATCAAACACGTGATCTCCTTGTTCAGTATTTCCCCTGCTGAGGATTAATTACATTAGAACCAACGTAACCAAAATCCACCTCCAATAACATAGAAAGGCATCAAGCATGCCCTCTAACAATCAACAAATTAACTTTGGTACCATAATACTTTGTAATTCAAAAGCAATTAATAAAGTGCTAAAGAACTCATAACTCGAAAAAGTTTAGAAACATGAGGGTTAGTAATCATGCAGCAGTAAATGAGTTCTGATACCAACAGGCATGATAATTTAAAGAGAAAATTTAATTCCATGAAAACAACTGAGAACCTATAGCATCCTTTTAAATGGAATATAAAAGAGAAATCCATTGAATCATACATTATTGGAGTTCTGCAAGGCATGCTTTCCAAAAACCATAAAAAATAGAGTCTAGTCAAAATGCTCACTGGTTAGTCAAAAGTGGACAATGGCTATTAATTATAAATTAGTTTTATTTGCATGACTACAATTCTCCAAGAATATGAAATAAATATGGTATGCCGAACCAGGCCATCCAGTTCATCCCATTTCGAACTAATGCAGAATTGGCATGGTTCAGCCAGTTTTTTCAAGAAAAGCAACTGCTCCAAACCGGGCAGGTCTGGAGCACAACCAGTGCGAACTGCTCTGTTTGCACTGATTTGGATTGGCTTATACCCCACCCTCCCCCCTCTTTCAATAATAGAGAGGCCTCAGAAGGCCTCTCAAGCCTTCTAGCACCTTTCTTTCCTATCTTTTTCGAACACCCCCCCCCCCCAACCCAAATTTCCCCAAAAACTCTGGGATTTCAATGATTAAAGGAGGATCCAACCCAAAACAAGGTAAGATGGCTCTGCCCACCTCATTCCTTCCCTCATTTTTTTCAACGTTGAAAAATGCCGAGAAAATTAGAAAATAAGAGGCCATGCCAAAATTTTTGATTTTATCATGATTTCATGATATGCTAGAGATCAATAGACAAAAATCTTTAACTTTCATTAAATCTATAATTTTTAAACTAAAAAATAGTTTTTTGGATTAAAAAAGTAAAAAAAATAATATAAAACCTAAAAAATAATGCTAAAATTAGAAGCTTAATTAGGAGCATGCAAGCTACTATTGACCTAAATTTAGTGCCCAGTTATTCAAGTTTGGATCCATTATATGCACAATGGTCTAGGCCCAAATTTGAATAAAGTTCAGAATTAAGTAGTTTTTTATGCATGCCCATGGGCTTAAAAAATTATATGATGCATCCATGATAGGGTTGTACATCTGAGCTAAAATTAATTTTTTTAATTTTTTAATTTAAAAAATATTAAAAATGTATAATTAATGCAAAAAAGAAAAATTAGTACCACATATTAGATAATTTACAAGAATTTTCTGAAGTAGAAGACATCTTATTCTGAAATGATGATATTTAAAAATATTTTTTAGTTGAAAATATACAAATATATAAATAACATAAAAATATGAAAAATTTGTACTATGTATCAAATAAAATTCAGAAGTATTTTCTAAAATAGAAAACATATTTTTTATAATAATGAAACTTTACTATTTTTAAACAATTAATAAACTGATGTGCTTGATAAACTTGTAAAAATGGATCCATCGAGGAAAAAGGACTCAAAACATGATATTGTTTGAGATCATAAGCAAATGCCCTCGAGTCGATGCCACTAGAGGTGCAGCTAGTACAACACAGAGTTTAAGGAAAGAGGGATAACCAAATTGAAGTAGCACCTAGCTAGTGTTTATTCCAACTATCTATGTATCTATGTATTGAAAATACTCATAGAAGGTCCAGCAAATGAAAAAGCACTTTGTTGATTTTAGAGCAACAAAAGAGAGGGTTGACAAGAAGAAGACAAAGGTGGACTGCCGAGTGGCAGAGCCATCTTTCTATCACTCCAAGGAGTCAAAGGAGGCCTCCACTCTAAATGACAAGGAAGCATAGATCCAGGCCGCCATTCAGGCGAGCCTAGATGATCAGTGGCAATAGGATAAGGTGGCCAAGAATAGGTCTTGATTTGGACGGTCACACTACAAGTCAAGCCCTAATTTTGCGACTAACGGACAGATCCAGAGTTTAGGAGGGCCTCCTCAGTTAGGGAGGCCATTGGTAGAGGCAGTGGCCATATTATATCAATGCTGGGGGCTTTTGGCAACAGAAAGAAGTCCTTCAAAAAAATTCCACCATGAGCCACTATCTATGATTTGGATCCACAAATCGTCCCCAGCAATGGAATTAAGGCTTCACCTGCTTTAGCAAGAGGCTATAAGCAACCTCAAGGATATAAGAGAAACTTTTGAATATGTAGTTTTATGCAAGTCATTTGCACTCTTCAAAATTATATGCTTTGATCATTTGCAATATCTCATTTCTTATAAGAAAATATTGATGTTCATGTTTTGGTATAAAACTCTTCAGGTCCAAGCTTCACCTTGAACTTCTCGATGACAAGTTGATTCGTGCAATGTTCTAAAACGTCATTGGCAGCTCGAATTCTTTCGCTTATGGTAAAATTACTTATTAAGCTGTGTAATCTCACTCCAATTATTATAAAATCCTTTCGAAATGGCTAGTCATGGCTAATAGTAATAGTGGAACCTTCTGATAGAAGTTAGTGTTTTTTTTTTTTTTTTTTTTTGTGTGTGGGGGGGGGGTGTTGGAGTTGGGGGCTAAGACAACTCAGTGTTCTGGGATTGCTTTTTAGATCAAGTGATCATTGAAGCACCTTCAGCAAACTAGTAGTTTTCTTTTTATTGTTGGTCCCTTTATCTTTTTAAGTGTAGTATTCTGTAGAACAGACAATGTTTGGACTTAGAAGTATTTATACAGTGGTTTATTCAGGAATTCTCAAAGTTAAATTATAACAATGCAAACATTACACAGAATTTTCAAATACTATTTTTAAAGAATCATAAACTAGGAACTAGTAAATAGATTATGGACAAAGCAAAAGATATAAAATCAATGTATATCTTGAACAATGGAGACAGACAATAAACACCGCTTTAAAAAATTTTAAACAATATGCTTCTACCTTTGGATCATAAGGACAAAATGGGAATCAATCTGTCGTGCTCGGCCACGAGACTGGACATAACTACGAACTGTTTTGGGCAGGTCAAAACGTACCACACAAGAACAATTAGGTACATGAATTCCCTCTTCAGCTACATCAGTAGCGAACAAGAAGTTTACCTGCAATACTTTTTTTTCAAATTTTATAGATAATAGAAGTAGAACCATATAGGTTATCCAAGTTAATTTCATGATACCATATCATACCTCCCCAGCTCGAAACATATCTAGAGTGGCCTTCTGCATTTTTGGTGATAAAGCATCTTTCGATGAATTCCCACCAGTTAAATAGGAGATTGAAAAATGAGATAACTTACTGATCCTTTTCATGAATCGTTCTATCACTTTAGCTGCTATAATTCTTTCTACGAAAATTAGACAAAGTAATTCTTTAGATGACCTGCAAATCAAAGGTCAAAATTTAAGTTTTGATGAACTGTTGTAGACTGAACGATTGGTGAGTGAAAAGGATGGCATAACAACTGATGATTCTTACTCAAATGATTGACAAATATGAACCAGTTTATCCAACTTAGGAGATACAAGTCCCATTTTAGTTCCCTCGATATAGTTGCTTTCTGTTTTTGTAAGCTTTTCATAGTCTGAGAGAGATTCCACAAACATGAGTAAAAGTACACATAACAAAATTACCAAAATTATAACAAGCGAACTCTATTTAATGTACTGTACTCTGGATCATTTACATATATTTTTCACCATGTAATCCTATGAAGGACTTTCTACTTGAGTAGGCAAAAAATGGAATTTGAGAATCTGCAAAACACATCAAAAAAACACTAGACTGAACATGAATATCAATTAAAGCTCTACCAAGTAAATATACAAGAAGCATACAACTGTGGTGTCTAATGATAACCGGTACAGTATAAATTCTTTCCTTATTTGGGTATTTTCATATAGTTGAGCTGATTTAAGAGTATTTAAATCCAATCATATGCAAAGAGTTCTTTTCTTTCAGTTTGGGGTGTTTCAATAAGATTGCCACCAATACAATGATGGATAAAAGCATGTTGAGTAGAAATCCATTTCCCTTACCATACATCACAGGTATATTATTTTAAATAAACATAAGCATTATATTGCTTTTGGCAGATAGATTAGATATTTCTGAGATTGAAATGAAATCAAATGATTATTTAGACCTTTTCTAGGTAATCTCCTTGGAGGTTATCCTTCAATTATCCAACACACAGCTGGATGGACCAACAAAACAAGAGCAAGAAAACATCATTAGGGGTGATAGAAAGTGTCATGCCCCAACCCGAAATCACATGTCAAGGGCCATGGTAATCACCACATACTCATTAGGAACTCTATCCATAAGCATGTAAGGCAGCTCATCATGATATCATAAATAAATTGTGAAATGAATTCAAATAATTAATGTTCAAATTTTATTTAAATAACTAAATCAAAACTCAATGTCAATAAATCACAACTAAATGTTTCACAAAATCAACAATATTATAAAATCTTGCATCAATTTTGATAATCTCTAATCTAATAAAAAAAATATATGATAAATTCCATCTCTAGCCGCACTGCCATAACAAAACCTTGAATCAAGCTAATTTTTCAAATCTACAAAAAAAAAAAAAAAATCGAATAGTGAGCTAGATAGCCCAACAAATAATGAACACCTTAACTAAATAAATTAGGCAAACAATTCTATATTAATTTACCAAAATAACATGATGAATGCATCGATTCAAAAATTTAGATCCAAATGTACCATATTATCAAATTATCATATATGGAAATCCAATTTATCACAAAGATAATTTTTGTTCATAATCTCAAATTCTTCAATTATCAAGTTTATCTTATCAACCATGAGCTATGACCATATTTTGCCTGTGGTAGGGTCATGATATCGCGTATCATCTTATGGTGAGCTACATGTCATATTGCACTTGCAGTAAAGTCCTTAACAACTGTGAATCTGCTGACGGCATGAAATTGTCTATCGACCCAAACCGGTCGATATACCCCATATCGAGATAGACCGGCGGAAAACCAGGATGGTTTAGCCGGAGAAAGCAGTATATCGAAGGAGGGAGAGGGAGAAGGAGAGAGAGGAACAGAGAGAGAGGAGAGAAAGAGCAAACTCCATGGGAGGCCGGTGGTGGCCCGCTGTGGCCATCGAAGAGCCGTAGAAGCCTCCGTGGCTTGACTATCACCCGATAGGGCTTTTAAACGAGCGAGAGAGAGAGGAGGGGGAAGTGATATACCAAAGGGAGGCACAGTCAGTGAAGGGGCCATTGGAGTTTGTCGGGTGGCCGCCATGGCCACCGGACGGCGAAATCACACGGACGGAGCTTCCACCACGGAACAGGGATGACAGCCCCTGTTCCTTCATCATGTTTTTTAAAAAAGACGAATAGTGAAGCCGACAATTGATTTACCAACTTCACTTTTTGAATTTTTTTAAAAAAAATCAAAAATAGTGAAGCCGGCAATGGGTTTGCTAGCTTTACACTTTTCAGATTTTTTAAAAAAAATATCTGTGAAATAGGAGCATCTGTTTCACGCCCATGGCACCGCACGCATGGAGTGTGCCAACCGACGGCCAATCGGAGGCTATCCAACAATCTCTTCGATGACTTTTCCTCCCTCTTTTTCTTTTCCCTCTCTCTATTTCTCTCTTTTCCTCATCCCAGTTTGCCTCCTTCGCCTATGTCAGTTCACGCCGGTCCGATCTGATACGGATCCGTACCACCGACCGGCCAGCACGGATTTTGATACTGAGTCCACAAATCTTTTATGATGATATGTCATGTATATGCCTGCGGCATATTGCATATCTGCTTGCAACATAAACCCTCAAGCAGTGTTCACCAAATCGGGCGATTCAGAGCATTCCGAGCTGTACCAACGACAAACCAAGATAGTTTGGCCAAGCAAATCGGAATACCAAAGGTGGGAGAGGGAAAAAAAGGAAAAGAGGGAAAGAAAGAGAGAGAGGAGAGAAAGAGGGGACGACACAGTCGGAGGCCCGCAGTAGCCCACTGAGGCCACCAAAGGGTCGTGAAGGCCTCTGTGGCTCGATGTCGTCAAATAGGATATTTAATCGAGAGAAAAAGAGAGAGGAAAGAATGATAGTACCAGAGAGAGGTGCATCCAATAGAGATGCTGCTAAAGAGAGCCGGGTGGCCACCGTGACCACCGAATGGTGGAAAGCATGCGAGTGGAGCCACGACCATGGAACAAAAGCGACCGCCCCTATTCAGTCATCACATTTTTTTTAAAACAATAATGAATAGTGAAGCCGGCAAATCTATTGCCAGCTTCACTATTTGAGAATTTTTTTAAAAAAAATCTTAGAAACAGAAAAGCCAACAATGGTTAAAAAATTTTGAAAAACAAAGACAATCGTCACTGTTTCACACCCACGATACTGCAGGCTGCGATTGCGCCATCGGGTGGCCTCTCTGATGGCTTCTCCTCTCTCCTTTCTTTCCCTCCCCCCTCTCTTTATCTCTTTCTCTCTCGATTGAGAATTAGCAGAGGAAGCAGAAGCTTTGGCAGCCCTTCGAGCGTGCCCGTGGCCCACCTGTGGCCATCGCCTGCATCTCCTCTGGCCACCCTCTCCCTCCCTCCTTCTGCCCTCCTCTCTTTTCCTCCTCCCCAATTTCCTTCTCCTCTATGTCAGTTCATGCTGATCCTACCCGGCATGGGTCTCGATTCCGCCTTTCTTGCCCTCAAGACTAATCAAATACCAACATATTAACCTCTATTAGTGGGATCCTTAATATAGCCAAACTGAAAATTCAAATCATCACGTAATTTTTTTAATTCTTAGTTCGACAAAAATATAAGTAATCATGGGTTATCAAAATCAATCAAATCAGGTCAATCATTATAATCATGCATCATCACGATATTTCAAAAATAAGATATTTTCAATAATCAAATACTTTTCATCATATTCATAAATCATGAATTAGTATTGTTAGAAAATATAGTATGTAATATGGTTATAACCATATTAGGTTATAACCATATATTGTTAGAGAAAATTCAGTATGTAATATGGTTATAACATATTAGGTTATAACTATATATTGTTAGAAAAAATTCAATATGTAATATGGTTATAACCATATTAAGTTATAACCATATATACGAGGATCTTATCATGTTGAATAGATATCCAAATATATTGTATCTAAGTACCTATAAAAGTCCTTTAGAGGCTAGATGAAATAAACAATTGATTTTTCTCTACTCTGTTCTGAACATGGTATCAGAGCCAAACCCTAATCAAGCCGTAGCCTCCCATCTCTCTTGGTGATCTTCAACCTTCTCTGCTGCCGCACGGTCCCCCTCTCTCCTCTTGGTTTCTCTTGGGGGTTGTTCGCTCAACCTCCTTGTGCTGTTCGGCCTCTCTCTTGATGACGCTTAGGCGTCCGCCTCTCCTGCTGCTGTTTGATCTCTTCTTTCTGCTGCTGCTGCTGCTGCTCAATCTCTCCTACTACTGCTGTTGTTCAGCCTACCTTACTGCAGATCTATTCTTCCTTGTGCCACTTGTGCTGTTTGGTCTCTTCCTTGCAGCTGCTTGGCCTCCTGGAGCTGATCAGCCTATTTTTTTGATAGATCCTCTAGATTTGCTCTTTGACCTCTACCTCGAATGATCTGAAAACCACCTCTCTTGGTACTGGTGTCAAATTTAATGGTGCCAATTATGTTCTTTGGTTTCAGATATTTCGCTACATGGTAGGATCCCATGGGAAGCTCCATCATCTAGATAAAGAACCTATTGATAGTGCTGATTTAGTGAAATTCTGCAAATAGCAAGAGACTGATTATACTGTTCTTATCTGGATGTTAAACAGTCTAGAGCCTCATATTGCTAACACTGTGATGTTTCTATCCACAGCAAAAGAGATGTGAGATTTCTTGAGAATGACCTACTTTCAAGAGAAGAATGTCTCAAAGATCTACTCTCTGCTCAGATATCTTTTCTTTGCAGCAGAAGGATCTCTCAATTCAGGAGTACTACAGCATTCTTCAAGGAAAGAGGACTGAGCTTGTGCAGTATCATCTTCTCATTGCTGATGTTTCTGTTCTTCAACAACAGCATAAGGAGTTCTATGTAGCGAAGTTTCTTTCTTGGCTTAATTCCTCACTCTCATGTTCGAGCTCAACTCATGGCTGATGATAGTATTCCCATCTTGAGCAATACTATGAGTCATGTTCTATGTGTTACTAAGTTATAGCCCACATCTCCTCCATCTATGGAGAACACTGCTCTTGCTGTTGGTGCTCGTAACGATCGAGGGGGTTGTGGAGGTCATGGATGTGGACGCAATTTTTTTCCACCATGTCCATATTATGGATGCTTGAATCATCCTACTGAGCATTGTTGGCAGAAATTTGGAAAGCCTTCTGCCCCTCGTCTTGCTAGTGTTGCATCTTCTACAACTTCATCTGACGTTGGTGCCTCTCCTGCCGCTGATGACCCTATTCTGATTTCACGGGCTGACTATGAGCGATTTCTCCAGTCCACCAGTGCCTCCATATCTTCAGCTCCATCTGTTGTGTCTTCAACTCCACCTATTGTGTCTTCAACTCTTGGGATGGCTATTGCAGTCACTCCTGGTATGTCTTGGTTATTAAATTCAAGTGCTTCTTTTTATGTCATAGATAACAGAGGTTTTTTTTTTTTACATACACTCAATTATCTCATATGCTATCTATCACTATGGTGGATGGCACTTCAATTCGTATTCTTGGATGCGGTACTGTGAGGATTTCTCCTACACTCATTCTTATAGATGTCCTATATGCTCCTAAATATCATTTGAATTTGTTATCTTTGGATGCCTTGTTAAATCCTTAAACTACTCGGTTACGTTTTACCCTTCTCATTGTATGTTTCAGGATCTCAGCACAAGAAAGACGATTGGTGGCGGTGTTAAACTGGATGGAGTTTACTTCCTTGCTGGTACTACATCTCCTGCTTGTGCCATGTTGTCTTCTTCCAGTTCACCTTATCAGTGGCATTGTCATCTTGGTCATCTATCTACAGAAGTCCTGAAGAATCTTGGTCTTCTTCCTAAGTCTTGGGGTAGTTTTGAATGTGAAGCTTGCGAGTTAGGAAAACATCACAGTATCCTTTCTTTCTTCCATTAATAAGCATTGTTCTTCTCCTTTTATGTTAATCCATTCGAATATCTAGGGTCCGAGTCCTGTCCTGACTCGATTAGGTTTCAAATATTATGTGATTTTTGTCGATGACTACACTAAGATGATCTGGTTGTATCTCTTCAAAAGTCGGTCTGAAGTTTTTTTAGATTTCAAAACTTTTATAATGAAATAAAAACTCAATTTTTCACTTCTATCAAAATTCTTCACACTAATAATGCCTCTGAATACTTGCAATCCAGTTTTGTAGATTTTTGTACTTCTTATAGTATAATACATCAGACCTCGTGTCCTTGCACCTCTCAGAAAAATGGACTAGCTGAAAGAAAATATAGACATATTTTAGATGTAGCGTGGGTTCTTATATTTCATATGCAGATACCTAAACCTTATTGGAGTGATGCCATTCTTATAGTATGTTATCTTATGAATAGGACTTCATCAAGTATGTTAGATGGAAAATCTCCATTTTTCATTCTCTATCCCTCTGAGGAACCTTTCTCTCTCACCCCATAAGTATTTAGATGTCTGTGTTTTGTTCGTCTCTTTGGACCTGGCAGAGATAAGTTGCCTCCTCGATCTATTCGGTGTACCTTTCTAAGATATTCTCGCACTCAGAAAAGATACCGATGTTACGATCCTCTTTCTAAATGACACTTTGTCTCTGCTGATGTCTCCTTCTTTGAAACCACTCCATTCTTTTCCATCTCTTCCGAGTCATCTGGTGTTCCTCTACCGCCTATTGCTCCTCCCAAAACTTCCATAGCTCCACCTTCTAGTACTTCTACTCTATCTTTGCAGGTTTATAGTCATCGTAGAAAAAGAGATCCTCCATCTTTACCACCACCATGTCATCTCCATTTGAGATTCCTGCTGGCCATCTTTCAAGTTCAGAATTGCCTATTGCATTACGAAAGGATAAAAGATCTAATACTTTACACCCAATATCTGCCTCTATGACCTTTAATTATCTTCTATCTTTTTTTCGATCTTTTATTTGATCTCTGTCTTCCATATCTATTCCCAGGATCTACCAGGAGGCTCAATCTGATCCCAGATGGAGACAGGCCATGGATGAAGAGATGGCTGCTCTAGTCAATCGTGGCACTTAGGAGTTAGTTTCACCACCATCCGATGTTTATCCTATTGCATGTCGATGGATCTTTATAATCAAGTACCAGCTTGATGGCACCATGGAGCATTTTAAGCAAGGTTCGCCGTCTCGATACCGACGGCCGTTTCGGTCGATCGATGGTATGGTTCAGTATGATTCCGTACCATACCGTCTGAACTGACAGCAAACCGATGAAGGCATCAGACCCGAATCGAGAGAAGAAAGAGAGAGAAATAGAGAGAGGAAGAAAGAAGAGGGAGGGGAAGGACGGGGCGCGGCCGCCAGACAGCCTCCAACTGGCCGTCGTGGCCGCGGGATGGTGCAGTCCACGCACACGGCACCGCAGGCGTGAAACAGGGGTGACAATTTTTTTAAAAAATCAAAACTTAGGTGAAGCTGGCAAATTAGACGATTTTTTTTAAAAATCGAAACTTAGGTGAAGCTGGCAAATAATTTGCCAGCTTCATTGATTTTAACTTTTTTAAAAAATCTTTTAAACAGTGAAGCCAGCAAATGGTTTGCCGGCTTCACTATTGATCTTCATTTTTAAAAAAGAGGATCGCGTGAACAGGGACGACAGTCCCTGTTCTGCGACCACGATACCATCTGCGCCGCTTCTACCACCCCCTCCTTCGGCCTCGACGAAGCCCGCATCCGTGACTGTGACGCCGCCTACTCCCATATCCAATGATCTCCCCGTTCTGTCTCTCTCCTTCTCACTCATTTCAAAGCCCTATCAGGCGAATCGATAAGCTGCGGATGCTTTCGCGGCCCTCCGATGGCCGCAGTGAGCCACCGCCGGCCTCTAGCGGCTCCCGCCTCCCTCCCTCTCCTCTCTCTCTCTTTCTCACTTTCCCTCTCTTTCCATCCCTCCTCCGTCGGTATACTGTTTGAACCGACTGAACTATGCCGGTTCCCCGTCGGTCCGGCTCGATACAGGGTGTACCGACCGGTTCGGCATGGTACAATATTTCATGATTTTAAGGCTCGTCTTGTCGTTGAAGGATACATTCAAATCTATGGTATTGATTAGTTTGAGACCTTTTTCCCAGTTGCTCGCCTCAACTCAGTTCGCATTCTATTCTCCATTGCAATTAATCAGGACTAGAAACTACACCAAATGGATATAAGTAATGCTTTTTTATCTGGAGATTTATCCGAGGTTATTTATATGGAGCAACCTCCGAATTATGTTGCTCAGGGGGAGAAAGTTTGCAAGCTAAATAAAGCTATCTATGGCCTCAAGCAGAGTCCAATGGGCCTGATTTGATAAATTTTGCTAGGTGGTTAACAAAATTGGACTTCGTTGTAGCAAGGTTGATCACTTAATTTTTGTGAAGCAAACATCTTTTGGATTGATTGTTCTTGCTGTGTATGTAAATGATATTCTTCTGACAGGTAGTGAGTATGATGAGGTTGTTCGGGTCAAAGAACACTTAGAGAATTATTTTGTCATCAAAAATTTGAGCAAACCTCGATATTTCCTGGAAATTGAAGTGGCATATGAGTCGCAAGGAGTGTTTCTTTCTCAAAGAAAATATGCCACTGATTTATTGATGCAGACAGGCTTACTTGGTTGTATACCAAGTTCTACTCCTATTGATTCTCAGTTACCATCAGAGATTGATGATTCAGGAGATGATTTTGAGGATGTCACTTGGTACCATGACTAGTGGGGAAGCTTATCTATTTGACAGTCACAAGACCTGACCTCTCCTTCGCAATGGGGGTAGTGAGTCGTATATGCAGAAACCTAAAATTTGTCATTCGAATGCTGTGTTAAAGATCTTGCATTATATTAAGAGAGCCCTAGAAAAAGGTCTATTGTATAAAAGAAATGGACATTTACAAATTGAAGCCTATTCCGATGCTGACTATGCTGGCTCGGTGAGTGATGGGAGATCCACATCAAGTTTTTGCATCTTTGTTGGAGGAAATCTTGTCAAATGGAAAAGTAAAAAACAAAAGTAGTGGCCCGTTCAAGTGCTAAGGCTCAGTATAGAGCAATGGCTCACACAGCTTGTGAGATGATGTGGATCAATTCCTTATTAAGAGAACTTGGCGTTTCTTATTCTAAACCTATGGTGATGCATTATGACAATCAGTCTGCTATATACATTGCAAACAATCCTATCTTTCATGAACAAACTAAACATATTGAGGTCGACTGTCATTTCGTTCGAGATGCTGTTCTATCAAGAAAGATTGTTACTCCCCACACAATGTCAGAGGATCAACTGGCTGATATCTTTACTAAGGCTCTTGGGCCTACTCGTTTTTCTTCCTCATGTACCAAGCTAGGAATGTTTGATATATATAGTCCAACTTAAGGAGAAGTGTTAAAAAATATAGTATGTAATATGGTTATAACCATATTAAGTTATAACCATAAATTGTTAGAGAAAATTCAGTATGTAATATGGTTATAACATATTAGGTTATAACCATATATTGTTGGAGAAAATTCAGTATGTAATATGGTTATAACCATATTAGGTTATAACCATAAATATGAGGATCTTACCATGTTTAATAGATGTCCAAATACATTGTATCTAAGTACCTAATATGGTTATAACCATAGATACAAGGATCTTACCATGTTTAATAGATGTCCAAATACATTGTATCTAAGAACCTATAAAAGCCCTTTAGAGGCTAGATGAAATAGACAATTGATTTTTCTCTACTCTATTCTGAACAAGTACAATTCAAAAATTTACTAATTTAATAATTTATAAATTGCCAATAAATCTAGAAAAAATAAAACATTACTTACCTCACAAGCAAAACTAGACTATAAATCCAATTAATCCTGAAAATTCTTCTATGAGCTTGATATTTAAAAATCATATTTCAATTAAAATTTTATCATGATTATTTTAAAAATAAAAATTCTAAAATCTAGTATCCCCATAAAGCTGGCCAAATTGTAGTGCCCGAGATTCCGATTAGCTGATTAAGGTCATCTGATTGATCAATCATAAATCAGGAGTCATACTAAGATATGACAACTCTATAAAAATTATTAATGGTGAGATCTAGTGGTGCCTAGCTTAATTAGTGTAGGGACCAATATGCCGCCCAATGACCAAGGTTTAGATCCTTTTCACCAAGGTTGATCAAAGTTACTAAGGAGATAACCATTTTCTAAGATCCAAAAACCCTAATAGAAGGAGAGAAAATAAGAGAGAAAGAAGAGAGAAGGTAAAGAAAGAAATGTAGAGAGAGAAAGTACAGAGAGAAGGTAGAGAATAGGAAGAAACAACTTTTCTTCCTTCCCCTTTTCTTTTTTTTGTTTTTCTTTTTTTTTTTTTTTTTCTCTCTTCTTCTTCGTTTTGGCGAAACAGGGAATTCCATTTGAATCCCCCTATTCCCCAACACAGCAAGAACTCTCACCGAAAAAAATATGGCTGAGGATGCGGCCCATCGCAACACAGTCGAAGGTCTTGCTCCGATGATCAACAACGATGAACAGCACCGGAATCAAGGGAAACATGGGAGAAGAAATAGGGGATTCAAAGATCCAATTTTTTAAGAAAATTTTGGCAAAAATTGACTGAAATCCGAGCTTTATGAACCAAGAGGACTTGGGAGGAAGATTTTTTGAGAGATCTCACCATATCTCAGGTGGTGTTTGGCCTCAATTTCGCCGAGCACAATGATGATTGTCCAGAAACAAGAAGGGAAATAGAGGGAGAAAGATGAAGAGAGGAGGGATCTCATCGATGGATGACTATGGAAGGGAGGGGATCTCATCTTATATAAGGAAGCCCTATAATCCAACAAACGAATTTCCCTGGGAGAAGAAGACTTTCAACGGGAGTCTTCTTCCTCCATTTCCTTCTTTGTTTCTTTTTTTCTTTTTTTTTTGGTGCTTTAAAAGTCATGCAGCCCCTTTGGGCCACGATTTGCAATTGGGCTTGGTCAAGTGGACCGGGCCCAAGTTATTTCGGGCTAGGCTATTATAGAAAGAATTATGCATCTTAAAATTGATCTCTTCTCCTATATGATGGTTGTGCTACTAATAAGTGTCTTCGTAATATTAATGTTGAGAAAATATTAATAAAAGAAAGATTCTTTGGAGCATGCATATGAGAAAATATTTGTGTTTATAATTTTTTTAGACTTTTAAGTCACCTATTAGCTCATAATTTTCTCTTCTCTAAGATAGCAAGTTCTCGAGAATTTCTCAAAAACATGTGCACCTTCCCCACTTTGTCTACTTCTCGTTCCCAAAAGGTCGCCAATGCAAGAAGGCTAATTGGAGAGAAGTTTAAAGATCCCATTTTCCTAGCTTTTCCTATGAGAACTGTAATGGAAGCTGAAGTGAACCTAAATATTTCCTAATATCATTGTTTAAGTTAATCTGTCATTGTTGATGCAATTCATTTTGATTTTCTTATGTCATCCTTTAAGTTAGTCTGTCATCGAGCCCTTCTCGGACCTTGCAATGTTGGGAGCCTCATGCACTAGGCCACCCTTTCAAATTGAAGTTTAAAGGAAGTCTGTCATTGTTGACACTACTGATTTTTTATTTTTCAAATTCCAGATCAGAGGCCATCATAATAAATAACGAATGATAGAAACCCATTCTTTATTTGAACTAAGGTTCACATGCTCCTTCTTTCAAACTTTGTCTCATCTTTAAATTCTTATTTTCAGCTATCATATGCCAACTCTTTAGCACGGAGGAATTATAGTATCCAGTCATAAATCAATTGCCTATTCATCCATTTGTTTTGTTTTTGACCATTATTATGCTAAAGGTTTTATTCACTCAGCAATCTGTCACTGTAATGAATAATATATGGATTAGTGTTTCTTTTAATTAAAAAAGGAATAGCATGGACTTGCCTGTCCCCATTATATGTTTTATACATTTTCATTTACAAATTTTAATGATAATTTAAATGCATAAAACTGAAAATAAACAATTGCCACTAAAATTAATTTTTAGTTATAAAAGATAATAGCTATTTGGTGCTGAACCTATTATATAGCATAACAGAAAAAATTTTTATTTTATGACTAGTTATTTAGTGGATCAAAAACTATTGTAAATATTCTCCTTATGAAAAAATTTTATGGATGTTTATGAATGGCTCGGGAAAACAAATTTACATTGCATGCATTGGCAAATTCTTCCTTTTAAACAAATAGCTATAATATGACCATCACAAATTGGTGGTTAACGTTCTCCTACTTCAAGTAAAATGCAGGTTCCGTCACTATATGAGATGATATCCACAATTTCCTGCCATATTACACAATTTCCCTTTTGTTATATTATTAATCAATTTGTGGCATTTGAACACTTGCCCTTAAAGTTTCATCCTCCAACTCCGACCATTTGCAGAATTCCAAGACAAGGCCCATCATGGGTGAGCTTAATACCTCATAACTAGAATAACCCAGGTAGTTTGACCGATCCTTGGCTTCACTTTTTATCTACAGCCTTCATGCCATTTTCTAATAAAATATAAAACTAATTAAATATTTGAGATCAGTGTGACTAAAAAACTTCAGCAAATACCCACCTTTTGCAAAACATTCTATTTTCCACCGCTCAATGATAAATTATAAATATAATAGTTGAAAATACAATGCTCTAATATTATTTTTCATGCATCAGAAGATTCAAGGCATTGGTATAGAGAGCTTAAATATGGAAGAAGGTTTGGAATGAGAGAGGATGAGCTTAGGACACCTAGATGGAAGATGTATAAAATGATATGGACTCAAATGACTGAGAATGTAATATATGAGAAAGTTGTGATTAAAGAAGAATAAATGGGCTGTGAACTACATGTTTTAATGAGGTAATGATTATGATTATGATTATGATTATGATTTATGTAGTGCATAATGTATAGGCAAACTCTAACAACATATCAATACTTTACAGTTAATGGAACAAAAATAAAGCAGGAAAGCGGCATTCAAAATTAGAATACAAGTATTATTTAACAAAAATAGCAGACTTTTACTGAATCAGTATCTGGATAATCGTACAATTGAGAGCAAAAAGTCATACCATGCGGTAATATCTTCTCTATTGTGTGCAAGACTTCCTCTAGAAAAGAAATATGTAAGTCAGAACTTTCTTTAGAAAATTTATTCTCTCCAACAGCAGATAGAAGATGAACATTTTCTATACACACTTTTGCTGCCTGCAAAACAAATCAGATATTTGTCCAAAAAAATTGGGTGAAATAACAAGAAAAGAAAATGTACTTGACAATATAATGTATTATGTACCAATCTGAAAAAATAAGAAAAAACCTGAAATAAAAGACTGAAAGCAGAAGATGTCATTGAAAAACAAAACAAATGAAGCATACTAGAAAACAACGTCAAAGAAAAAAAATCATTGAAAAAATAATTGGTACAGTTAAGTACTTGCCTAAATCTCATAATTACTTGATATCCTAGTATTAGCGTGCAGAAATTGGAAAAGAGGGACAGTCTAAAATCTAAATGCCCTAACTTTAACTAGCTATCATATTTCCAAGTTTTTAAAAAGACCACCCACAATCTGTGGCTGTCACTCAACAAAATCCATGAAGTTTTTATAATCAGGCTTATGCAATCTGATTCAATTTTCGGAAGGCAAAATCCTGTCATATGACACTCGATAACTAAGTATAAGCTATCAAGTTATGTAGGGTGCATGTTGGGTTGAAATCAGTCTGTGCGAGTTTGCTTTCGTCCAGAACATCTGATGATGTGACCTCAACAATCAATATGTTCCCAACTCTAGAGCTGCTTAGGTCAAAATGCATCCCTTGACTTTCAAAACTGCATTTGTCTAGCTTCTGGCATCTACAGGCAGAATTGAACTGTCAGAACAATTCTGATGGTGAATCCTGTTATATGACACTTTTGATAACTAAGTATGAGCTGTCACATTAGATCATAAATTGCGTCAAAGTCACTCTGATGCAAGCTTGCTTTCATCTAAAACATCTGATTGTGCCAACTCTAGAGCCTAAGTAGTCTAGGAGTCTATTGTTGATATTACTCTCTTCAAGGCATGATTGGAGCAAAATTTTGGTTGAGATTATATGATTTTAAGTGTCCATTAGTTTTTTTAGTCCATATTGGAGATGCATGCCTGCTACCTATCGTAGAGGCAAATTATTGACAAATGCTGACATAAATTAGTCACAAGGACAATGAAAGTTAACCAGTCAAAATGTAGCCACTTAATTAAAATTCCTCGGTTCTACAGAGAACTAGAGCTCAATGGGTTTGAAGGGGATAGCAGCAGATTGCAGTGATTTAAAGAAGTCTTCTGCTTTTTCTCTTTCTTGTTAGTGTTTTGGTCTTTTTTAGTAGTTTAGATTTAAATTCAAGGCTTAGTTGGACACTCATAGAATATCGTCTTTTCATACCCTTATCCACATTCTTTTCAAAAGTTCTTATACGAGAAGGAATAGAAAGTTACTGCTTGGCTTCCCTCCCAATCTCCTGGGTAAGTTTGAGTATAAGCTCTTTTCAATAGTCAACTTTGACCAAAGTCACCAAACCATGGATCAAAAAGGCCAATTGGCATGGTTGATGGCAAGATATGTCTCATGCCAAGGCCTTATTGACAAAGATCCAAGATCATGTCATGAAGCATTGGAGAGCCGTGGGACTCGGAAACTTCTATTAAATGTAGCTTCAATTGCCAATTTGCTGTATTTTCCTTTTATTTTTGGTTTTGTTTAGTTTTCAGTGGGTATTATTGAATCAATGATGGAAATAAAAAGATCTCAAATTTTGAGACTTGATGGATTTAGTTGCTATAGTAGTCCCATTCATGTGGTACTTGATGGGTCTCCTCACTCATCAAATATCTGAAATCTTTCGCCTCGTCTCTCTTACTACTACAGTTTTGATGTCACGCCCCCGACCCGAGATTGTGAATCGAGGGTCATGGCAACCGCCGCATACTCATAGAAAACTCTTCCTATAAGCATGCAAGGCATCTTATCATGCTATCTTAAAACAACAGCGGAATAATTAGACAATAATTTAAATCCAAAATATAACGACCTAAATTTTTTCTTTAATGTCTCAATAAATTCAACAATGATTCATAGTCCTTACATCAAATGCAATAAGATTTTCAACCGAAAATAAAAGTCTAGAGATTCTGCTTCTGATCACTCTTCCATTCATATCTTGTATCATCTTAATTCCTCAACATCTGTAAAAACAGTAAAATAAGAGGTAATGAGCTAGACAGCTCAGTAAGCAATGATCACTTCTCAACAGATTTCATCAGGCATATAAGTAAATAATCATTTATAGAAAATAAGCATATAGAGTTCATCAATTCAAAATCAATTTCAATTATGCAATATAATTCATGCCAAATTCATTTCTTTTTCGAAAATTCAAGTTTCTTTCGAGATTTCAATTTCTTTCGTTCTTAAATTCTTTTCGTCAACCATGAGCTATGACCACATTTTCCCTGTGGCAGGGTCATAATACCGCGTATCTGCTTGCGGTAAACTGTGAATCATCTGGCAGCCATGTCCTTTGGAACCGCTGGTCTCTCTGGCGGTTTGTCGCTGGTCTCTCTGGCGACATGTCGCTGGTCTCGCTGGCGACATAAACCCTTAGGACAATCAATTGCCAACGTATATGCCCCCATTGGCAGGGTCCTTTACATAGTCAAGTTGTCAATTCATCATATTTCTTATATCATAATTCTTCATAAATCATATTTTATATTCTAATTTCGATAATAAAATATATAATCATGTAGTATCGAAATCAATTAATATAATGCATCATGAAATCAATATGTTCAAACATGCTTCATCATAACATTTCAAATAAGATATTTTCATAACAAAATACCATTCATCCAATTCATGCATCGTTTCACAAATCATGTCAGAAAAATACATTATAATTTACCGATAAATCTAGAAAAAGTGAAACATTACTTACCTCAAACGTATTCCAATAAATCCACATAATTCTATAAATTTTCTTCCAAAATTCTGTTCGTAGATCATATCACGATATCCCATGATCAAACATCCACAATCCTATACAGAATCAATTTCAATAATTAGAAAGAATACGAGTACCATATTTCAACGGTTTAGATTGGATCCGATCATCTAATTTTATCTAATCAAAATCTAATTAGGACCTAAACGATCCAAAGTTTGACTATCAGATCAAATCGGATTCGAAGTGATAGGACCGAGGTTTCTTCATCGATTTCATAAAACCAAGTGGAGAGAGAAAATCAGAGAAGAGAGAATTCATGAGGTACAATTCGAATTGATCAGGTGACACAATCCAACATTACGATTGGTCCAATATCTCAATTGATGAAATCAACATGATCAAATCAAGTCATGGCTAGATCGAAATCATGGATAATCAAATCTAAAGATTCATGTTCTGATCAAGGTGGGTGCCAGTACGCTGTCTGACAATCATGGATCAGGGTTCTTCATTAGAATCAGATCAGGACTATTGAAAGAATTTTCTCATTGATAAATCGATCAAGAGAGAGAAATCGATCGAGAGAGAGAAATGACTTTAGAGAGAAAAAATTCTAGAGAGAGAAAATTCTAGAGAGAGAAAACTCATCTTGAATTCTTCAGACAATATGATTCAACAAATTCTGATCGATCAGATCAAATCATGCTAAAATTATCATGTGGACAATTCAATAAAATCATGAGAAATAAAATCTAAAAATACCTGATCTGATCAAAGTGGATGTCGGTGTACCGTCCGACGATCACAGATCAAAAAATCCATCACGAGGATTATTTAAATTCATCATCATTCTTCTCAAAATTCTAAAAATCTTAGGAGAGAGAAATAATCTAGAGAGAGGATTCTAGAGAGAGAAAGTAGAGAGAGAAAATCCAATTCTAGAGAGAGAAAATACTAGTTCAGACTGAAGAGAGAGGAAAGAGAGAGAAACTCTCCTTCTCATATTTTATTATTTATATCATTATTTATTAATTAATTTAATGATTTTTCTTTTCTTTTCTTTTCTCTCTTCTCTTTTTTTTTCTTTTTTTCTTCTTCACGGAAGAGAGAGGAGAAAATCCTATTTATTATTATTATATTATTATCATTTTATTTTTCTTCTTTCTTCTTCTTTTTTTTTCCTTTTCCTTTTCCTTTTTCTTTTCTTTTTCTTCTTTTTCTTTTCTTTTCCTTCTTCTTCTTCTTTTTCTTTTCTTCTTCCCGTGGACTTGTTTTGAGCTGAAACAGGGGACCTTGAGGTCCCCTCGTTGGGTGGCCGGCCGGCGGCGCAGCCGGCGTGGGGCGGCCGTCGGCAGGAGGGGGTGACTCGCCGATAAGAAGAGGGCCAAACCGATGGTCGGCGGTGACCACCGGCGATGGCAAAACGGCAAAAAAAGAAAATTCTTCCGCAACAAAATCCGGCGACTCCGGTCGCCGGCGAGCGTGCACATCGGCACGGGAAGGAAGGGGGAGAAGAGAGGAAGAGGAGGAGGCTTACCTCCGTCGCCGGCGAAGCTTTTCCGGCGAGAAATTGGACGGCACAGCGACAGGTCTCCATGAAGAATTTCCGGCGATTGCCGCCGTTTTGCCCCGGGATTTCTCGATGAGAGGAGAGAGGAGGGTTCTCCTCCTTAAATAGAGCCGGAGGAAACTTGTTTCCGACTCCGATTAGGAGCCGGTGAACGGAGGAAGAAGACTCCCTTCGGGAGTTCTTCTCCTCTGTTTTCCTTCCTTTTTTTTTTTTTGTTTTGGGCTTTGGATTCGTTGCTTGGGCCGGGCCTCACATTTGATCTCTCAATCTCTCTCTTCAGTATAAAGGGTCAGCAACAAAGAAGGTACCATAGTTTGCTGTACCACCAAGTATGAGGCATACTGTACCATACCGGCATCATATTCGTACACCGTACTGTCCTATACCGATACTATCATACCATGTTCCGACATTATAATAGGATTTTACCAGTATGAGGTCCAGTACCGAGATGGCAAACCTTGGAAGGTACTCATATTACACCTCTTCATCTCCTCCTATCTCGTTCATCAAGGCATCTTCACCCTACCATTCTCTTCTTATTAAGATTTGATGTTTAGTTTTTCTATGTTTCTTTTATTGTTAGAATACCACATAAAATCATATTTTTTTTCCTGACATCAATTGATGCTCTATCAATTGATAATATTTTTTAACTCCTGTTCTTCTCTTCCAAGACCAAAAGCTCTATTCTTTCTTTTTTTACCTTTCATGTTCAAATGAATGTAAATGAGACTACTGGCATTTGAAAACTTAAGACTATTTGTATTAGATTTCTGCATTTTCAGCCACTGCAAGCTGATGCCTTGCCATTTTCAATTTATTTTAAGTCGATACTGAACAAAATGACTCCTTGTTCTTTTTTTTTTAATGTGTGTCTAAAGAAAGCTTAAAGATGGGTGATATTAGCAGTGACAAAAGAAGAAGACTAGTGAAGTATTAGAAGAGCTACTTTGATGTGTTGGAACTCTGCTGCTCCACTAAATAATGAGCTCCCACATGTCCCAACTCTGTCCCAACTCTTTCATAAAGTCTTCTGGTGTAAGCACAGTAACGATCCCATCAAGTATCATAGATATCTTTCTGATAATCTTAGTCAGAAAAGTTAACAAATCCACACAATATAAAAGCACTAACAAAGTTGCATGGTTTGTGAGAGTAACAAATCCAGGCAATATAAAAGCACTAACAAAGTTGCATGGTTTGTGAGAGCAGAGTGCACAGTGTGAAAAGCATGAAGAAGAATCTCCTTAAGGTGCCTGAGAGAACCTTGATGCGATCTTTAAAAAGATGTTTCTGGATCTTCATTTATCATTTGATGCACTGCAGTAAGCCTAGTTATGCTTATATGGTTTGGTCTAAATGGAATACACCAAATTTCAAAAGTACTGCAAGGAATCTATCCAATGGTTAATATTAGATAAGACTACTGTTTATCTTATTCTCGAAGGAGAATGCATTATACATGTCTCTAGCTGGATTGAAATACCATCTAGTTTTCTTCCATGAACCGGTATGTCATAAAATCTAAATTAATGGATATAGAATTAAAATACAATTCCAATGTTTCTGAATGTAAAGTGCACTCAGATTGTCCTTTACTGGAAGTTCTTGGAATTTATAACTAAGATGAGAAAAACTGCTGGTCTTCTGCACATATATCCATCCCCTGAATAACCTAGTAAATTAATAGGCACACGAAACCACATGCTTACTTCCCTTTACACTATAAGCTGGCTTCTTTATTGGTGAGAAAAACTGAGACATAGAAAACTGAATGGTTAATGAGCTTTTCTTAGCATTTTGCGAGCTGATTTAAGTCTATCTCGACTTTAATGAGGAAAGGCATCTTGTATGCATCATCACAACAGCTCATAACATGAAACCTTGTTTCCTATACCAGATGTAGAAATTACAGATCCTTGTACATCATTACACAGGCAAGTTTGTGACAAAAGTTAGCAGATAAATCTGGCAAAAGATCTAGTTCAACAATCAAATATGATACTTAGGCATGCATAATAAAGTACCACTTGCTGAATACATAACATGTCTAATTCACTAGATCACTGAGATTTGATAATGAATTACCTCAGCTGCACAAATAAGCCCAAGCTCATCTAGACAATACAAAATCTTCCCATGATGTCTTGACAAGCTCTTTCTTGATGCCATTAGTATATCATTAGTGTCTTTAAATTGATAGGATGCTGATTCTTGCAAACCAACCAGTGAAGCATCAACCTGTTCAGCACACAAATTTTATTCAAAACAACCTTAGAATATAAATTATAATTTCCAGAACAAGATGAATTTACCTTCTCCCTTAAAGCTTCTAACTTAGTTTTCAAATCTTCAGAGTTAAAGTTGGTGGCATCATAATATATATTAATCATTTTAGCTGAAGGAGCAAATGCTTCAACTGCAGCTCTATCCTTGACAATATAAACCTGAAAAAATACCAATTTATCGGTGTATCTTCATTTTATTATACAATGCAATGAAGACAAACTTGTTCAGATAAAATAATAGCAATTTCAATGTTTTCAGAGGTAGCCTAATAGATATCCGGTGATAGAATATAACCTTAGAATCTAAGATGCTTTCAAGCTCAGATATTTGCTCTTCACAACCTTTGGATGATAAAACCCCTGTTTAAATGAGATATGTCTGACAATGAGAAATAACAAGCCAAAGCAATCCATGCAATTGGACTTGCAAAAATAAAAAATTGTAAGATATTAGTCATACAGATCATAAGGTAGCCCAAACTTGTCCAAATTGATATGATTCTTATTTTCAGAGCACATGCAAGTCATATTGACACTTAAAATGAGCCAAAATTGAGACTATAGTCCAAAGAGAAGGGGAAAAAGCATGTAAAAACATTGTGCAATAATCCAGCAGGATGAAAGTTATTAAGGGAATTCTTTTCTGAAATAACTAGCAAATGAAAATGTTTTCAGAGAACACCAGCAAGGCAGCTGTAAGTTTCAAAATCAAGATGTCAATTCTAAGCACATTTATGGATCAACAAAAGCGAAGTCTTCAGTTAATATTGTGGATCAATGATCAACCGGAGCTTGGCAATCCTAGAAACTAGAGGAGCAAGAGTTTAGATACAAAAACATTTCTGGTAAGGGAAAAACCAGAATAACATAAATGTGCAAATAAGCAAGGATTCAGGTCCCGAAGAGATGTCCCGCGGGATACTATGAGGGGATACCATCCCATGTGTCAGGACAGGACCATCCCGCCAATGTCCCAGCACCACAATTGGGACATCTTGGGACATCCCCTGTCTCAAGTGTTAGGATAGGGTGGGACAGCGGCGATCACAGTAGCAATTATAAAGCACAAAACATCAAAGAAGATGCAACATGCAATTGTCTGCAATATGTCTAGCAACATTCTCCCATCAAGAACACAAAGATAGAAGTTGTTTCTACCATACGACTTAATAAGAAGTTTGAATATGTATTGTAGCCCTAACTGAAGATATCACAAGGAGTTCCTACAGATAGCATAGTGCTAAAAGACTGCAGGAGCACTCAATTAAACAGGCCTAATCTGCACATGTAGAACCAGATTTTTGCCAATATGGGAATTTTCTGGTTACAATTTTTGGTGCATGTTGATATACACTAGATCTTCTAGTGAAATCTTTATCTAGTACGTCTTATTTCTTCCTTGTGTGACCACATTTTCAAGATTTTGTTCTAATCAGATAATGATTTGCCTCCCTACATTGTCCTCAAAGTTTTATCCACAAACACATCAGAACCTTTTCCATGGTACTTTCTGGCTCGCATGTTGGGATTTGGCAGAAGTGTTTGAATGTTTGGGCCATCAGTTTGGAATAACATGGGTCAGCTTGCTCACACATGTGCCACTGCCAGGCCTTGTTGTCAAAGCATCGTCAAATTCCAGTGATCAAAATGACCATCAAAATCCAACAAAACTTTGGGGCTTTTGACAAATATCTAAAAGGTTAATACTTAATAAGGAGTACAACATGATTCAGTTTGGTTCCTTGAATATCTGATTTTGTCTTGTTGTTTTAAGATTGATCAGAAGTGCCAAAATTCATGGAAATTGAAATTGTTTCTTCATCAACCCCACAGTCAGGTCATTTCCCTATACCATTTCCTTCTTTCACATCGCACTCACAAGCTTTTTTGCTGCTGACTCATGACTTTCATCCCATCCATTGTCAGGCACAACCAACTCTACAAATGGAACAGACAAACTCACCAAATCCAATTTTATCTTCCATTTTCTTCTTTATAACAGCAACATATGTGCCCAATGCCAGCACCGGCCTGGCATAATATGCAGCCAGCATGGAGAGGCAATTAAATTAGAATAAAAAGATTTACTCAAGTAAATTTATAAGTATGATGATTGTTTGATTAGAAAATGTGGATTAATATTATGGAGCATGATTGAGAAGCAAAACAGATTTCTGTTTATCAGGAGCTCTTCACAAGAAATTGCTTTTATAACCTTCCCAGTCTAGTGTACAACTGATGATGCTGAACAGGCTTGTACATATGTGTTGATTGAGAAGACAAAGCAAATATAATATCCACATACAGAAATAATTCCAATGAGAGAGGTCACAAACTTATCTTGCTTTTTTTAATTTATCTATCATGTATGTAATTTTAATTCGTCAGTCTCTGAAATGTATTAGATCATCTTACCTCTGCAGGCTTTTTATTTTTCTTGAATAGACATTTAAATTCATCATTGTCTTACCATGACAACTTAAAAATGTTGATAATTACACAAGGTCTCGAGAATATCAGTGACCTATCAAGCCCACCAAATGGTCATTGTGAAGTTAAAGAAGTCATATTATAATGAATAATAATCACTAGCCAATACTGCACCACACAAAGAACTGATGATGCAGTACAAAATAATAAAAAGCACATTGACTGCAATAAGAATTAAGTACTCTGTGGAAACAATTATGCCTTATAGAAATAATCTTTCTGTAATGTGTCTTGTCTATACCTCGAGATATATTGAGTTATTAGCAATTTTATCCATGTAAAGACAAGTAGTCATCATGGCGAATTAATCATCAAACAAAACTGAAGCATTAACTAATTTTAAAGCTCCAAAAATGAACTCCAAGATCCAAAATAAGCTGCCATTCCTATATAGTATCTTGCCTTTCCTTACTACAGGAGATGCACTCATTCCAAAAATGGCTGGCTTGCATCCAGACTTGTGGTAAAATTCCTATATCAAAATTAGCATGAAAATAGTTGATCAAATACTGAAAACAAACTAAATCATACAGAAGAAGAATGACAATGAACGTTACACCATATATTTATATTAAGTTTATCACTTAATAAGATTTACTTTTTATGCACCTTCATTATTTTGGCATATGGATGATTTCCAGTTGCACGATGGCACTCATCAAAAATTATCAAGTGTACCATGTCTAGAGTCAGGAAAGCATGCTTTAAAGCATCCAATAAAATCTGGGGAGTCATAATCACAATCTGTAGAATGGAAGCTGTCAATAATTCTTAATATAAACACAAGTTCAAGGGAAAGATTGAAGATGCAGTAGATGGTATCTTTTTGAACAGTTAACCAAACAAACATGCTGGAATAAAAGAAAAGAATTCTCAGGTTAGTTTGTAAAAAATGTAGTTTAACTTAAAGCAAATTAATAGACTGGTAGTTGAATTTAATGCGCATGCAACACAAATCATCCTGATCTTTGGCCCCATCCCCTCAACCAAAAAAATGAATAATGAAAATTAAGCTACAGAAATGAAGAAATGGGGCAAATCTTCTTGGCGGTTATCATGAAAAATGTAAAAGTTGACTGTTCATAATAATCCATCAATTTGAACAGCTATGTCAAGTCAACAGATATCAATTAACTACAGCATGGCTTGAAATGTTATCTGAGCAAATTAATGGAAAAACATTGCCTCCCATGCACTCTCCCAACACTCCAGAGCAAAGGTAGTGGTAGCTTTGATCCACAAGAACACATGCTTGAACAACATACAGACAACAATTTAATTCTAGTGTTGAGCAAGGCTTAAGAAGAACCAGTTCAATGGCCTTAGAATGAGAATGAAGTAACAAAAATAGTGGTAGCATAAGCTACTCTATGGAGAGAGAGAAAACAACTAGTAGAGATTGAACAATAAGCTTCCTATGGGTAATGTCTACTTGCTAGATTTCCTAGAAGTATGTTTCAGCAAATGATTCATCCTTGATCCATAATCACTTAGAGGTATGAAATGTGTTGGATGAGTTAGAGTTATAGTTTGCCATACTGGTGATCATCACCGCATACCGGGCATATTGTACTGTACTAGTACTGAACTGAGACTTGGTGCCAGGGATGTACCAAGTCTCAGTACACCAAACAAATCCTTATGCCGGGCATACCAACACTGCACCAACATGGTACTGATATAGGGTCAGATACAGATGGCAAACTTTGCTTAGGGATAACACAATTGCATGGAAGCAATGGAAGTTTGTATCTTGGCTTGAATAATTAGCCCCAACTGAGGCAAGATAGCTCTAAGTAATCAGATTTGCTTTGTGAGAGTAGCAGATCAGCTGACATGATTGAGTATGTTTTACAAATTTGTGCACTATAGTATGAAGTACATAAGATTGGTCTATGCTAAAAAAAACTGTAGCAGCATCTCTTAGAGTACTAGTTGTGAATCCTTTTACTTTATTCCAATTTTGTAAAATATGATACCTTTTTAGGTAGGAATGGATGTAGACATGGTCATGGGTAGATTTAAGGGGGCTTCTACAACTATACATATGGTTGACTAGCCAATGCAAAAGATTTCCTTTAGTTGTTTCTATTTGTCTGAACTTGCTACTTTAGTTGTTAGGAAATCACCTTCTTCAAGAAAGAATGACCAAAGCATGCACTAACCTCCAATAATCCTCTAATAATTGGTGAACATTTTCAAAGGGTGAATTATAATAAGTTATGAATGTAAGGAGAACTGTAAAAATGGAAAAAAAAAAGACTTCAGAGGAAAAAGAAGATACGATATTACCTACTTTTACCATGACATAAACTTTAGCTATCTATTGCATATTAAATTGGAATATCAATGTTCTTATGGAGTAGAGGGTGAAAACGGCATATTTCGCTTATGGAAAGATCCAACAACTGCAAAATTACTTTGTCGTCTCATTTTATTTGGCACCAAATATATAAAGCATTTGTGCAAAAAGCACGTATAACAAACAAAATAAGCATGATGGTATTTTCTATTGAAAACTGTAGGATTTCCAATGAATATATAACATGTGTTAATATTTAGCCACACATAAATATATTTGTACAAGAAGATGACTTTGGAATGCAATGTTTAGTATAGTCTAATCATCAAGACAAAACCCATGTTAACTCAAAGTTCGGATGTAGTTTCATTATCTCATATAAAACTCAATCTGAAACATTGTAAGTGAAATTGAGCTCTGTGGTCATACAAGTGGAGGACTCTAAAGTCTTGATGCAAAATTTCATCTATGGAGGTTGAAAATCAAAGACATATAGGTAAATATCTGAAAACTATATAACTTTCGGTTTTAAATTTTAATAATTAAAGTTGGGTAATATCCTCACTTGTATCATTTAGTGGTGGCCCATGTCCAAATCAACTGAATAAAAATATTGTTAAACCTGGTTTAAATTTTTGGCTACAACAGTATTGAACCAAAATTTATCAGTTATGGTTGGAACTTAGAACTTATCCAAAAATAGGGTATATTTCAGTGTCTTGACCAAAAATTTCTTATGGTTTAATTTAATTGCACATGTAAGCAATTCATTAGAGGTTTTGCCATGTCTTCATTTTCATAATTTTAAGAAGTATGTTCCCAATATTTAGCTTGAAATATATAAGTTTGTGAATATTTGGAAGCACTGTGATATCAGGTCTAAAAGAAATCTAGACTAGTATGATTTCTGAACAGGCTAGACTAGAGTAGAGCTTAAACCTGATAAACATTTAGATTTTTATGTCAAAACTGTCCTCAAAACAAAAAGGATATGTTACACTAAAAAAAAATGTCATATGAATTCTTTATATTCTATCAATAATATATTTGGATGTGGGCATGCATCTCATAACTGCGTGCATGCATATAATATTTTAGTATGAAACAACCAAAACAATATACACAAATGTGCCAAACCAATGCCCAAAAATAATAGAATAACATACAATTACTTTTAGATGATCCCTAGTTCCTTTTCTAAATAAGTTTACTTCTCTTTTTCTACTGCTTTCCTTTTTATACATTTTTTGAATTTTCATTATCTTTTGGCCAAAACTATTGATATTAAAACCAAGGTTTTAAGTCTCGTCCGGATGGGAGGCATCCTGGTTGTCCCATCCTATTCCTATGAGGAAATGAGAGTGGGATGGAATCGAGACTGTGAAACTCATCCATGTAGGGAGAGAAGACAAAAGAGGAAAGAAAAAAAGGGAGGAAAGATGATGAAAACGAAAAAGTGAAAGAAAAGAAGAAGAAGAAGAAGAAAAGGAAAGAAAGAAGGGAAGGGAGAAAAGAAAGAAGGGAAGGGAGAAAAGGAAGAAAGGCAAGAGAAAGAAGAAGAGAAAGGAAAAAAGAAACAAAATAATGGACAAGAGAAAGAAAGAAAAAGAAAAGGAAAGAAAGGAAGGTAGAATAAAAAAGGAAAGAAAGAAAGAAGAACGGGAGAGAGACGAAGGATATCCTACTTCCCCATACCCATACCCAAATCTGCTCATGCACCAACTTCTGGTGACTAAGCATCAAATAGTAAATTTGTACATTATACTGTAAAAAATAGCTACTTTATCGTTCAACAATCCAAATCCAATCACCTAAGCGCAAAGCTAGTGAACTAAAATAAATGGCAGAAAAATATCATATATTTTAAAATCATCTCTCATTTGTTTTCTTGACTTTATTTATTTTTCTTTTATTTTCCCAAATTTAATTTATTTTATTTATAATTTTCAATAGAAACTATCAAGGTTAAAAATGCCAATGAAACTGCCAAAACTAATGAAACTGGAAGTCATTTGGCAACACTAAAACCCAAATTGTGTTTTGGGACCTCTATGCAGAGTAGGATCCTCTTTCACATCAAATTTCTAATGATTCAGAATTCTAAATTATAACTTTAAGCCAATTAGAGGCTGACAAAGTACAATAAACTTATAATGCCATGCCAACACTGAATAAATATTGTCTGAAAAAGATATGCTCAAGTGTTTATTTATATGCAAACAACATAGTAAAACACACTAGGATTCCCCTTTTTTCCATCTAGAGTAACTTTGATTACCTACTTAGAGGAGTCAAACTTTTGGGGCATGCAGACTTTTTATCTATGCCCAATCAATGATTCCAAACCATGCTCTGGAATGTGCTGATTGCTAATAAAGATGATGAAACAATGTGCAACACACTATCTAAAGATATCTAACTAGCATAAAATTGGGCATTATAATGATCAAACACTATACAATGGGGAAGCTCAAAGGAGATTGGTCACATTATATAGAAGAAAAGTTAAAACCAAACTCACTGAAATGACTTCAGCTAAGTCTGGTTGTATTAGTGCAGCTCAACTTCTTGGTAAGCTGTGCTCACATGCGTCATTGCAGATCACTCTGACATGCTATGAAACAGATCAATGCACATTTATACATACCAATAAAGGACATAACTGGTATGAACCCTATGCAATATATATATATCATGCCAATAGGCATATCACATATCAAGAAATGTTTATATACGCCAACTCAAGATGTCACTAATATGAATCCTATACATCGGGCCAATAAGCATCAGACAACATATGTTTTACAACAACAGGCATGTGATCTAGATTGGAACTAAAACCTTTTTGCATTACATACCTGGTCTTGCTTAGCAGGTGTGGTCCTGGATTACTTAACTCTCTACTTGGGCATCAAGTATTCCTTCTCAAGTTACCAGCAAGGTTAGAGAAAAAGAAAAAAAGAAAATATTTCAATAACTAACATTAGCTAGTCACATTATATGATACCATGTATTCGAATACAGTTTTGCTCAAAATGATGGCATGCAGATTTCAGACTAGATCCCATTAGAAGCCTTAATTCACCATAGTTAATTAAGTAACAGAATATGTTGTATCAGTGAGAAGAAAATGAAAAATTGCAACCTCCGCTACCCAGTAAAATAAAACGATTAAATACCATTACAGTTTCTTCAAGAATGAAAACCAAGATAGGTCAACAAAATTGTTTTTTGAGGAAGCTTTTACCAGATCAAGAAATTGCTGTACCCCAAATAATTAAGTGACTGTTGCTAGAACTACACCAAGCATTTGTACATAAATCACAGTTTAACGGACATAAAGGGCTAAAAGAATTACATCTTTGATGCCAACTTCCTTCTTCCAGCATTCAGCGCTCCACTCACCAATCCCCTTAGACCCATAGTATTCAGCCACACCAAACTCTGTGTGATCTCTGATCACTTCATATTGCTGCAGATAACCATTAATAATGTCAATTCCCCAACCAAAAATCTTAGCTCTCACTAAAAGGAAGGGAAAAAGAAACTTTAAAGATCCCTACATCACCTGATCGACAAGATTAACAGTTGGCGCCAGAAAAATTATAAACATCTTTTTACCATTTTCAATCAGCTTTCTGCCAATCTCCTTTATAAGCATCACCGCGATCATCGTCTTTCCAGCCCCTGTTTCCAGCACCGCAATAGTGTTCCTTTGCATTGCAACCTCGAATACCTTAATCTGATAACTGAAAACAACAACCCAAAAAAAAAAAAAAAAAACTAGAAAAAAACTCTTCTTCAAGGAACTGAGCAGGAGAAGAATCGAGCAAGAACCTCCTAGGCTGGAATTCCTTGGGTGGCCCTCGATATGGTCGTTCCTCCTTGTCCTTGTTGGCTTCTTTGATGGAATCCATGGCTGGAGGGTCCATGGGAGATCGGAGGGAAGGACGTGTTTGGTTTTTGAAGCCCTAAAGCTCCAGCTCAGGACATGGACGGCCAATGGTGCGGCCTGACAAAAGGCCAATGCGAAGGGCATGGATTCCCTTCTCGCTGGAAAAGGACGAGGGAGGCCAAAAATGCGTTAGGGCTGACCAGGGTGGTGGAGTACCGGCAGAGAGCCTTCCGCCTTGCTTTAGATGGCGGGATTCAAACAGAAGTTGGATAATTACCTTCATACCCTTATTTTTGGCTGAAAACGACCAGGCAAATGATGGAATTTTTTTTTTAAATAATACTTTTTAAATAAAAAATTTCTAAAATACCTCCGTTTGGAAATTATTTTCAAAATTACCGTATTTGAGCTAAGTCAGCAAAAATCGTAGGTTCAACCCATGAATTCAAAGCCCACATAGAGAATTCATGGTTGAGCCCACGAATAGTCAGCCTACCTCACCAAATAATGAAATCGTGGATTCAACCCACTATTTTATTTAAAATATTTTTTTTAAAATTTCAGAATGAATTCATAGATTCAACTCATGAATTCAATCTGTCGCCACGCGGCCTACATGCTGAAGGCCCACATGGCTACAAGATGTTTATTTTGATTTTTTTTTTCTTAAATCGTGACCTCCGGTCATGATTCTCTGGCAGCCATAACCCCCGATCCCCATCGATCCTGCTCCCCTCCCCTCCGACAGCCCCCCCTGATGGACCCCGTAGTGCTCCCCTCCCCTCCGACAACCCCCCCAGTGGACCCCGATGCTCCTCTCCCCTCCGACAACCCCCCCGGCCAACTCACCCCCTGCTCGCCACCTCACTCTCTCTCTCGCCTCGACCGCTGCCCCCTCCACAAAACCTCCCCCCCCCCGCGGTCACCCCCCTTCAAACCCCCCCTTGGGCTGCCACCCTCCTCCTCGGCCGCCACCCTCCTCCACAGGTCTCCCCCACACGCCGCCCTCCTCCCTAGTTCTCCCCGTCGGCACCCCCTCCACCGCTCCCCTCCCCCTTCGGTTGTGGCAACGAGAGGTATAAAATTTATTTTTTTGATTATTTAAATTATTGTAATTATTTATTAATTTTATGATTTTTATAATATTAGGGTTTTGTAAAATCTGATGTTTTAATTTTATAATATTATTAATTTATGAAATCTGTAAATGAGAAATTAGAATTGATAATTTAAAAATTTTGCAATTGTGTAAAATTATATGATATTGTTATTTTTTGAAATTTTATAAGTTTAAAAAATAAAATTAATAAATATAAAATATTTTAATAATAAATTTAATTTTATTAAATTATATAATATTTTTAGTTGGTATAAGTGAAAAATTAAATTAATAATTATAAAATTTTGTTAAATATGTTTAAATTTATAATATTATAATTTTTTGAATTGCTATAAGTGAAGAAATAAAATTATTAAGTATAGATAACTTTAAAGTGTGTAAAATTTTATTATTTGAAATGTTATTAGTGAATAAAAAAATTGATAAGTAAAAAAATTTGTAAATATGTAAGATTTTATAATTTTAATAATTTTACAATTATTGAAAGTAAAAAAGAAAATTAATAATTACTAAATTTTTTAAGTATCTAAAATTTATAATATCATAAATTTTTGAGTTGTTATAAGTGAAAAAAATAAAATTAATAATTATAAATTAATTTGAATATGTAAAATTTTAAAATATCATAACTATCTGAATTGTTATAAGTGAAGAATTAGAAAATAAATGTAAAATTTTATAATATTATAAATATTTGAATTATCATTAGTGAAAAAATATAATTATTGATTATAAATATTTTAAAATTATGTAAAATTTTGTAAGTGAAAAAATTAAAATTGATAATTAAATAATTTAAAAGAATGTAGAATTTTATAAGTGAAAAAAAATAAATAATTTAAAAGAATGTAGAATTTTATAAGTGAAAAAAATATCGATATAATTTAAGTAAATTATTATTAAAAATTTTATTTTAATTATTAACTTTGACCAATGTGGTTTGCTTTATGTAGAGCATGCTAAAATTATTGTATTTGTTATGTATGTAGTGCTGGAAGAAAATATTATGATCTTAGGTTACATAAATAGTTCTATAATTTATGGATCGAATGGGATTGAATACATTGGTCGTCCTGAAAGGGCAGTTAGAATTAAATCTGGAATTAGATTTGAGGAGTTGGAGAATAAATTATACAAACTCTTTCGTATAGACAAAAGCAAGAATAGACTCATGGTAATATATAGATATCCACAGGTTGTACAACCGATATTGTTAAAATATGAACCTGTTTCGATTACTGAAGATGAAGATATTGAAGTAATTTTTTCAATGGTTGTTCGCATCCATGTTTATCGGGTGCAGAGTTGTATCTAGAAGTGTAACCTATTGAAGCTGAACAGTATGATTATGAAGTAACCGATAGAGATATAAGAACAACTCAGGACATTCAACAGATCGATCTATCTCGAACAGCTCAGGACATTGAGCATGTACCAGAGACTCAAAGTTCCAGACATGCAGAGGATCAATTTCCTGTAGTTGATCCTGATATGGTTGGTGTCACTATTAGAGAATCATCAGTTTATACACTTGTTGACGATATGGGCACATAGATAATTGGCTATTTGAGGAAGATGACATACGGAGTGGAGATGAGATGGACTTCCATCCTTAGGAAGATGGTACTTCTGCTCCTATAGATTGCGGACCTGTGGAAGAGCATTCAAGTTTAGGGGTATTTGAAGCTCCGCCTGCAACATTCAGATCAATTGATTGGACAGTAGCTAATATATCATTGTCTTCTGGTTTGGAGGCACGGTGCACCAACTGGGAAAAAGGTGCTGAGTTGTTAAAAAGACTTCGTTTTGTAGATAAAACAGAACTGCAAACTGCAGTAAAGCAATATCATATTGAGAGGCATTATGAATTTAGAGTTGTCGAGTCAGAGCCAAAGCTTTGGGTGATAAAATGCAAAAATAGAGAGTCAGAATGTAATTAGATGCTCCAAATTGTTAAGCGATACGATTACTTTGAAATCACAAGGTATATCAGTCCACATATATATGTTTTAGCTATGCTTTCTTAGGATCATTCTGGTCTTGATTCGAATTTTATTGTCAATGAAATTCGGGATGTTGTAAAAGAAATGCCCACAATTTCTATTGCCGGTATCGATGCAATTATCAAAAATAGATTCAACTATATGGTTAGTTATAGAAAGTTGTGGGAGGCAAAGCAAAAAGCAATGGCATTGATATATGAAGACTGGGATAAATCTTATGACCTATTGTCAAAATGATTGTGTGCTGTACAGGAATTTAATCCCGGCTCTTAGGTGAAGTTCATTAGCACTTCTATCGGTTATCCTCCATTGGCTGCATTTGATCATGCTTTTTGGATATTTGCATCATCAATTGAAGGCTTCAAACACTGTAGACTGGTTATCAGTATTGATGCTACATTTATGTACGAAAAATATCGGAAAGAAGCTGATGATTGCAACAGCTGTTGATGGAAACAATCAAATTTTTTTACTTGCCTTTACTATAGTGGACGAGGAGTCTACTGATACATGGGGCTAGTTCTTGGCTTGTCTTAGATATTGTATTGGACCATGTCGTGGTATATGTCTTATTTCAGATCGACATTCAAGTATATTGTTGGCTTTACAGAATGAACAACTTGGTTGGCATCCTCCAGAAGCACATCATGTTTATTGTTTGCGTCACATAGCGAGTAACTTCAATACTCGATTCTGAGACTCCAAACTCAGAGATTTGGTGAAAATAATCAGAATACAAACACAACTTAGAAAGTTCAATAATTTTTTGGCGAAGATTGAAAAAGTGAATTCGGAAGCTATTCAATGGTTGAATGAAATTTCAGTAGAGAAATGATCTCGTGCACATGATGGTGGTCGAAGATTTGAAATAATGACTACTAATTTATCTGAATATTTTAATGGTGTATTGAAAAATGTACGCTTCCTACTGGTAACTTCATTGGTCCAAATGATATTTTTTTGACTTGTATCATATTTTGAAGGTCGACATGCCCAGGCAGATAATGCATTATGTAGAGGTGAAAGATTTATTCTATTTGCTATAACTTGTGTGATTGCCAATCAATCAAAAGCAACATCTCATAATGTCATAAAGTTTGATAGAGCAAGTGGAGTATTTCAAGTCCAAACAGCATTCCGTGGGCCGTATAACAATAAAGGCAACAATACTCAGGTGATGGTAGATTGCCGTAGAATCTATATATTTAAGTTGTTACTTATTATGAATAAAAATTATATGTTTGATCTATTGAACTACTATGCTTGCAGATAGTATGATTATCTGAGCATATATGTACGTGTCAGAAATGGCAATGTTATCATTTATCATGTTCTCATGTGATGGCTGCCTGTGTACATGTGTCAATTGATTTTTGGTGATATATTGATCGGTGTTATGCACTAAAGGAATATCATCGTAGTTACAGTCATAAATTTCAACCCATTCTGAATGCAGATTATTGGGCATAACAACCAACTGACATCACCATTATACTACAGAAAGAATGATTGTGACAAAAGAGAAGACCACGATCTTCTAGACAAAATAGATTGGATGGAAATTGAGAACAGAACTAGGTGCCGAAATTGTAGCGAAGTAGGGCATAGCAGACGGACATATCCGACAAATAGACAATGATCTTTTGTATTCAAACTTGTATTATTATCAAAAAAAAATTTATGTTATTATCTATTGTAATGTGGTACTAATTTTGTTCCGGCTTATATCAAATATGTGTATTTGATTCAGTAACAAAATTTTTTTTTACAAATGTGTTCTATAGCCTCATGCACATGGAGCCAGGGTCGGTAGATCAGACGGTCTTATATGCTCAGGCATCTCATCGATCTTCCACCATTTGGGATGGATAGGTATATATTTATGTTAAATATATTTTAAAATTTAGAGATCTGAATTAACTTTTTTTTCACTTTTGCAGAAGCATTCCTTTCTTCGATGTCGACGATGAGAGCTAGCCTTTACTCGATCGACCCACTAGATATATGAATAGTTCCACTGTTGCAGTAGGCGGGTTTTTACGGGCTTAGCCGAGTGGGCTTCATCTCGCTAGATTAGTATTTGATCACCATATTCGTAGAGCGTGGTATCCAGAGACTCATACATTTCATCTACCACCTGGTGAGTGCACTATCACACTGGAGGACGTCAATATTCAATTGGGTTTACCAGTTGACAGTCTTCCAGTGATAGGTAGCACACGTCAGGATTGGCGTCAGGTATGCTTTGATTTGCTAGGTGTTGTCCCATCTGATGATAAACTAAAGGGTTGCCGATTGAATCTTGCATGGTTGAGATAGCAGTTTTTCGAGCTACCACTGGATGTAGATGTTATAGCATACAGCGTTATGCTAGGGCATATATTCTATAGCTGATGGGAGGTGTTTGTATGTAGATAAATCAAATAATATGATGCATATTATGTTTTTGCTATTACTTGCCGATTTTGAGGCAGTAAGACACTACAGCTGGGGTAGTGCGAGCTTAGTATGGTTGTATAGAGAGCTTTGTAGGGCAAGTAGGATAGATGCACATGACATTGTGGGACCTTTGATTTTACTCCAGGTATGGGCTTGGGATAGGTTTCCATCTATAGCTCCTCATCGATTACTTCAGCCTCCTATAGATCCTATTATGGATTTGGCAGGTGGAGATACATTACCACCTGGTCCTCTAGCCATGAGGTATGTAATTGTATGTGCCATTATAATCTCCAAACTTCAAGTTTTTTAAATACATTTATATGTACCATTATAATTTTATTATGTATGTGGAGAGATACTTTTGAGGTGACGGAGGTTTTTACCCATGTTTTACTGAGTTATCGGCTTCATCTTGATCGTCTCGAATTTGACCAAGTATAAACATAAATGATTTACATTACTTAGATAATTTCTTAGAATGACTACGTTCATACTACTTACACTCAATTCTATGGATGAAAAGATCGTGTGGCAGCCATATACTCCTCTGATCCTAGCTGGTCTACCGGATTATTGTTTTGGTGGACAGCATATATGGCAGTGCCAAGTGATATTTCTACATTTTTTTATCGTTGAGTGGCACTAACCGGATAGAGTGATGCGCCAGTTCGGACTACGGCAGACTATTCTGGAGGTTTGTGATATAGATTCCAGACTTCATCATATCGACCTTCGAGGGCACAGATCATGACTGGAGAAGAATTCATTAGCACTGAGTTGCACTTTGGGAGAGGCAGCAAGACTATATTGTAGACGGTCCAGCGATCGACGGTACGATGGATTATTATGATGATTACATGGAGTGGTATCGTCGCATCATGCGTCAATTCATTTGTCGTGGAGAAGTGATGTTTGACTATCCGGTAAGATTTCATATTTTATCTGTAATTTTCTATGACTAACATATTTATATTTTCTCCGTGCTGAGCATGTTATTTGTATCAGAGTGACAGTTTGACGAGGATTCATCATTTGACTCGTCCGGACTCGTTAGCCACATTCGGACAGCTCATTCAGGATATTTGTGCTTCAGGTCTCCATGCCGTCCGACAGCACACTCGTATCTCCACCGATATCCATGATCATGATCATGGCAGTGTAGAGTCCACTCCTTCACCTTTTATGCATCCGTCATCATCAGGAGCACCTACATTGCATAGAGGAGGTGCCAGACGATATTATACATCATCATTTCTGATTCCGAATCTTCCATCGTTCAGTTCATATATGCCCTCGCCCGTGTTTATGCAGGACGATATGACCCAGTTTCAGTCCACAGAAGAGTCTGCAGCACATTTTGAGTATGCAGTGACCGAATATGAGGAACCTAGTGAGGGTCCGATAGAGTATCATACAGAGTCGCACGAGGGACCAATTCAGAGTTTGGGCGAGCATCATACTGAGGGTCCGACCAAGGGTCTAGAAAAGCATCGTACTGAAGGATCGAGTGAGGTTCCACCCATGGGTCGTCGAGTGCAACCTGCAAGATAGAAGCAAAGACCACCTTATGGAACATGATGTATATATTGTAATTTTTTCATATTTGTAAAATATATGGATATGAAAGTAATGAAATATTTTATTATATAACATCAACGAGTGCATTAGATTTTTGAATTCAAGTGCTCTTATATTATGTAATTCATGCTCTTATATCATATAGAGTCGCAATCCGAGCCCACCAATCGAGTTTGGAACCACAGTCGATCGATGATGTGGCACGCAAGCCATGCCGAAGCGATCAACCGTTGCAATCTGAGCCCACCAGTCGAGTTTGAAATCATAGGTTGATCGATGATGTGGCAGGCAAGTCGTGCAGAATCGATCGACCGTCTGAGAATTTCGATCGATCGATTCAAATCAAGCTGGCCTGTTTCCTCCGATCCTAGCCGTGTCTAAACACTAAACCCTAAACCAGTCGACCGCCTGACAATTTTTAAAAAGTTGTTTAAAAATTTATAATTATTAAAAAAGTCAAAAATTTTTAGGATCAATCGACCGTCTGAGAATATCGATCGATCGATCCAAATCGAGCCGACCGACGATCGACTGCATGGCATGTGACCTGTGCCAGATCGATCAATCGGATTTCTTATGTAGTCAATCATTCTGGCATGGGTTGCGTGCCACACGATCGATCGGTTTGGCGAAACAAAGTCAATCGATCGGCTCGATTTGGATCGATCGATCAAAATTCTTAGGTGATCGATCGGTTCGATAAATTTTGGGTCCTATGCGATCGACTGGCTTGAGATTCGAAGTCAACCGACCAGCTTGATTTGGATCGATCAATCAAAATTCTCAGGTGATCGATCGATCTGGTAAATTTGCTCCCACATGGTTGATCGGCCTGAGACCCGAAGTCAATCGGCCAGCTCGATTTGGATCTATCGATCAAAATTCTCAGGCGATCGACTAATCCTGACATTTTTTTGATTTTTTAAAAATTATAAATTTTTAAACAACTTTTTAAAAATTGTCAGGCGATCGATCGATTTAGGGTTTAGGATTTAAGGTTTAGAGTTTAGGATTTAGGGTCGATCGAAATTCTCAGGTGGTCGATCAGTTTGGCACGACTTGCCTGCCACGTCATCGATCGACTGTGGTTCCAAACTTGACTGGTGAGCTCGGATTGTGACTCTAGCAAATTTTTTGATTTTTTAATAATTAGTCATTACATACTAACTATTTGATTAACCACTTTGCTGCCAAAATTATATCTTAAATTATACATAATTTTAGTCTGGTTACAACACATCTAAAATGACAGCAACAAAAAAAAGGTACATATGCATACATTAAACTAAAGTACATTTCTCTAAATGTAAATGATGAAGATGGAAGATCTTCGAGTGAAGCCACATGTACTGCTGCTAATTGCTGAAGCTTAATCATCCAGAGTAGGGTCTTCTTGTGGTGGAGGGAATTGATGATAAAAATATTGTATGAATTGATCAAATCACCTAAAATCCTCGTCCAATCGGGCACCCATCTACGTAAATCCCTCATTTAGCTGAGAATCCATATGTGCAAACCTCTTGCTAACAGATATCTCCAATGCATCTATACGAGCAGATAATGCATGCTGATTGGATGACTGCTGATCAAATTGTGTAGCATGTGTGGGCTGCTCTCTGTTGGTAAACTGATCACCTCCGTCACTATCATGTTCTTCTTCATCTACTGTAGACGTATGCATCTATACACTATCATGAAATATATATCCTATACGCCTCAGAGATGCATGATTGTAAATATCACTATGTTTAACCTTGATAACTTCATCATCGGCCGTGATGTGGATATTAAATGCTTCAAATATAGCAGTGAGAACAGCTCCATATGGCAAGATGATTTTTGAACTTTGAAAACATTCATTCATATAGAACATCATTAAATACGGCAAATTAACCCTATCACCTAAAAGAATCATCCTGAGGAGATAAACATTTAAATATGATATGTGTTCTCTATGACCTCCTCTAGGCAGAAAATTAAATGTGAAAATATAATGGATTAATCTAGTTTCAAGTGGTAATAGATTTGCATCAGATTTAGCAGTTGCACTTATACGACCGTCAAAAACAGTTCTAACACAAAAAGCATAGTCTAGTATGGATGATTCCAAATAGTACTACTCTTGAAAAATCTGTCACCATCTGATGGAATATCTAAAATTTGATCTAAAATTTCATAGTCAAATTCGATTAGTTGTCCTTTAACATACAATGAAATAGAACAAAGCTTACCATTAAAATTAAAATTACTCTAAAAATAGTGAATCGGAGTAGGATACGTTGGTTTGTTGAACGTAATCATAGAGAGCCAACCTATTCTTTCAAATAAAAATTTAATGCAAAAATCACTAAAACTATTTAAATCGACTATCCTACCTCCTACAACTTTATTTTCAGAAAAATTTGATTGAAATTTTCACTACACTCATTATCTAGAAATAAGGACTCTTCATACCTACGAGATGGTTGCTTCCCTTTCTCTACTCGAGCTCTCTTTTCTTTTGATAAAACTTGACCTTTTTTTGGAAGCCATAATCAATTTTAAGAAAGGATGAGTAACGAGTAAGAAGGATGAAGAGTGTGCACTTGAAGGGAGGGTGGGGTGTGGATGAGTAAGAAGGATGAGGAGTGTGCACTTGAAGGGTGGGTGGGGTGTGGATTTAAGGACAACAAATTTGTGGGTTGAACCCACATTTTTGGGTCAATTTGAAATGAATTCATTCATGGTGCAATAGGTAAGAATTCAAATGAATTTATGGGTTGAACCCACGAATTCAGACCAATAGCTTTTTTTTTTGAATGAATTCGTAGGTTCAACCAATGAATTCTCTTCAAATTTCAAAAAAAAAATAGTTATATTGAATTCGTGGGTTGAACCTATGAATTCGCTTCAAATTTCAAAAAAAAAAGGGTCATAAGGAATTAATGGGTTCAACCCACGAATTCCATTGGAATTTAAAAAAAAAATTGGTTTACACCAATTTCGCGGGTTGAACCCACGAATTTGGTCCGATCGGGTCGAATTTGTGGGTTCAACCCATGAATTCCACTAAAAATTCAAAAAAAAATGATTTACACCAATTCGTGGGTTCTACCCATGAATTCGCTTCTAATTCATGGGTTGAATCCATGAATTTGTCCTGAAATTTAAAAAAAATATATTTTAAATAAAATCATGGGTTGAACACACGATTTTGTTTTTGGCCAGATGGGCCGACTATTTGTGGGCTCAACCTACGAATTCTCCATGTAGGCTTTGAATTCATGGGTTGAACCCATGATTTTTGCTGACGCGGTCCAAACACAGTAATTTCGAAAATAGTTTCCAAACGAAAGTATTTTGAAAATTTTTTATTTAAAAAGCATTAATTAAAAAAAAATCCGATGAATGATATAGAAAATTATATAAAGATGACAATATTTATAATAATCCTTCCATCTACTCTCAAAAAGTTTTTTTTTTCAGTTCTTTTACTAGGATTTCAACTATCACAATTGCGATCTCATTCTTTTTTAACTTCTATATGAAATCAAAGTATCAATTTTACCCACACAAATCTTAACAGTACTAAATTGATAATCTCTTGTATGAAATTTTCATATTTCATTTCATATCTTTTGTTGTGTTAATCAATGGTTTTGATATGCTTAGTTTTCTCACGAAACTAACAACTTACACAATCAAATTGTATAATTAATTTACTTTAGATGTGATTTTAATTATATAATAGGTAAGATTTCATAAATGTTGTGTGCTTTTCATTTCTATTTATCACATATTTTATATCAAACATGTTTGTATACTACTAGTAACATAAAATACATTATCATATCACTATGAATGATATCTTAATTTGTATATACCCAAATTATGATTTTTTTTTGTTTGACTTTTAACCTAATGAATTTTTTAATAGTTCCTACAATATTGTCATTTTATTGTTGATCTTTTGAATATCCAAATAGTTTTTCTTTTAATATCAGTCGAGCAATGTTGCCCATATATCCTTAATATCTCAAAATATAAATATTATGATATACATAAATTGATTACATTACGCAAGCAAGGAATAACTAAATGAATGAAAATACAATAAGCATGAATAGAAGAGTCCATCCATATAATTTTTAAATCCGTGCCTTCTCATATCTTAGCAAGTATCTTTATGTACCACTAATTAGACTTATAACATTAACAATAAATCATTCTACCGAGTTCCCTCTCCTATTTTACTTTTATCATGAATTACTACACATTCAACTAGTATATACAACTTTGTCGTAATCTTGTGGACTAAATTTTCTTAAATGGAATTAGTTTCATTTATAGCTATGGCATTGAACTTATTTTTCCAGCCAGTTTAATATATAGGTATTGGAGATTATAAGATATTCATGGAAAAAATGATATAATACATAGGAAATGATAACCTTATGTACATCATTTTATTGCATTTAACCTATATATAATAAAAATAGAAAGAGAAGTGAAAAACTAAGCTATCGAGTTAAAGCATAGTTATCCAATCAACTAATATGTCATAAATAATAAGAACCAATATTTATACATAATTAAGTTTAATTGTTATTCAAAATATTAGCCTACTTTATTTTGAAGAGTATTTTTACATGGCACATGCAATTTCTAGATATTTTATTGAGTTTGGAAGTAAATATGGAAAAGAGGGAGAGGAGAGCATACTTGAGATGTGTCTGTCCAACTCCAATATCGAGTATTTTATTACATAATAAAAATTAATATAATTAGTCATTTGTATTTAAAGTTACTAATGGTGAGGTAGATGAGAACATGGAATATAGTTTTTACAATTAAGTTATAGGATATTAAGGACTAGTATAAAAAAGATATAGGTTGACAAATATATGTACATTATAAGAAAATCAAAATAATTAAGCAATAAATCCTCTATACCTTTAGTTGAAGACATATTAAAAAAATAAGGAAATGAGTAAATACATAATAATTATTTTAAAATTTTAATATATCTTTATTTGAAAATGAAGATATAAATTGATTCTCTTAATAGAAAAGAATATTGTGAGTTTAAAAGTTATGAGAGATGTTATCCTTCGGAATGATTTTGATGATCACAAAATATTAAAACATATTTCGATAATAATATCTTTCAAAATTTGTCAAAGAAGATCATTTGAGTCAAGAAAAATTGAGTTTGGAGAGGTTTGGCATAAGAAAAATTAGCCCAATGCATTTGAACCGACTCACCCAAGAAACCGAATCGATTTTGGTACAGTACGTCTTCACTATTTTGGCTTGGCATGTAGTCGAGCCGGTTCTCTCAGAATAACAAAGGAGATATTTTTGGGTTCTGACAGTTGAGCCAGTTCGAAACTGAAACCAAGCTAGCTCTGTTAGGTTAGCAAAAAAAGAGTTTTAAAGAATGCAAGTCGAGCCAGCTCGAAGACAGATCTAAGCCAGCTCTCAGAAAAATAAAACATAGATTTTTCAAAAAAGTAGTTTGAGCCATCTCGAAGATGAAAAAAGCCAGCTTTCTCAGTCAGACAGAATGATAAAATTTTAAAAAATATTGTTCAAGCCGACTTGAGGTCAATCCGAACCGATTCGACGCTGTCTGACAGTCTCAACGATTCCTTCTGCAGATACTATTTTTCATCTAGATAAAGCTTTCAATAGCTATTTTTCACCTCCAACGATTATAAATGGCTAGAATCAAATCCAAAACACTCAGAGCTTGGAGAAAATGATTAAAGAATAAAAAGAAAGGCAAGAAAACACAAGAAATATAATGTTCATCTGAATAAGAGAGAAAATCTGCATTAATTGCCATCAAGAGTATTCACCAACTTTCAACCAGTATTCTCTTGATTCTTTGAGAGCATTAAAGAGAGGATAAAGAGCTTTGATTGTAAGCATTCAAGTCCACAACCATCTGGCTTCAATGATAATAAATCAGCTTAGTTTGAGGAGTATATTTGTTGTAACTCTTTTTATTTTCTTTTTGAATTGCTGTATTTAATTTTAGTTGGGGCTGAAACTAAGGGATAGGTTGAATCTAGCTCTTGAATTGGATTGTGTGCCTTAGGTTAAGGCCTACAAAAATTATGGCTGGTACTCCTGATTTAAAACTATCTGAGTTTGTGGATAGTGAGCCCGATAAAACTATCCAACTGTAAGTTGAGAAGATTATAATAAAATTCTCAAGGGATAGCTTAGAGAGTGGATGTAGATGCTAGGAGAGCATTGAATCTCTATAAAATCTCCGTATCTTTATGTATGTGGTTTCTCTCTTTTTTGTGCTTACTTTTTTTAGCTTACTACATAACTTCACTAAGCTTTGAATTGGTTAGCTGTGCACATATTTGTTTTAAATTTTTAAAAAATCCAATTCACCTTCCTTTTTGATTGTCTGGCTGGCTAGGCAACAATTGGTATCAGAACCTTAGTTCTCTGCTAATTATTGATCTTATAATCTAGAAAAAAAAGAACATGACAACTCAATTAGGAGGCTCATTTGTCGAAAGACAGATAACCAATAGGCCACCTCTTTTTAATGGATCGAATTACATCGATTGGAAAGCTCGCATGCGCATATTCATACAAGCTTTTGAATATCATATATGAAGTATCATAATCAATGAGCCACACACACCTACAATCATTGTGGATGGCATTGCTTCACCAAGTCTGAGAAGGATTGAGATGAAACGGATAAGAAACTTACCCAATTGAATACCAAAACAATGAATGTACTCTATTATTTTTTTGATGCTAATGAATTTAATCAATTTTCACATACAATTCATAAAAAAAATTTGAGATAGACTTGAGATGACACATGAAGGAACAAATCAAGTAAAATAATCAAACATCAACATGCTTGTGCATCAATATAAATTATTTAAAATAGATCCCACTGAATCAATGACCAGCATGTTTACATACTTTACTGATATCATTAATGGGTTTAAAAGCCTAAGTAAAATTTATATTAACAGTGAATTGGTTAGAAAGATTCTCAGATCTTTGTCTAGAATGTGAAAGCAAAAGTCACAGCCATTCAAGAGGCAAAAGATATGAACAAATTATCACTAGAGAAGCTAAACGGATCCTTGATGACACATGAGTTGGCAATGGGGCAGTATAATGAAATTGAGAGTCAAAAGAAGAAGGTCATTACCCTAAAGTCCACTGTAATTGAAAAAGATGAAAGTCAGTCCGTCGAAGATGATAATGATGACAACGAGGACATAGCCCTTATAATTAGAAAGTTTCAAAAATTTATGAAAAAAAAAGACAATGATTCAAGAGAAAAAACTTGACCAAGAGAGACTGAGCAAGGAGAAAGAGAAAGAGAAGGAACCACCTCTATACTACGAATGCAAGAAACTGAGACATTTCATGATTAACTATCCAACCTTGAAGAAATCATTTAAAAGAACCAACAAGAAGGTCATGGTAGCAACATGGACTGATAATGATGAGTCTAGCTCTAAAGAGGAAATCTAAAATGAAGCAAACTTTTGTTTTATGGCTTTAGATGATGAGGTATCCTCTGAACTTTCTTTAGAATTTACTTTTCATGAACTTCAAGATGCTTTTCATGATCTAATGAAAGAATTTAAAAGGTAAGCTTGAAAAATAAAAATCTGAAAGCTAAGAATGAGATATTAATCAAAGAGAAAGAAAAAATATTTCAAAACAATAATAAATTAAAGGAAGAGAATGAAATCTTAAAGAAAAAAGTTGAAAAACTAAAATCTTTGGTAGAAAGATTCACATATAATTCAGATAAGCTATAAAAGATATTAAACAGTCAAAGAAAAGTCTATGATAAGATTGGTTTAGGGTATAAATCGAATAATAAACAAAATTTCTTAAAAACTTCTTTTCTGCATCATCATCTACTTATAACACCTCTCATGTAACATATTTTAGCTGTAAAAAATAAGATACAAGGCATTTGCATGTAATTCAAGAAAAATCAATGACAAAATAGTGAAAAAATCTGGATTCCAAAAGGAACCATAGTTATTAATCCTAAAGGATCCAAGAAAATTTGGATACCTAAGAAAGCTACTTAATTTTTATATAAGAATGCCTTGTAGTCAATGAATCAAAATGAAAGTGATATTTGGATAGCGGCTGTTCAAGACATATGATAGGTGACAAGGAGCAATTCTTCATCCTTGAAAAAAAGAAAGAGAGAGTAGTTACCTTTGACGACAATGGCAAAGGAAAGATCATTGATATTAGTAAAATTCAAATTATTTTTTAACCTTCATTGATAATATACTGTTAGTTGATAATATAAAAAATATCTGCTTAGTATTAGTCAATTATGTGATAAAAAATTTAAAATAATATTTAAATTATCTTCTTGCATAGTCACTAGCCCCTTTGATGATAGTATCAAATTTATTAGATATAAGCATGGCAACATCTACTTGGTTGATCTTGATGAGATAGCCATGAAGAGTGGTCAATGCCTTATTGTTAAGAATGCTAAGATCAAAGAAACTAGTTGGCTATGGTATCGTAGATTAGGACATGCTAGCATGCATACTTTATCAAAATTGGCTGCTAAAGATTTAGTTAAAGGTTTACCCAAATTAAATTTTGAATATGATCATATTTGTGATGCATATCAATTCGATAAATAAACTAGGGAGAGTTTCAAATCCAAAGTTACAGTTTCAACTTTTGGGCTGCTTGAATTAATTTATATGGACTGGTTTGGATCCACTAGGACCACAAGCCTTAGTAGGAAGAAATATGGATTTGTGATAATTGATGATATCTCTCGTTTTACTTAGGTTTTATTTTTGGCACACAAAGATGAAGCTTCTGCAGTGTAGAGACACTGGAGCGAGAGTGCATGTGGTTGTTAGAGAATAACTAGTACTAGCATGACCAATACGAGAAGTCACATGGATGTCTGCTCACTCGTTAGTGACTTTCTCGATGCTGCAGTTGTATGACTATCTTTTGATCTGAGATGATACTACTGCTCACAGTGAGGCTGTTGGATTTGACTGACATATCACATGGATCTCAAGGAGCCTTGTAGTAGATGTTGGCGATAGTTGGTCCACTGTAGAAGTGGAGTGTGTATCAAGATGGGATCTATCGATCCTAGCAGAAGAAGTAGTTCTATGAGATTTAAGAGGCTGAGTCCTTAAGTCTATGGTCATAGCAATGTGATTGATGGAAAAAGTTTTTATAAAATCACATATGGACTTAAGTTGATTGAATATATCATATGATCGATGTTAAAGTTTGATGATTTATTCATGACCAGTCATCTAGTCGGGACTCACGATAGAAGGACTGAATTACACATTAACTATACTAGAGATTTATTTCAATTCTACTAGGTTACCACTACATACTGCTAGGTGTCACAAGTGGATTGTGAGAGCTCACTAGGATTGTTTTGAATTAACAATCTTGTTGAGTTAGAGTAAATTATTCCGATCATTGAAAAGAGTTTCAATGATACGATGATAGAGATTATTATATATCTCACTATGAGATAGAATTAAATCTATGAGATTACACAACAAAGAGATTAGGTCTGGAATAAGTAATTGAGCTTATGAAGTATCAATTGGGTTTAGAGAAATCTATTGAGTTCATGGTAACCTTGCTAGCACATGGTTGGACCCAATTTCTCTTTCCGTTGGGATTACTTATTTGATAAGTTAATTCTAGCTTAATTATTTACTAATAACTATATGAATAAGATTCATGAGACTTCAATTATTGGGTGTCTAAGGTTATGGATCACATAAATTAAGGGTGCAAGTCCCTTATGAATCTCCTTGATAGTTATTATGGAGCGCCACCTTGATTTGATCAATTTGGACGGTCTATTAATTAGAGGGCCTTTTATTTTCATATGAGGCATCTTGGATGTATTTTAGGGTATCTAATTATGAGTGTAAGGGCTCCAATTGTTGGCGCCTAATGGGCTTCCTAATGTAAGTTGGATAACTTAAGTTAATAGAATCCTAATGCAAGTAGGACTTGTATTATGAGATTGAATAGGATTCAATCCTTATACCTATTTAAAGGACCTCTCCTAAGATTCCTAGAGCATTAAAACTAGCAGCTCCTTATACCCAAAGCTCTCCCCATGCCCTCTCTTCCTCTCCCTTTCTCTCCTCTTGGGTATTCTATACACCCCTTCTTTGAGATGCGCATCCGAAGGAGTTTCATGCCCAAAGGAGTTTGAGTGCCTCTTTCTTATTAATTTTTAGTATCTGGTAGTAGCACATAGCAAGGAAAAACTCTAGAAAAGAGGAAAGAAGAAGATCAAGAAAAAAGATCAAGTGTTGATCGTGATCCAAGCTTCGTTCAGATTCAGCTGGCTGAATTTGGGAGAATCAAAATTCAGATTATAGAGGACTATTCTAGACTGATCTCAAGTGGATACTCATAGAGATCATATATTTGTATGACTAACAGAGAGCCTCATCTCTTTCAGATCCAGTTTTGAAGAAAGAGATTGCGAAACAGGTATGTGATTTGATCACAATCTGAATTTCAGCATATATCAATTTCAGCATACAAAATAGATTCATCTGATTTTATATTTTTTATGCATATAAAATTTAAATTAAAAATATTTTAATCTTATTTTTTACTATAGTATTTAAAAAATAAAAATTTTAAAATACATATGCATGCATCAAACCCCAAAATCCAACAGTGGTATTAGAGCCATGGATTTTCATATGCTGAATTTTAATATACATATTTTTAAAAAAATTTAAAATTAATTTTTTCTTAATACATTAGATGTATGGATGAATCTTTAAATCTAAAATTTAATTTTAGATTTAATTCTGAATATATTGTTGATATATTGATGCATGCATAGATCTGAAAATTGATCTAGAAAGAGTTCTAGTTCATGTAAAATAGATACATGCATGAAACCTGAATTTTTTTATGATCTGAATTTTGATTCATATGTATGATATATGATTGCATATTTAGATCATAAATTTGCTTTAATCTGATCTATAATTAGTATATGAGATATATGATATCATGTTTAGATCTGAAATTTTGTTTAAGATCTAATTTTACATGCATATATGTGATATATGTTTGTATGTTAGAACTTAAAATTATTTTATATTTTAATTTTTACTTTCATGCAAAGTATTTAGATTAAAATATGATTTTAGAATCTAAAATTTGTATTTGTGTATGAGAATTTTGATCATAAAAAATTAAAAATTAGATCATTTAATAGGATTACATCTAAGATTTTTGATTTGAGACATATGGATCTAATTTGATTAAGTAATTAGTTAAATTGAGTCAAATATTGAATTGATTTAGATTAATTAAGTTAATGATCATACAATTATTGTTGATCAAATCGATTGAGTCCTATTTGTAGAATCGATTAACCTAAGGACCTAATTTAGCTTGTTGATTTGAGTCCGATTCACTTGAGCTAATCAATTCTGATCAATTGTCCAATTGGTGTCCAAGATAAGTAATTGAAAGGTGATTATTTAATTCATTCTGTTTGCTTACCTAATCAATTTATTAGTGTCTAAAGAAAGCAACAGGGACACCTCCACTAATCTCCACTTATCTGGTCAATTAGAAAGATTGAGTCACAAATATGATTGCTTGATGGTTTGATTTAGCCCATGCAATTACATCAGTCATATGATGACTGATTAGATGAGATCTAAACCCAAATCTCTCCACAAAATATTAAGTTTAAGATCTTCCACTATTGTAGATATACGGGCATGCTCCAATGTTGATTGTTTTCGGCTGGTCATAGTGGTTCAGTTGCATCGAAAATATGCAACCACTCTATTAGCGAAGAGTTGCTGTGGATAAAGATGGGGTTGGGCCCAATAACTATTAGGTGAGGGATCCAATGATGGCTTTATACCTGCTTGTGAAGATGGGTCTGACTTAACTAAAAAATATGGACAATAACTATTAGGTGAGCCCACATGACTTAGAGACAAAGTGACTGCAATATGCTTAGAGAAGCATCTGGATAAAGAGTTATCCACGTATCAATATTTATTCGTATTACCAATAACTGTTAGGTGAGGTGCACGATATCGGTGGGACCGCAACACTCACTAGAAATTCAATTATCACGTTAGGATTTTTTTTCTCCATTTGGAGAGTATGGGAGTTCTATAAAATAGTGAAAGTCTCTTTTTGCATCTAAAAATCTCTAAAAAAATTATAACATAAATATAAATATCAATTAGAATTTTGCTCTCTGCTGTTCATTGTATCAGCTTCCAACCCTCTAGCTTGAATCTTAGATATCAACTGATTAATCAAAATCAAGTACATAAACTGACTTACAAATTAAGAATTATTTTTAATTTTAAAAAATTAAGCAATGGGCTCTACCAGATTATTCTAATGTTAACAATCCGTCCAACCCATACTCAACAAGCTATACTTAACGAGTGGATGGACAATGATAATAAAGATAAGTGCTATAATAAGTACATATATACTGCCAACGACATGTTGATTCATCCACAAGTTTTGTAATATGATCAGAGTCGTACAGCACATGTGATACATGATGGCAGTCAGTCTATGATTGTTATTTGATAATGATCATGGACATTAAAGAGCTTAAAAGGCTCGACATGACCATACATAAAGAATTGCTTATGGATTTGATCCTGCGATCCCTGATTAGTTTATATGGATAGTTTATGGTAAACTATCATTTGAAAGACTATTATAGCACTTTATTTGAATTGATTAAAGTATTGATAACAAAGGAACCTTGAAAGAGTTCAGAGATAAATACATGGAGAGCTAAAGAAATAAAGACACACCTAGAGTAGATATATCGAAATTGCTCAATACTATCCTTACGATTTTTTTTCTCCTAGTTGAGCTACAGATTTTAGTGTAGAGCCGATGAAAAGTAGAGGGCTAAGGAAGTAACTCTTGAATTGACTTTAGGCAACAATTGCTGCTGCAGCCATGGATATCTTCCTTTGCGATCATCATTTGGATTTAGTTCTTAGAGACAGTCTCTATCATTTGTATGTTGATGCATATGTGAACTTAATTGAGCAATCAGTGAATGCCATTAGATCTTAGAGATCCAAAATTGAGATAAAATTTAAAGTATAAGTAGAACCAATAGTAAGTTATATTGGAGAAGAAATGATTAACAAACTAAAAAAATATAAGCTTGGGCTTATTGACTGTTGAGTCAAATCTTGTTTGTGCATCATCTCTTTGAAAAAATATGACCAAGCTACTCTTGTGGGACAAAAGGAAAAGAATCACTGAGATACTTATTTTGTACACATTTGATGTGTACCATTTGATGTGCTAACCAAGAGTTGTCTCTTCTTTGTATATGAGATATAAATCTAAAATGTTTGAAAGATTCAAAGAGTTCAATGTAAGTAGAGAAACAAATCAAAAAATTTCTGAAGGTACTTTGATCGGATCAAAGATGCAATACCATTAAAAAAATTTTTTGATTATCTCATAAAATGGCATTGTTTCATATTGGATCCCTCTTAGTAAATCTCAGCTCAATGAGATAAGAAGAGTCATGGGACTATATGAGATATGTCTGGTCCATAATAAAATTCACTGATTTATTTATATTTTTTTAGGGACATGCTTTATTTCTATGAAATTGGGTTCTCTCTAAATCTGTTCCTACCACCCCATATAAGATATGACATGGTGAGAACTGAATCTTGATTATTTTGAGATCAAGAATATCCAGCCTGTGTCTAGGACAGTAGGTGGATATGTTAGAAGATAGGTCTATAAAGCTCTTTCTAAAAAAATTTGGGATATTACTTTTCGATGGGATTACAATGTGATTGTGACTCAATGCTATCTTCTTAAAAACTGTTTAACCAAGATGAAGCAGTGGAGGAAAATTAAGCTCAAGAGAGTATCTTTGAAGAGTAGGGAGCCTTGGGACCTTAAGAACATATTAATCATGAGCTAGTAGATGTGTATTCTCCTCCACCTCGTGGACATAGTAAGATCTCCAATCCTCTCGAAAGGTACTTGAGTATGCTTAATGGAGGATGTAGAGAAAATCATTTCTCATGGGAGATAGAAAAATAGAGATGATCCTAGAACCTATAACGAGCGATGTGAGACATCGACTCCAAGAAAGGATGTGAAATAGCTTTCCTGAGTAGAGATCTTTTAAGATTTCTATATGGAATAGCCTATGGATTTCACTGTTTGTGATAGGTGATTACAAAGATCATAATACCCTTGGAGTTGGAACATTTATTTCAATGATATGATCAAATTATTTGATCAGATATGAGAAATTATGGATTTCAAAAGGGTAGTGGGAGTGTCCAATACTGACATTGGTTAAAATATGGTTGAATATAGATTTCTTCATGAAAGACATAAAGTGAGCATCCTAAAGATCTATAAAGATAGATGCAATTGGATGCTTGTGTTTTCACAGATAAAGTACAGAGACTGGATGGTGAAAGCATTCAGCATAAAAATCTTGGAGAGAGTTCTGCTACCTCTCGTACATAGCATATGCCATAAAGTACTTGAATTGATTATACCATGATTGTCACAAGTAGATATCAATTGTATCCAGGCTGTGAGCGCTGGATTGCTGTGAAAACATCCTTAAGCTCTTAAAAAGAACTGAGGACAAGTTCGAAGAAGGATCAAAGCTAGGAGTGGGAGGATACACCAATTCAGACTTTATGTCTGATGTTGATGGTAGAATATCTACATCATGGATGTGTTCCTATGTTGATATCCTGAAAGATTCTAAATAATCGATTAATGGAAGCTGAGTACACTGTAGATGTGTAGGATGCATTCTGGTTGTAATGTTAATTGCAGAATTAGTTATCATACCATCAGATGCGTGACACTATATTGCAAAGACAATGGCACCATAACCCTTGCTAAAAAGCTAGGTCTTACCAGATATCCAAGCACATAGAATAGCAGAACATGCGACTACTCGAGTAGAAATATATAGAGGTACAGAGAGTAAACTCTACATGTAATGTGGATGACCCACTGGTAAGTCACTTGGCTAGCCTAAGACTATAGTCTGTCTTGTGAAGATGAGGCTTGGTACATGGCAGATTGACTTTAGTGCAAGTGGAAGATTGTTGAATGTATGCCTAGAAGCTAATCTTGACTGACACATTTCATATCTCTAGGATATAATTTTGTACTTATTGAGCAGTTATTTTATCATTCATGTCTATGTATCATGAATCATCCAAGGGATGAATAAGATGATGACACATATTCTCAAAGAGTTGAGAATTTAAGATATATGTCATTGATGGTTGATTCCTAAATTGCTCATGATCATAGGATCATCATGGGGATGGTGATTGATCCGAATAGTCCAGTGCACGGATCACTTCTTCAGACAGATGGGTCTCGAGTCTGCAGTGTATAGACACTAGAGCGAGAGTGCAGGTGGTTGCTAGAGAAAACTAGCACTGAGCGTGACCAACACGAGAAGTCACATAGATGTCTGCTCACTCGTTAGTGACTTTCTTGATGCTGTAATTGTATGACTGGTCTTTGATCTGAGATGACACTACTACTCACAGTGAGGCTGCTGAAGTTTGACTGACACATCAACATGGGTCTCAAAGAGTCCTTGTAGTGGATGTTGGCGATAGTTGGTCCATTGTAAGAGTGGGGTGTGCATCAAGATAGGATCTATCGACCTAGCAGAAGGAGTAGTCCTATGAGATTTAAGAGACTGAGTCCTTAAGTCTATGGCCATAACAGTGTGATTGATGAAAATTTTTATAGAATCACATATGGACTTAATCTGATTGAATTTATCATATGACCAATGTTGAGGTTGACGATTTATCCATGACCTGCCATCTAGTCGGGACTCACGATAGAGGGACTGAATCATACGTTAACTACACTTAGAGGTTCATTTTAGTTCTACTAAGTTGCCACTACATACTGCTAGGTGTCACTTATGGATTATGAGAGCTCATTAGGATTGTTTTGGATCAACAATCTTTGTTGAGTTAGAGTAAAATTATTTCAATCCATTGAAAAGAGTTTCAATAATACGATGATAGAGGTCATTGTATGTCTCACTACCAAATAGAATTGAACCTATGAGGTACACAACAAAGAGATTAGGCCTGGAATAAGTAATTGAGCTTATGAAGTGTCAATTGGATTTAGAGAAACTCATTGGTTCATGGTAACCTTGCTAGCACATGGTTGGATCCAATTCTTCTTTCTATTGGGATTACTTATTTGATAAGTTAATTTTAACTTAATTACTGCTAATAACTACATGAATAAGATTCATGAGACTTCAATTATTGGGTATCTAAGGTTATGGATCACATAAATTAAAGGTACAAGTCCTTTATGAATCTCCTTGATAGTTATTATGGGGCGCCATCTTGATTTGATCAATTTGGGCATGTCTATTGATTAGAGGCCTTTTGTTTTCATATGGACATCTTTTGGATGTGTTTTGGGGTATCTAATTATGGGTGCAAGGGCTCCAATTGTTGGTGTCTAATGGGCTTCCTAATGTAAGTTGGATAACTTAAGTTAATAGGAATCCTAATGCAAGTAAGACTTGTATTATGAGATTGAAGAAGATTCAAACCTTATGTCTATTTAAAGGGATCTTTCCTAAGGTCCTAGAGCATCAAAACCAGCAGTCCCTCACACCCAAAGGCTCTCCCATGCCCTCTCTTCCTCCCCTTTCTCTCATCTTGGGTGTTCTATACACCCCTTCCTTGGGACGTGCATCCCAAGGAGTTTCATGCCTATAGGAGTTTGGGTGCCTCTTTCTTGCTGGTTTCTAGCATCTGGTAGCAGCAAATAGCAAGGAAAAACTCTAGAGAAGAAGAGAAGAAGAATATCAAGGAGAAAGATCAAGTGTTGATTGCGATCCAGGCTTCGTTCAGATTCAGCAGGCTGAATTTTAGAGAATCAAAATTTAGATTATAGAGGGCTGTTTCAGATTGATCTCAAGTGGATACTCGTAGAGATCGGATACTTGTACGGCTAACAGAAAGCCTCGTCTCTTCCATATCTAGTTTTGAATAAAGGGATTGCGAAACAGGTATGTGATTTGATCATAATTTGAATTTCAGCATATATCAATTTCAGCATATAAAATAGATCTATATGTTTTATATTTTTTATGCATATAAAATTTAGATTAAAAATATTTTAATCTTATTCTCTGCTGTGGTATTTAGAAAATAAAAATTTTAAAATAAATATGCATGCACCAAATCTCAAAATCCAACAACATCCTTAAGAGAATTTTAATTCGATCAATTTTAAAGAAAACCTCCTATGAGCTTTGGAAAAGAAAAATATCTAATATTAACTATTTTCATATTTTTGATTGTAAATATTTTATTCATAAGAATAAAAAAGATAATCTAGATAAATTTGATGCTAAGACGGATGAGGATATCTTTCTTGGATACTCTACATTTAGCAAAGTATATAGAGTCTTCAACAAACATACTTTGATTGTTGAAGAATCTATTCATATTATCTTTGATGAAGCTATCTTCGAAAATGAAAGATATGTTTGAAGATGATACAAAAATTCTAGAGAATGAAATGATGGAGCTCAATTTGAAGGAAAGATCTACCCAAGATGAAGATGAAGGAACAATGGATACTAAGCAAGAGAAGGATGCTGAACAAGGGTGCTCCAAAGGCATGGTGATTTGCCCAAAGAATGGAGGTATGCACACGATCATCCAAGAGATCTAATTATAGTTGATCCTTCATAAGAGATAAGAACTAGATTTCTTTCAGAGATACTTTTGATTATCTTGCATTTGTCTCTCAAATTGAACCTAAATGCATAAAAGAGGCTGAAAATGACTCAAATTAGATGCTTGCTATGCAAAAGGAGCTAAATCAATTTGAGAAAAACAATATCTGCATACTAGTTAGTAGACCTATTGATCATCCTATTATTGAAATCAAATGGGTCTTCAAAAATAAATTGGATAAAATGGTAATGTAGTTAGAAACAAAGCTAGATTAGTTGTCAAGAGATATAATCAAGAAGAAAGAATTGACTATGATGAAACATATGCTTCTGTAGTAAGACTAGAAGCTATTAGATTGTTACTTGCTTGTACTTGTTACATGAACTTTAAATTATTTCAAATGGATGTAAAAAGTGCTTTCTTAAATGGTTATATCGCTAAAGAAGTATTTATAGAACAATCTCCTGGATTTGAAGATCACTCATTTTCAAATCATATTTTTAAATTAAATAAAGCTTTATATAGCCTAAAACAAGCACCTAGGGCCTGGTATAAAAGAGTTAGCAAATTTTTGTTAGAAAATAAATTTAATTGAGGTAGTGTAGATACAACACTATTTTTGAAAAAAAAGATAATGACCTTCTTGTAGTTCAAGTTTATATGGATGACATCATTTCAGAGCTACTAATGAAGATCTTTGTCTAGAATTTACTGAGTTAATGTAGAAAAAATTGAAATAAGAATGATGGGAGAGCTAACCTTCTTCCTTAGGCTTCAAATCAAACAAACAAATGAAGAGATCTTCATTAACCAAACTAAGTACGTTGGAGAAATACTTAAGAAGTTTAGGATGGAGAATACAAAGGTAATTGGCATACCCATGAGCTCACCATGCAAATTGGACAAAGATGAAATTGGTAAAAATATAAATGGAAAGCTCTACAGAGGTATGATTGGTTCTTTGCTTTATTTGATTACAGTAGGCCTAATATATTATTTAATATTTACTTATATACTAAATTTCAATCTAATCCTAAAGAATCTCATATGCTAGCTGTTAAAAGAATCTTAAGATATTTAATGAGAACATAAAACTTAGGTTTATGGTATTCTAAGCAAACCTCAATTGACTTAACTGGATTTTCAAAAACTGACTATGGAGGTATAAAATTGATAGAAAAAAGTATCAGTACACATGTCAATTCTTAGGATTAAACTTAATCTCATGGTTTAGCAAGAAGTAAAATTTGATAATATTATCTACAATCGAGGTGAGTACGTTGCAATTGGTAGTTGCTGTGCTCAACTTCTTTGGATTAAGTAACAACTCAAGAATTATGGCATTGAATAAAATAATTTTTTTTTAAATGTGACAACACTAGTACCATCAATTTAACTAAAAATCTATTCAATACTCTAGAATGAAATATATTGAAATTAGGCATCACTTTATTAGGGATCATTTCAAGATAATGATATTGTACTTGAATTTGTATCAACTGAAAATTAATTAGCTGATATTTTCACAAAATCTTTAAATGAAGATAGATTTATCATAATTAGAGGTGAATTAGGAATTTGTGACCCCCTCCAATAAAAATTGCTTCTATAATTTTTTTTCTCATGTATTGATTGGCTTGATCCTTATTTTTCATAAATTTATTGAATTTATTTCAAATTTTTATGAATTTTTGAAATTGTGGTTCGAGCCGACCCGACTATGGTGTGAGCTGACTCAACTGTCAAGCTAATCCGAATAGAGATTCGAGCTTGCTCGATGGTCGAGATCTAGCTTTTAATTAAAATGACCACCTTTTGAAATCCTTATTCTCCTTTCATCCGAGCTTGCCCCACTCTGACCTTTTTCTGGCTTTGACCCTAATCACTCCAAAAACCCCATTTCACCTTGATTCCACCCTCCAATCCATGGGATTTTTAAGCTATGGCTCCCAAGATGTGTACCACTGAGGCAAGAAAGTGATGAGCTAAGGAATCACGTCAAGTCTGATCGTAGAAGAAGCGGTGCTGAGGTTCAGCACGATCAGCTCCCTCCACTTCGATCTCTATCCAAATCGAGTTTCAATGGCATCCAGAGCAGTCACAATCGAAAGAAAATGAGTTTTTAGTTTCTAAATGAGCAAAACTTTCGGAATGGAACTTGGATTCGGTAGCAGGGATGGGAAAAGCTATGTTCACTCAAGGTGCCCACATATCCCCATTTAGTGAGAGAGTTTTTTGAAAATCTGAGATTAGACACAGAGTCTATCTAGTCTGAGGTGAGAGAACTGAGATCATTCTAGACCAGAGAAGACTAGGGCATCTGCTTGAAATGCTCTCTTCGAGACTTCAAGTTGTCGAGCTAAGGAATGATTTTGATGGCATGCAGAGGCCTTTAGGCAAGAATATTCCAAACAATTTTCATATCCACAATGCCAATCTTTTGCCCGCCAAACTGAAGCTGCTCCACAGTATAATCTTCAAAATTTTTTTCTCGAGGACTGGCAGATTTGACTGGATTTCATTTAGAGACCTGGATATGATGGTGCATATGATTGAGAGTACTACGATGAATCTGCCTTTCTTGATGATCGAGCAGATAAATATAGCTACTGGGAAAGTCAGGAGTTAAGTCTGTCTACCTTATGGAATGATCTTTGCATTGATCTTCATAGAAGTTGGCATCGATCTAGAAGGAGAGAACTACAAAACACTCAAGCACACTAACCTCTACAACATCCATACCCTACATCACATGAAGTTCATGAAAGAAGGAGATGTTTGGGTTAGAGAGGTTGAGGGAGCATGGTCAGATGCTTCTGGATCTTCCTCCTCCTCACTCTCAGATTCTGTAGAGCCATCCTCCCCTGTACCTGTAGTAGGATCATCATCCCCTACACTGCATCGACTCTGGGGTCTGTAGCTGGAGAGCATAATCTAGGACCATCAGTCTTTCCTCACACATCAGCTATGATCCACACCTTTCCTATAGAAGGAATTATCGATTAGATCATAGATAGGATGGGAAGCATGTTTACTAACTTCAAATCTCAGATCCTACAGAGCCACGATACACTTCTTGAGGACACTTAGAGACAATTTCAGCAGTTTCGTGGTGATTTGCTGAGGATCACACTTCGACTTAAGAGCCTGGAGAGAGTTGAGACCCACAGGACTGGGACTGACACTTTCAATCTCAGACTGTACATTTTTTAGATAATGAAAGAATAAAGGATATCTTCAGAGGGACTACTTGATTCACTAAGTCAACAGCTCAGTAACCTATCCCAAAATTTGGATATTTTTAAAAAGAGACAGTATGGGGCAATTGAGGAGATAAATTAGTTGAAGGTGGAGGTCACCAAAGTTGTAAGCAGGGCTGAAGAGATTGTTATTTCATAGCACGAGAGTATCGAGGCTCTTATCACTTATGTCCGTCGAGTCGAGGTGCAGCAGGGCCAGCTTTGGTCTCAGATTTTACCACCCTCCACCCAACCTAGACCTTCCCCTCCTCAGTCTCAGACTTCTACTCCTAGTCCCCCTTTCAGTGTCGTAGTTAGGCCTGGCACTAGTTTTTCCTCCATTCGCCTGGACCTTTTGCTAGAATCAGGAGCAAAAAATAGCTCCTTTCTCCTCATCCACTCAACCTATCATAGAATTTCCTTCTGATGAGAATTAATTTTATTTTTTATCTTGTTTTTATTTTAGACTGTGTTTTGTGTTGTGACCTCTTTTTGTAATGAATATTATATGTATTGTTTGAGTGACATCTTTTTGTAAACAATACATACAAGTTAATGAATATTTGCTTCTCTTTATCTTTTTGTGTACTATTATGTCATCTTATGAATGTTCTTTTTGATGTTGACAAAAAGGAGGAGACAAGACTAGTTCAGCATATTAGAGCATAATACTTTGAAAATAAACAGTGAAACATTAACATCTGAATAGTGAACATTAAAAATTTTAATAATACTTTGAAAATGAACAGTGAAACATTAACATCTGAACATTATAATCTGAATAGTGAACATTAAAATTTGACTTGAAAATCACCTCATAAGAAGCATTTATTAAGGGAGAGTTTAAAGTTTAATAGCTAATGTGAAGTTCATACATCTAAACTTTGTAAAGATACATTTTCTTTGTAGAACTCATTAAATCTAAAATTACTTGTGCATATAGTATGATGAAATATAAAATCTTGTTACATTTATACTTATATTAAAAAAAAAATTATACATATATACTATATGCTCAATATTTTGTCATCATTAAAAAGAAAAAGATTGTTGCCTCCAGAAATGATTTTGATGATCACAAAATATTAGAACATATTTCGATACTAATATCTTTTAAAGTTTGTTAAAGAATATTTTTTGTAGAAGAAAAAGGCCATTGAGAGACTCCTAATACAATTGAAGATCATTTGAGTCAAGAGAAATTGAGTTTGAAGAGGTTTGGCATAATAAAAATTAGCCCAATGCATTCGAGCCGACTTGTTCAAGAAATCGAACTAACTCTGGCATGGTATGTCTTCACTATTTTAGCTTGGCATGCAGTCGAGACAACTCGAGATGGATCCGAACTAGCTCTCTCAGGATAACAGAGAAGGTATTTTTAGGTTCTGATGGTCGAGCCAGCTCGAAATTGAAATCAAACCAGCTCTATCAGGTTGGCAGAAAGAAGAGTTTTGAAGAATACAAGTTGAGCCAGTTCGAAGATAAATTTGAGCCAGCTCTCTCAAAAAAATAGAACGTAGATTTTTGAGAAAAGCTGTTCGAGCCATCTTAAAGGTGAAGTCAAGTTAGCTCTCTTAATCAGATAGAATGATGAAATTTTGAAAAATAATGTTCAAGCCGACTCGAGACGAATCCGAGCTAACTCGATGCTGTCTGATAGTCTCAACAGCTACTTTTACGGATGCTATTTTTCATCTAGATCAAGCTTTCAATGGCTATTTTCCACCTCCAATGGTCATAAATAGCTAGAATCAAGCCCAAATACTCAAACATTGGATGGAATGATTAAAGGATAAAAGAAAAGCCAAAAAAATACAAGAAATATACTGTTCATTTGAACAAGAGAGGAAACCTGTATTAATTATCATCAAGAGTGTTCACCACTTTCAATTAGTATTCTTTTAATTCTTTAAAAGCATTAAAGAGAAGACAAAGAGCTTTGATTGCAAGCATTCAAGTCCACAATCATCTGGCTTCAACGACAACAATTCAGCTCAATTTGAGGAGTATATTTGTTGTAACTCTTTCTATTTTCTTTTTAAATTGTTGTATTTAGTTTCAGCTGGAGCTGAAACTAAAGGATAGGTTGAATCCAACCCTTGAATTGTATTGTACACCTTAGGTTAAGGCCTGTAAAGATTGTGGGTGATGCTCCTGATTTAAAACCATCTAGATTTATGGATAGTGAGTTCGATAAAACTATCCAACTGTAATCTTGTGAAATTTTCAAGAAGATAGCTTGGGGAGTGGACGTAGGTGCTAGAAGAGCACCGAATTACTATAAAATTCGTGTCTTTGTGTGTGTGGCTTTTGTCTTTTCTGTGCTTACTTTTTTAGCTCACTGCATCACTTCACTAAGTTTTGAATTGGTTAGCTATGCACATATTTGTTTTAAGTTTTAAAAAAACCTAATTCACCCCCCCACCTCTTGGGTTGTCTGGTTGGGAAACAAGAGATTTTATCAATAAAATAAGAAAGAGGAGAGGGCAATGCAAAATCATATAAAGATCTCACTATTAGAAAAAGGTCGACACAAGAGGTATTGATTCTTTTCTTGATAAGATAGTAGCAACTCAAAATATTTATAGTAGTTGTATTATTTGAGCCACAGTTCCTAAAGCAAAGCTTCGTGTAGCTTGTTTAGGGATTGTGTATGCTCAAAAAGTATTGAGAGCAGACTAGATAGCTATTAAGGATGACTTAGTTACTGTGGTGTTCTGGATACAGAGACGAACATGCCGATCTTGCTTTTGTGGTGCATCTTACAATTAGATATATCTTTTGGAAGGCAAATACTACAGCCAATTGAGTGGCGGCATATATTGTGGAGCACACCACAGATTCTTATGGACTACTATAGGGGTGGCTCCAAGGCCTTTTAGAGATATCTTACCTTCTGATCTTTTTAGATATATTTATGCAAGAGTTGTATGAATGATTAGCCATAACCAAAAAAAATTGCATAAGAGAATCTTTCTTTGCAGTGCTATTGGACTGAGTGTCATTACTAAGATAGAAGCTCATTGCATATATGATGCGATATTGAATTATATAAAATATATAACTACATTTATACCCCTATTCTTACTTGAAAGTATTCATGTAGTTGTATGAAAAATTAATTTAGTATAAGCGATATAAATTACTTTTTATTGACCCTTCTGCATTCATGCAAGATGTCAAGGTTGATATTGTTCACTAAATGGCAACTTTGTTCTTCTTTCTAAGATTTTGACCATCATAAATCCAAAACAAGGCCATTGTGATCTCTTTTTTTAGTTGTAGGATATATGAAGTTTTATTATCAATTTTACCTACACATAAGTCTTAACATCATTTGGTTGATAATATCTCATATTTTATGTGAAGATCTAATCATTCATAATTTGGATCGTGTTAATCAAAGGAATCAACATGTTTAGTTTTCCTAGATAACTATTAAGTTTAATATTCAAAATATCTAACTAATGTATTTAAATCAAAATTGTAATGATAAAGACACTGATTGAACAAGTATTATATATAGCACTTTTAATTGTCTCACTTTTTATATTAATTAGACTTGAGTAATACTAGTGATACAAAACATTTTGTTACATTTTAATTAACTTCATTTTTTTCATATCAACATCATGACACTTCTTTTGACTTTTTGCCTGATTAACTTTTTGATAGTTGCCAAATATTATATATATATATATATATATATATATATATATATATATATATATATATATATATATATATATATATATCATTAATTACTTATATTAAAATATTTTTTTAGAATAGGTTGAGCAATATTGTCCATATCTTGTATATCATTTTATATAAGTAAATATAAAACAAAACCTAAATAATCAATTCTCTTAAGTTGGTCAAGCTATCTGTTTAATCATAGAATAGTGTCTTGTCATATCTACTATGACTATTTCTATCTAAGATTAGTTGGAGTGATAACTTCATCAATTATTCTATCCAATTCTTTCCTAATCCTGCTTTCATCATGAATATTGTACATTTGATGGATATATTGCTCTCAGTACTTTCTCTTAAAGAATCTATTTTGTAATCATAATTCATCACACATATTAATCATATTACAAACTCTTTTCTAGCCATTCTAATATATAAATTCTAGCATTAATAAGATATTAAAAAAAAAAAGATGTGGTACAAAAGATAGGATAACTTCACATATATTATTTAAACCAATATTTGCAGCTATAATATATTATACAAGATAAGTAAGCAATTGATATATCATAATTATATGATTAATTAATGTCCCAAAAACAAAAATAATACCATTTAATAAAAACTAACATTCATAGTCAAGTTAAATTGTTTCTAAAAAATATTGATTTATTCATATAAAGAATTGCTCTTATTTATATGTACACAGTATTGTAGGTGTGTTATTGATTTAAAACTAGAAAAAATAAATCTACCTATATATATATATATAATTTCATAACATAAATTTAGTATTATAGATATTTATATTTCAATTTATCATGAGCAAAGGATAGGGGAGCATGAAACGAAGTGACAAGTAGTACAAAGTTAAAGGCTTATAGCATAATGGATATATATAATACATTTGAAGAATTGAAACAAAATAACTAGATTTAATAGGAAAAATAGATATATAAATTGCCCATTCTCAAAATCCTTATGGAAGAAGATCAAAATCCTTATGGAAGAAGATCATCTAGGCTCTTAAGATCTCTGATTTACTAAATAATGTGGAAAAGCTCTAAACCAATTGGAGAAATGAACAGAGAAAAACAATGAAGAACTCATCATGGGATTGTCTTATTTCAGTGGTTTGATGGTGCATTTGGAAAGAACAAAATGCTTCACTCTTTAGATTCAAAGCAAAATGCCATGATAATGTGCCCAAATAATGTATTTTTCTCCTTGAAAGTTAGACTTCCATTCATGGATAAAGATAAGAAAGATATCTCAGAGATGCTGGAAATATTTAAACCAGCCACTACAAAAGGGACCAACCAAAGGGATGGTGCAGTTGAATGGTGTCTCCAATAGATCATCATCATTATACATAGATAGGTTAGACTTTCATTCGTTTTGAGTTGGGTAATGGCACTTTCTTTGAAGGCACATCACCTAACCTTTTACCGTCCTACTTAACCGCTATATTTTCACTCACACCTTGGTTGGGAGTTTGGGGAAGAAAATCAAATCAAATAAAATATTAGTAATGAGAGAAAGGAAAAGAAAGAAAATGAAGCATATTTCTTTCTTTTTGGTTAGGAGTTTAAAGAAAAAAGAAAATAATTTTTTCCCTTTTTGGTTGGAACCAAAGAAGAAAAGAAAAGAAAGAAAATGTTATAACCTCTTTTTACTATTATACCCTTAAATATGACATATATAGTACCAATTTATGAAAAATAACATAAATATATGCTAACTGCTATTGGACCATGATATGCTTAACTTAAAAATATATACTGTGTCATGCTTAGAGGGTGTTAAACTAGGAAAGAAAATAAAACAAAATGGAAAAAAATAAAATGATAAGGTCATCCAAAGCATATAAGTGTAAAACTAGGAAAGAAAGTCATCTTTCTTGGACATATTTCAAATGCAGTCAGATTTTTTTTTGAAAGAATATACAAAAATTTAACAATAGTTAGATTTGCTTTCAGTGCATCCTTGGAGACAGCCAAAATCCTGAAGTTACTTTTTGACATTGCATTTGACAACCAAAGTCCAGAATTCACTCAATTAATACAACATAAACTAGCTAATAAGAGTTCCAAAACCAGTCTAATAAGAGTACTATCAAGGATAATCAAAATATATCAGTCATGTATCATTTTTTTCAGTCATTTGGTAAGAGTTCCAATTAAAATATACTAGTTATCTAGTAATAGTTCTACACTCCAACAATTTAGTAAGAGTTCCAAAAGCAGCTAAACAATAAAAAACAATCATTACTATATTCCATCAAGAACCTATTTAGGGGCCATGCATCATTTTTTTCAATATGTTCTTATGCCTCTCAATTAGATAATAAAAAATGGCCCTTGCTTTTTCTAGATTTTGGATGAAAAAAGAATAGGAATCATCAAGTAAGTGGGACTCCATTCCAATGGCCATCAATTCATTAAAAGTTTTTTCTTCCATATAGACATGTAGCCAATTTTTTTGGATAATAAAATTTTTCTCTCTAATTGCATCAGTAATATTGTCAATTGCTAACTTTAGAAATTCAATCTCTTGATCAAAATCAATTGAAGGTTTTCTTTTTTTACCTTTTGAACTTGTTGCACGTTGAGTATGAACTTGAACTTGTGATCTTGTGGATGGTATATAAATTCCATCATTCACATCATTAAAGCCGTTTAACAAACTTCATTTTGAGATATCAATTGATCAATATCTTGAATAGTATCTATGTGACTCTCACTTAAGCTAGCCCATTTTTGCCATTTTTTTTGTAGTTTTGGCACCTTTATTTGTTGTCTATCTTTAGTAAATAGTTCTATTAAACTCTCATAGTTATGAATATATTTAGTCCTCCATTTTTTTGCATCATGATGTATCTAAATACAATATATATATATATATATATATATATATATATATATATATATGTATGAAAATATCATATTAACAATAATCAAATTAAGAATAAAATAAATAAATAATCAAATTCAAAAACATACTTCTATTTAGTTCCTTCCAAACCTCAAGTTCTGCTATCTGCAACTTTGTAATTGAACTCTAAGCAAAATCCCGTAATCTATTTCTAAATAACTTAAACCACTCATAGAATTTTACCTTAAGAGACTTTAAGTAATTCTTTAAATGAGCATTGTTTAAACCTACGCGAGATTTTTACTCACTTTTTTAATCTTTTGAGCATAAGCAATGGATGTAAAACTTCCATCAGATCTATTTTCTACTGGCTATTAGTAAATCATTACTTCAATAACACATCATCCATATGAGCCATCCATATTAATTTTTTTTTCTTCATTTAATTATTTTTTATGATATTTATCGATAATATATGTGCCATATAAATACATAAAAAATATATAAAATGCATATCGAATAGTAGCATAAAAGTTTTAACCATAAATATTATGACAAAATTTCAAATAGAATCAATTGCAATAAGCCCAATACATAATGAAATAAACAAACAAATAACATAGTAATTACTACAGGATGTCATTCACTACATAATCATTTAACATATCAAGCGCTATATGATTTCTTAAAAATTCTCCTCATGTAATATTTTCATCATTATCTATTAGAGTAGGAACCTCTTTTTGAGATGAAGATTGATTTAAAATCTCTCGATCTACTTCATTAATAAATTTTTATCTAGATCTACCTCCATTAAATAATTATGTAAGATGCAACATACCAAAATAATCTTTGTTTGTATGTCAAACGAGTAATTGGGTCTATTGTGCTTTTGATGATAGAAAATTATTTTTTTAATACATCAAATACTCTTTCTATTGTATTATGCAATGATACATATTGAAGGTTAAATAACTCACCAGAATTTTCTGGTGCTCAAGTGGAGTATTCTTTCAAGTGATAGCATACTCCTCTATAAGGTATGATAAGTCTACTTCTTAGTATATATTTCACATCAATAAGATAATATTATCTAATAAAAATTAAAAAAAAGTAATAATTATATTGTATTATAAAAAATATAAAATTTATTAATTACTAAAGATTATCTTTAGGGAATCTCTAGCTTCTCCTCTCCTAAATGCATTTTTAATTATCTTGAGTCAGATGCCGTCCCTTTCCAGTCAAGCAATACACATCAATTTTAAATTAAATGAGCATGCAGCCAATATATTTTGTATTGGATAATCCTTCCTACCATGATATTATAAGGCATTAGATCGAGATACTTTCACATAAACATGTGTTCCATCAATAGCTCCTATACAATCCTAATATATAAAATTTATGTAAATGTTCATTTAAATACATGTTTACACAATTAGAAATAAATTAAATAAAATGTGACTTATCTTGAAATATGGATAAAACCTGCTAGTGTTGAGTATTTCTGAGGAAACTTATTCTTCTATGGGTTGAACCAAAAATTGATCTCCTAAAGATATTATTGCTCTTAGTATTTTATGATGATTAATGATCTCATTAGAGCGATAAAAGAAGAATGAGGTCAGATGATTTTTCACATTATGTGATAACATGTGAAGAAACATAGTAATTTACTCTTCAACTATTGCTCATTGAGTAGGTTAGAGACCACCATATTTTTGAAAGATCTTGTTAGATGTATGCCCTAGAAGCCAATTAAGCTGATATGTGTAAAAATTTCTAGGAGTATAATTTTATATTTGAAATATTAAAATCAATAAAATTAGATTATTTTTTATTTATGTTGTGTTATGTGTCATAAATCATCCAAGAGATTAATAAGATGATAACACATATTCTTAAATATTGAGAATTTGAGGTATATATCATTGATGATTAATTTTTAAATTACTCTCGATCAATAGATCATCATAGAAATGGTGATTGATTCGATAAGATTGATGTATGGATCACTTTCTTTATGAGAGATGAATCTCAAGTTTACAGTATAGGGACACTAAGTGAGAGTGCAAGTAGTTGTTATAGAATGAGAGTACCAAGTGTGGCTATTATGAAAAATCACTTAGATTGCTATCCACTCGTCAGTAACTTATTCAATGCTATAGTTGTATGACTCATCCTTTGATCTGAGGTGCCTCGACTGTTCATAGTGAAGCTGCTATAGTTTGACTGTACATACACTTGATCTCTAGCCATATAGATCCTTACGGTGCATATTGGCTGAAGTAGGTTCATTGTAGGAATAGAATATGCACCAAGATGAAATTTATCATTCTTGATAGATAAAAAAGATATCTCATGTAATTTATAAACTGAGTTCAGAAGATCTTGATTAGGATAGTGTGAATAGTGAAAAAGAGTTTCCACATACTTGACATCGAAAACTTAAGTCGAGTAAATTTTACATATGGCAGATGTTGTGGCTTGACGAAGAATCCATGACCTCCATCTTGTTGGAACCTATGATAGAAGGATTGTATCACATGTTAACTGTACCTAGAGATTTATCCCATTATATTCGTTAGACTGTCATCATATGCTGCTAGATGTCACTGATGGATTATGGAGACCACGAGAATCATCAAATGATTCTTATTTGGAAGAATTAAAAATATTTTAATACATTAAAAAGAGTTTTAATGATGTTATTATGGAGATCACAATAAAACTCACTATTAGATATAATAGAACCTATAGGATCACATACATAAGAAGATTGAAACTAATCAGGTGGTTGGATGATGATTACAAATTATTATATGATCCAAATTATCAATGTGATTGATAATTGGACTAACTTGTAATTGTTACAAGTAGTAGGAACTAATTTGTTAATAGTTAGCAAAATTTGAGGACTAATGTGCAAATATTGCATGTCTTAATTTGATTGGATCAAATTAATTATGAATAAATTCAAGTTGAATCAAATAAGGATTTGGGTTCAATTGAATTTGGATCAAGGCTTGGGCCAATTGGAGCTTAGGTCATATGTACCCAAAAGAATTTGGACGCACTAATTGTATGACAATTAAACCTAGTCTCTTTGTTTTATTTGGACTAAGACTTTGACCAGTCAAGGAAGGCCCACACCCTAAGGGTTTCCTTGCATGAAACCCTAGATGCCATAATAAGGGAGCAAATAGGGAAGATTTGGGGTGCCACCATTAGGGTTTTTGAAACCCTAGCCTTCCAAGCCAAAATAAATTTTTTTTTGGTGAATTATGTAGGATGACAACACTAAGAATCTCTCTCCAATAACCCTAGCCATTATCCTCTTTGGGAAAGGAGATTTTTTTCATAAAAGATGGGGTGGGACCTAAGGTTTTGAGCCTATAAAAGGGTGGTCACGCCCCAAGGGTCTGTCGCAATCTCACACCCCAAAGATCCTCCCCCTAGCCCCAAGGCTGCTACCCAAGCCTCTCTTCCCTCTCCTCCACACCTCAGAGCTTCTCTCTCCTCTCTTTTATCTTGCTGAAATTAAATTTTTGTAAGAAAGATCTTGAAAAAGCCATTATCCTATTGACGTTCTCAAGGTATTAAGAACATCCTCCATCAAGCAAAGGTCCCGCAAGGGAGCTAGCACCCAGAGAACCAAAAAGTTGCTGATCTGATTTTCATCTCTATGTGGATATCCATAGAGGCTAGGCACTTGCATGGCTATAAGGAAAGAAACCAATCTACATTATACAGTTGCTGAGTTCATTTACCTATGCAAAGGTATAATTTTTTTTTTATTATTTTTCAATTTTTTTCTTCTCTATACATTGGAATTTTAGGGATAGGTTTTCTCTTTCACATGAAGGGTTGGATAGTGAAGTTTTATTTCTGCTATGCTGATAGAATAGATTAGATCTATTTCTCTCTTTTAACTCTAATTAATTAATATGATTAATTAAAAGTATATGAAGTTATTTTAATTAATGTGATTAATTAAAATATGTGCAAGAAACTTGATAATTCCTTCAAGTGGTATCAGAGCCACCTCTGTACATGAGAAAAGGATCTATCTAGATACCTAAATCTCAAAAGGGTTATACATTTTCATGTGAGATGTGAAATATGGAAACCCTAATAAATAAAATCTATTTTATGTTGAATATGAGATTTTCATAAAACCTAATAAAATCTATTTTATTTGTAATTGGGTTAATCTCAGATCATTTAACATAAGTTGCTCTGCATAATGGACGTTATGCTGAAAGATTGTCTTAAGATGAGAGGAGATGAGCACCTTAAATCAAAGTCACCTTTGTTCATAAGAAAAAGGATTTGATTAAAATAAAATCTTTTTTATTTGGATATGAGATAATCATGTTGTGTCTTTTATAGATACATATAGTGATCGCCATGAATCACTACAACCCTTCAAGTAGGGTTGTATCATGAATACACATCAAGATGATTTGCAATATTGCTATACATAGTTTGAAACTAAAAGCCAAATCCAATTGAGAATAAGTTAACCTATTGGTGTCTAAAAAAAATATTTTTAAGAAAGGTGGTTACTTAATTAAGACTGTTACATATGCACGGAGAGCCTCTTACCATTCTTGCACTTATCTCGCCAATATAGTTGATTAAGTTTTATTTTAGGATGCTTAGTATTGAGTACACTACATTTGCTTTGCACCTTGAGTCTGATCTTGGTGAACCAAGCCAGGATCTCTAAGTAGATCTATTAGTTATGGATTTACATTGGATGTAAATAAATAATTAAAAATAAAGAGACCTAAATTAAATCTCCTTATAGATATTAAGTTGAGCATTTTTCATCATTGTAGATATATGGACGCTCTACTGATGTTATTGTTCTTAGCTGGATATAGTAGTTCAGTTGCATCAGGAAAGCATAACTACTCTATTAACATGAGATATTGCAAGGTAGAGATGGGTTGGGCCCAATAACTATCAGGTGAGGAATCCAATAATGATTCACTTACGTAAGAACAATGGGTCTGACTTAACTAAGAAGTGAGATCAATAACTGTTAGGTAAGACCTACATGACTTAGAGATCGAAAATCACTGCAAGATGCTTGAGAAGTATTGGACAAGAGTTATCCACTCATTGATTGATATATTTTAATAACTGTCAGATGAGATGGTGTGTAAATTAGTAGAACTGTAGTACCCACTTGGAACCCTAATCGTGAAGTGGTTTTCATTTCTCCACCTAAAGAGTGTAGAAGATTTGAAGAAACAGTGAGAGTCGAGTTTATTTTTAAAATAAAAATTTTAAAATAAACTAAAATGACTCAATATAAAAGTCTAATTAGAATCTTCTTCTCTTTATTAAGAAATATCTGTCTCCAACCCTCTCACCCGTATACTTGAAACCATTCACCTAACAAGTTCAAACTATAAAGATTGGCTCTAAAATTTGAAAATTATTTTGAGTTTCGAGAAGCTGAGCTATGTCATGGACCAAGACATCCCTATGCTACGAGCCCATCTGACTACTGACCAAAAGGCAGCATATAAAAAGTGGACGGACGATGATAATAATACCAAGTGCTATGTGTTGGCATCCATATCAAATGAACTTCAACACCAACATGAGGACATGAAACTGTCAAGGCCATGCTTGATCACCTCAAGGAGTTATATGGTGAATAGAGTCAGTCGGCGTGCTATGAAGTGTCTAAGAGATTCTTCAAGACAAAGATGCATGAAGGATAGTCTGTTCATAATAATTGTTTGACAATGATTAAAGATTTTGAGGAGCTTAAGAAGCTTAGAATAGTCATGAATAAAAAATTGTAAGTTGATGTGATCCTTCAATCCCTTCCTAACTCTTATGGGCAGTTTACAGTAAACTACCTGTTACCCGCTATGCAACCCAAGAGGGAGGGGGTGAATTGATTTTTAAAATTTTAAAGTTAATTTAGAACCACAAGGATTAAGTAATAATAAGCAAGTTATGTATAGTAATTAATTTAAGCTAAGTATAGAAATGAGATGCAAGAATGCAAGAAAATAAAAAAATTTAAATAGAGAACAAGTATGCACACCATAAACAAACAAGATTTATAGTGGTTCAGTGCCAACCTTGCACCTACATCCACTCTCCAAGCTCCTACTTGAGAATTTAAATCTACTAAAACGTATTTAATAGAATACAACGTTGGTACCTCCGACTCTAGCTATTCCAAGCTAGAATACTTATTTTTTAGGTACAAACTAATCCAATACAATTCGATTCAAGTTTGGATCAACCTATCTAAATTTGGAACTCTTTCAAAATTAAAAATCAAAATAAAAGTAGAGTAAGAGAGTTAATGACAAGAGATACAAGTTTAGCTCCTTTAATGAGTAAATAAAATCTTAAATATACTTTACACAACAAGAAAGAAGTTTTTTTGATTTTTTTCTAGGTTGTTGAAGACTTGAATGAGTTCTTGAGGGGTTGGTGAATTTGAAATGAAAGCTTCTTTTGCTTGAAGAGGGCTTTTTGCTTAGGGTTGAAATGAATGCTTGAAAACCTTATCTTTTTCCTCCTTCAAGTACCTTTATATCTTCAATTGATGCTAAAGACAAATCTGGACTGAAATAGACCGTTGGAGTGCATTAAATGAGTATTAATATGGTTAAAATGAGTTGAAAAATTAACCGTTACAGAGATTTTCCGTCGCAGGGGTTGACTTATAGGGTCGACCTCTGTGGATGAGTCGACCTCTGCACAGGGGTCGACTCATAGGGTCGACTTTTGAGGCACAGAATAGAAAATCACTATTCTGTATCTTTGGTTTGCACAATAACAAAGTCGACTAATAGGGTCATCCTCTTTGGGTGTGCCAGTCAAAAATAGCATACCGTTCAGCCCCTTTTGATAGGAGTCGACTCATAGGATCGACTCTTTTCTTTAAACTTGATTTTTTCTCGAAAAATATATTCAAAAAATATGAAATTACCTCCAATAAATCATAAATCTTCTGTTCTTGCTTTTGAGGCTCTCGAATTAGAACTTGATAAAATTACGATTTTGCTCCTGAAATACAATAAATCTTTTTTCAAGTCAAAATCATTAGTAACCCCCTCAAATATATTGTAATAATCAAAATTAATTCATGGAGCAACAATCTCTCTTTTTTTATGATGATAAAATACTAGAGCAAAAGCAAAATATAACTTATATAAAGCATTGATTAAGAATTTTAAATTTATGAAGATGCATCACTTAAACATTATAGTCAATTATTTGAATAAAATACATCATGAGTAGTTTGCTGATTAGTTTTTAAAATAGCTTATAAGATTATTTTTTTTTGATAAATTTACTTAATGCTCGATTTTATTTCTCTACTCTCTCTTTTTGACAACATCAATTAAGATCACTACTCTCCTTTTTAAAGAAAAATGAAAAAGACTCTCCCTCACTATGGCAATCATAAAGGATATTTTAATTTGCTTATATAGAGGATCTTGCCATTCATAATATTTCATAATACATATATGAGGTATTTTTCATATCACAAAATTAAGACATTTCAATTGATGCCATTCATAAAAATCAATCCAAATGATACCACATTCATAGAAATTAATATATATATATATATATATATCCAAAATGACATAAGTGTCACATTACATAAGAGTCAAGTCAAAATATAACTTTTCATTGGTCAAACAGCTAATAAATACAAAGGCCATAAGCTAGATCCTAGACGTAAAAGACTAACTATGCTAGATCTAATAGATATCATGGCTAGAGAGATCAGAATCAGAAGAGTCAAAGATATGATGAGGAGTCTCAGGATCAAGGCCATGGGCACGTCCTCGACCATATCTACTTCGGCCACAAGTAGAAGTACTGGCACGAGCAGAAGGGCGAGAAGATCCTGGAGCTTGGAAAGCTATGGACTGTGTTAGGAGAGAAAGTCTGATGGTGTCCAATTGCTCCAAAGCATTCGTTAAAGACTACATTAGGGTATCAAACTAAGTAGAGACAGTCTCACTGGAGCCCCTGATGTCCCTTCTCAAAAAATTAAAGCCACTCTGCAAAATATCTCGAAGTCTAGCCGTCTCTGCAGATAGGTCGGAGACCTCCATGATGTTCTCTTGCGGTTGGGGAAGGGCTAAGGCTAATACCTGTCTCTGCAAATCTAAAACTCTATCTGTCAGTCTCAGAATACATCTCTCAAGCTCCTCAATTTGTGCAGACTCAGCTGTAAGCATCTAAAGATAGAAGAGATATGAGGAATCAAGGTCTAGTCTGAAACAACCTGAGATGACGTCCTCTGAGTAAAACCTGAGGTGCAAACTGCTGGGATAAAATGGAGGCAACCCACTGGGACATCAACTCAATCTGATCATCTGCAAGTCTGATCTCTGAAGGATCTACTCTGCTTCCAGACTGTGAGACAGAAATTTGCCTCCTCACTGACTTGAGGGACCAGTCTCGTGATCAGATATGAACTGAATATCAAGAGATGCTCTGTGATCATGAGGAGGTGAGGATGGTCCCTCCTCCTCTCTCTCTCTCTCTTCTGCTCTCTCCTCAACATCCTTCGACCAACCACCATCAGTCTTTGAAAAACCCATGCGATGCAGTGTGTGGTGGTTGATGATGTCAGAATATGATAATCTGGTGACTGTCTCCCCTCAAAACAGACTCTGAACCTCCTAAAGATCAGGGTGAGTGCCATACCATAAGGCAAGTGAGCCTTAGATATATTCAGGATCTCCTCATGGCCTCAAACATCAAAGTAGGAAGGTTCAAGGGGGTCTCGATGATCACATGGTACATGATGCAAATATCCCTACAGATAAGAGGTCATGCCTGCCACTCCTAGGGAAAAAAGTTTGGTCACCATGTGATGCAAAAGTCTCATCTCTACTGAAAGCATCCTTGCTTCCAATTTATTTAAATTTTCAGTAAATATTCTTCCTAAAATAATACTTAATCCCTCTTCTTTGATTGGGAGCTCCATATGAGTATAACCTTTACAAGGCAAGTGCAAATTTGTTCCAAATGCAATGGATTAGAACAATGTTAACACCTTTCATTGAAGACTTTACTGTTCCATTGCAGTAACTTAAATTTAAATAGAATTCTCTGATCAAATCAACATAAATATTTTCCTTCAATAGACAGTAAAACTCCCAACCTTGACTTTTAATTTTTGATCCAATTGAGAATCCTTCTTTTTCAAAAAATTCAAAATCTATATTCTTCTGGATTCTACTTTTCGATTGGAGAGAGGTACTTTGCTTGGACTGAGTGGGGACTGTGAAGAAGCTGGAGCAGGATCTGAAACTGAGGTTGGTGCAGGAGAGGGCTCGGCTGCCATTCTTTTTTGCACACATCCTCCTCTAACCCACGAACAGACTTTCTTCTCTGTGGTAGCTTTAATTTGGGAGCCATTTCGGACAAGTGAGACTTGCAAGTAGTTTAGAAGACCTAATGAGAGGTAGAGTAGAAATGATTTTAGAGAAAAAATAAAGATTTTGGAGAGATGGACCGCCGATTTGGAGACGAGGGTTAGAAGCTAGGGTAAGCTTGATTTGCCCAAACGAGGAAGAGAAGGAAAAGGGATTTAGTTTCTAAGAAGGCGATTTGAATGGGAAAAATTGGTGGGAAGAGAGATTTTAAGAGATTTTTGCAGTTGAGAGAGTGGAGAGGAAAGAGATTTTTGTTCCGTGGGATGAGGAAGACGAAAGGCAAGGGGTTGGCTCATTTACAAAAGGAGATTTTCTAATAAAATAGAGCACCCGATGAGTTTTATGAAAATTACAAGTTTACCCTAGAATCGACCTATGGGTCGACTCATGACTAAAAAAATAAAAAAAATGATGAAAAAATTTTAAAAAAATTGAAACTTGAGAGAAGGGTGTCTATTAAGAGATTGATCATATGAAGGATAGTTTTGAACTTTAAAAAAAAAAAAGAATTAGCTCAAAAATTAGTTTAATAAATTTTTAGCAAAAAGAACTTGGAGTCAGAAAGATACTTAAGCTAATGGATCAAGAATTTCTAGTTCTTTCCTAATTTTATAAAATCTATCTTCACTTAAGGCCTTGGTAAAGATGTCAGCTAATTATTTTTTAGTACAAACATAATCAAGAATTATATTATTGTTTTAGACATGTTCTCTTATGAAATGATGTCTAATTTCAATATGCTTTGATCTAGAATACTGAATTAAATTTTTAGTTAGATTAATAGTACTAGTGTTGTCACATCTTATAGGAGTTTCATTGAGTTTGATGTCAAAGTCCTCAAGTTGTTGCTTAATCCACAAGATTTGAGCACAGCAACTTCTGGCTCCAATATATTTGGTCTCAACCATAGATAGTGCCATCGAATTTTATTTCTTGCTAAACTAAGAGATTAAGTTAACTCTAAAAAATTGGTAAGTTCTACTAGTACTTTTTCTATCTAATCTACATCCAGCAAAATCGACATCTGAATATCCTATTAAGTCAATTGATGAGACCTTAGAATACCATAATCTTAGAGTTTATGTACCATTTAAATATCTAAAATTCTTTTAGCTGAATTTAAATATGATTCTTTTGGATTTGATTGAAAGTGTGCACATAGACAAACACCAAATATAATATCGGATCTACTAGCAGTTAAATACAATAATAAACCAATCATACCTCTATAAAATTTTGAGTCTACATTTTTACCTCTTCATCCTTATCTAGCTTACATGATGGCTCATGGGGATACCAATTGCTTTGGACCCCTCCATTCTAAATTTTTGAGTAGTTCTCTTGTGTACTTGCTTTGGGTGATAGAGATCTCTTCTTTTGTTTGTTTGATTTAGAGTCCGAGGAAGAATGTAAGTTCTCCCATCATGCTCATCTCGAACTCCCCCTGCATGAGCTTAGTAAAATCTTGACAAAGAGCTTCATTAGTAGATCCAAATATAATATCATCAATGTATATTTGTATAACTAAGATGTCATCATGATTTCTTTTAATGAAAGGGTTGTGTCTACATTTCCTCTTGAAAAATCATTATCAAGCAAGAATTTACTTAACCTTTCATACCAAGCCCTAGGTGCTTGTTTTAAGCCATATAATGCTTTGTTTTATTTGAAAACATGATTAGAAAAAGCATGATTTTCAAAATTGAGAGGTTGTTCTACATAAAATTCTTCACAATATAACCATTTAGAAAAATACTTTTGACATCCATTCGGAATAACTTAAAATTCATAAAGCGTGCATATGCAAGTAAAAGCCTAATTGCTTCTAATCTAGCAATAGGTGTAAAGATCTCATCAAAATCAATTTCTTCTTCTTGATTAAAATCCTTTATAACCAATCTTATTTTATTTCTAATTATATTTCTATGTTCATCCAATTTATTCCTATATACCCATTTTGTGCCAATTACTGGATAATTTTTAGATCTTGATACTAAAGTTCATACATTATTTCTTTCGAATTGATTAAGTTCTCTTACGTTGCATTTATCCAATTATAATCTTTTTCAGCATAATCTATAGATTTAGGTTCAAAATAAGAAACAATGTAAAATGATTGTATGCATCTCTAAGTGAAGAATGAGTTCTTACTCCATGTGTAGGATCACCAATGATTAATTTTTTAGGGTGATTGTGATCATACCTCCATTCTTTGAGTAGATCATTTGTACCTTGAGGTTGTTCTTGTTGTTCTTCACCTTCATCTTCTTATTTGTTATCATGTTCTTCTTCATTTTGAATTATCGAGTCTTTTAGGGTAAGCTCTTTCATCCTTCTATAAGAGGATCTGCATCATCAATACCTTCATTTTTTCTTAAAGAAAGATCATTAGTCTCATCAAAAACAACATGTATTGACTCCTCTACTACTAAAGTTCTTTTGTTGAAAACTCTAAAAGCTTTGCTAGAAGACGAGTAACCAAGAAAAATAGCTTCACCGGATTTTGCATCAAATTTTTCTAATCTCTCTTTACCATTGTTCAAAATAAAAGATCGACAACCAAAAATATGAAAAAATACAATGTTTGATTTTCTTTCTTTCCAAAGCTCATAGGGTGTTTTCTTTAGAATTAGTCTAATTAAAGCATGGTTTAAAATATAACATACCGTGTTAATTGCTTCCACCCAAAGTATCTTGAGAGGTTGCTTTCACATAGCATGGTACGGGCCATTTCTTCAAGGGTTCTATTTTTTCTTTCTACTATCCCATTTTGTTGGGATGTCCTGAGTGCTGAAAAATTATGGTCAATATCTTTTTCATCATAAAATTTTTCAAAATCTTAATTTTTAAATTTGGTTCCATGATCACTTCGAATATTTTGAATTGAAAATTTTTTTCATTAGTAACTCTTCAATAAAATTTTGAGAACACATAAAAAGTTTCATCCTTATGTGCCAAAAAAAAATTCATGTAAAACGAAAGAAATCATCAATAATTACAAAGTCATATCTTTTTTCACCTAAACTAGTAGTTTTGATGGGTCCAAATAAATCCATGTGCAATAATTCTAATGGCTTAGAAGTTGAAACAATATTTTTAGATTTAAATGAAACTTTTGTTTGTTTACCTAATTGGCATGCATCACAAACTCTATCCTTTTCAAAATTTAATTTAGGTAAGCCGGTAACCAATTCATTTTTAATAAGTTTTGAAAGTGAATGCATGCTAATATGTGCAAGCCTACGGTGCCAAAGCCAACTAGTCTCATTAATTTTGGCATTCAAGGCTACTAGGCATTGCATGTTTATCTTAGAAAGATCATTCAAATCTACCATATAAATATTATTATATCTATGTCCAACAAATTTAATATCTTCATCATTGGGACTAATTACTATGCATAATGAAGATTTAAAAATAACTTTGTATCTTTTGTCACAGAATTGACTAATGCTTAATAGATTATATTTCAAACCATCTACTAATAAAATATTTTTAATATACTTGGAGGGAGTAATACCAATATTATCTATACCGATGATCTTTCCTTTGCTATTATCTCTAAAGGTGACCATCCCTCCATCTTTTACATCAAGTGTGATGAATTAGGATTCATCATCGGTCATGTATCTTGAGCACCTACTATCAAGATATCATTTTTGATTTGTTTCTTGGGATGCAAGACACACCTGCATGCAAAAATCATATTTTCACTTTAGGTACTCAAGTTTTCTTGGGTCCTCTTTGGTTAGTCACAATGGTTCCTTTTGGAACCCATATTTTCTTCACATTAGAATTTTCAGATTTGTTAAAGAAATAAGTATAGGATTTGTGTCCTACTTTACCATATTTAAAGCAAGTAATATTTGAAAACTTGTTGCTTGATGAGTTTGCATAGATGTTTTTCAAAAATTTTTATTTCTTTAAAGGGTTATAGCCAAGACTGACTTTATCATAAATGGCCTTTTGATTATCAAGTATCATTTGAAGTTTCGTTGAATTAAGAGTAAACTTTTCTACCATAGGTTTTAACTTAGCAATTTTATTTTTCAGTTTAGATTTTCTTATGTCAAGACCAATTTTTATTTGAAATAATTTTATTATTTTTTTTGTAAAGATTGATTCTTTAATTTTAATTCTTTGTTCTTTACCCTAACTTCTTTAGATCATCAACTAGATCATAAAATGCTTCTTGAAGTTCTTCAAAAGTAAAATCATCAGAAGTTTCAGTATTTATCTTATTTTTATGTGCCATAAGGCACAAGTTGGTTTGCTCATGTGAATCTTCTTTTTCGAAGCTTGACTCTTCACTGTCACTCCATGTAGCCACCATAGCTTTTTTTTATACTTCTTGGGCCATTCTTAAGTTATGGACATTCGGACTTAAAGTGCCCAGCTTCTTACATTCATAGCAAATAAGGGGCTGCTCCTTATCCTTTTTCTTGCTATGCTTTACTTTTGTAGGTGGCCTTTTCCTCATCTCTTGTTTTCTTTTCTTAAAAATTTTTAAACTTTCTAGTGATGAGGGCTATTTCTTCATTTTGCTCTTCATTTTCTGTTTCATCAGATTCCTCATCGAGTTGAGTAGTGGATTTGAGGATGATTATCCTCTTCTTCTGGACATCTTCTTCTTGATGTTGTTTAATGCTTAGCTCGTATGTCATTAGCGATCCTTGAATCTCCTTAAAGGATAAGACATTCAGATCTTTGACTTCTTGAATTGTGGTCACTTTTGCCTCCAAGTCCTTGGTAAAGACCTAAGAATCTTTCTCACAAGATCGCTATTAGAATAAGACTTACCAAGATTTTTTAGACCATTAATAATATCCGTAAAGTGAGTAAATATTTAGTTATTGATTCATCATGTTTATTTTAAAGAGTTCATATTTGTGCACAAGCATGTTAATTTTTGATTCCTTAACTCGATTAGTGCCTTCATGAGTTACTTCTAACCTATCTCATATTTTCTTAGCCGACATGCATGTTGAAATACGATTAAACTCATTAGCATCTAAAGTACAATATAAAATATTTATGGCTTTAGCATTGAGTTGAGCTATTTTTTTATCAACCTCATCCTATTCTCTTTCGAATTTGGTTGATTCTACACCATCAATAATCTTAGTGGGTGTATGTGGTCCATTAACTATGATACTTCATATATCATAGTCAAAGCTTGGATAAAAATTTTCATCCGAGCTTTTCGATAGGTATAGTTTGACCCATTGAAAAATAAAGATTGGTTTGTGGACTACCCTCGACTAGTGAAGCACCAACTTGAGTTGTCATAGATCTTTAGCTCTTTGATGGTTAAATCAAAGTAGGACTAGAGCACTGAGCTCTGATACCACTTGTTGTCCAGCTATGCAACCCAAGAGAGAGGGGTGAATTGGATTTTTAAAATTTTAAAGTTAATTTAGAACCACGAGGATTAAGTAATAATAAGCAAGTTATTACAGTAATTGATTTAAGCTAAGTATAGAAATGAGATGCAAGAATGCAAGAAAATAAAAAAATTTAGATAGAGAGCAATATACACACCATAAACAATCAAGATTTATAGTGGTTTGGTGCCAACCTTGCACCTACATCCACTTCCCAAGCTTCCCATTTGAGAATTTAAATCCACTAAAACGTATTCAACAAGAATACAACGTTGGTACCTTCGATCTAGCTATCTCAAACTAGAACACTTATTTTTGGGTATAAGCCAATCTAATATAATTTGATTCAAGATTCGGATCAACCTATCCAAGTTTTAAATCCTTCCAAAACTAAAAATCAAGACAACAGCAGAATAAGAGAGTTAATGACAAGAGATACAAGTTTAGCTCCTTTAATGAGTAAATAAAATCTTAAATACACTTTACACAATAAAAAATAAGCTTTTCTAATTTTTTTCAAAGTTATTGAAGATTTGAATGAGCTCTTGAGGGATTGGTGAACTTGAAATGAAAGCTTCTTTTGCTTGAAGAGGATTTTTTGTTTAGGGCTGAAATGAATGTTTGAAAACCTTGAAAACCTTATTTTTCTCCCTCCTTCAAGTGTCTTTATATCTTCAATAGATGCTAGAGACAAATCTGAGCTAAAATAGAGCTGTTGGAGTATATTAAATGAGCATTAAATGCAGTCAAAATGAGCTGAAAAACTAGCCGTTACAGAGATTTTCCGTCACAGGGGTCGACTCATAGGGTCAACCTCTATGGCACAGAATAAAAATCACTGTTCTGTATCTTTGGCCTACATAGCAACAGAGGTTGACTCATAGGTCATTCTTTTGGGTGTGCCAGTCAAAAATAGTGTGCCGTTCAGCCCTTTTGATAGGAGTCAACTTATAGGGTCGATTTTTTTTTTTAAACTTGATTTTTTCTCAAAAAATATATCCAAAAAATATGAAATTATCTTCAATAGATCATAAATTTTCTGTTCTTGCTTTTGAAATCTCGAATCAGAACTTGATAAAATTATGATTTTGCCCTGAAATACAATAAATCTTTTTTCAAGCCAAAATCATTAGTAACCCCCTCAAATGTATTGTAATCACCAAAATCAATTTATGGAGCAACACTACCAATGAATAAAATTGATTGCACTGAGGCTGAACTATTGAACATACTGTTAACCATCGAAGAGATTTTGAAGAGTTTAAGAGGTATGATTCTTGATGTAAAGCGGACTTCATCATCCAAGAGAAAGTCTATTTGAAAAAAGAAGAAACCCATCAAGAAGTAAAAGAACGAAAATAGGAAGGAAGCTCTTAAAAAGAAGGCCACAGACAAGAAAAAGTATTTCTACTGTAACAACGACGGCCATTAGAAGAGGAACTATCTTGTCTATCTAGATAGCTTGAAAAATAAGAAAGACAATGCACTTTCAGAAGTTATATTGGACCTGCTAGTAATTAAAACACCTTACAGTTTCTTTTACTTTTTGTTGGGTCATAGACTCTGGTTCTAGTACTCATTTATATACTTCAATGCAGGATCTTAAAGAAAGTAGAAGGTTGAGGGAAGGTGAAATAATTTTAAGAGTAAAAAATGAAGCAAAAATTACTACTGTGGCCATGGACATCTATCCTCTGCGACTATCGTCTGGGCATAATTTGTTACTCAGGGACTATTACTTTGTACCTACTACAAGTAAGAATTTGATTTCTGTTTCAATTTTAACATAGGATAATTATGTATTTAATTTCAATAATGACTACTGTACCATTTATTTTAGAAATAAAATGGTTAGACATAATCATATGATTGACAGTATCTATCACTTGCATATAGATGTATCTATGAATATATCTGAGCAGGTAGTGAATGCCATAGGATCTAAGAGACCTAGAGATACAATGAACCTTTAGTATATGTAACACCTGAGGCTAGGTCATATAAGAGAAGAAATGATTAACAAACTGAAAAAAGATGGGCTCTTGGGCTCACTGACTACTGAGTCATATCCAATCTATGGATCTTGTCTTCAAAGAAATATGACCAAGCTGTCCTTCGTGGGACAAGAGAAAATGATCACTGAGATACTTGTCCTGGTACATACTAATGTATGCGGCCCATTCGATGTATCGATCAGAGAAGATTATCTCTATTTCATCATCTTTATAGATGATTATTCATAGTACGGATATGTGTATCTTATGAGACACAAATTTGAAGTCTTTGAAAAGTTCAAAGAATTCAGATGTGAAGTCGAGAAGTTGATCGAAAAAATCTTAAAAGTACTTCGATCAGATCGAGGAGATGAATACCTAAATAAAAAATTTTTAGATTATCTCAAAAAAAAATAGCATAGTCTCATAATGGACTCTGTTTGGAATACTTAACTCAATGGGGCTTCAGAATAAAAAAATCGAACCCTATTGAATATGGTTCGGTCCATGATGAGCTTCACTAATCTTTTTTTATTTCTTTGAGGACATGCTTTGCTTACCATAATTATTTAGTGAATAGAATTTTCTTTAAGTCTATTTCTATGACACCATATAAATGTGGCATGATAAGAAAACCAAATCTTGATCATCTCAGGATTTGGAGATGTCTGGCCCATATCAAATGACAACAGGTGGATAAGTTAGAGGCAAGATCCATAAGAGCTCATTTCATAAGATATCCAAAAAATTTTTAGGATACTACTTTCACTTTTCAAAGGATCACAATGTGATTGTGAGTTAACATGTTGTCTTTCTGAAAAAATAGCTTGTCCAAGATGGAAGTAATGGGAGGCAAATTAGGCTAAAAAGAAAGTCTCTGGAGAGCAAAGAGTCATGAAACTCATTGAACCTGTTCAAACTAAGCTAGTACACATAGCTCCTCCTCCATCTCAAAGATCAAGTAGGATTTTTATCCTCCTGAAAGGTACTTAGGTATTGTTTCAGAGGAAGTAAAGAAAATATTTCTCATAAAAAATAAAGAACATGAAGATGATCCTAGAACCTATGATGAGACGATGTTAGATATCGATTTCGAAAAATGGTTGGAAGCCATGAAGTCAAAAATTAACTCAATACACTCCAGCCAAGTTTGGACCTTAGTAGATCCATCAAAAAATATAGTACCTATTGGATGTAAATGGATCTATGAAAGATAGATAGGTTTGGATGGAAAGATAAAGACCTTTAAGACAAGGTTTGTGGCTAAAGGTTATAGTCAATACAAAGGTATTGTCTATCAGGATACCTTTTCGTCAGTAGCCATGCTGAAGTTCATTTGAACACTACTTGCAATTGTAGCATCTCATGATTATGAGATATGGTAGATGGATGTAAAAATTATTTTTTTAAATAAATATTTTGAGAAAGATATCTATATAGAGTAGCGTTTGGGTTTCACTTCTAGTAATAGAGATCACAAAGACTGTAAATTACGAAGATCTATTTATAGACTCAAGCAAACATCTCAGAGTTGCCACACTCATTTCAATGGTGTAGTTAAATCATTTGATTTCATCAAGAATGCGATGGAACCATGTTTATAAAAAGATCAGTGAGAGTATTGTCATATTCCTTAAACTGTACGTAGATGATATCTTCCTAATATGGAATGATGTTCCTATGCTGACTTTGGTTAAGGTCTGGTTGTCAAAAAAATTCTCCATGAAAGACTTTGAGGAAGCATCCTATATTTTAGGAATAAAGATCTATAGAGATAAATCTAGAAGGATACTAGGACTTTCATAAAAGATGTACATAGAGAAGATGTTGAAAAGGTTCAGTATGAAAAACTCCAAAAGGAGACTTCTGTTCTTCAAACATAGAGTTCATCTCTCCAAGAAGATGTGCCCCAACACATCTGAAGAGATACAACATATGAGCAAGATTCCTTATGCTTCAGCTATAGAAATCTCATGTATACCTTGCTATGTACATAATTTGATATAGCTCATGCTGTGAATATCACAAGCAAATATCAATTGAATCCAGATGAAGAGTACCGGATAGTTGTGAAGAATATCCTTAAGTACTTGAGAAGGACTAAGAATATATTCTTGATTGTTGAAGGAAGAAAGTTGAGGGTATAGGGATACACAGACTCAGATTTTATATATGATGTTGATGATAAAAAGTCTACATTAGGATATGTATTCCTTTGCAACGATGGTGCGGTAAATTGAAAAAATTTCGAATAACCAATTATTGCAGATTCCACTATGAAAGTTGAGTACATTGCTGCTTCTGAGGTTACTAAAGAAGCCTTTTGGTTCAAGAAGTTTGTTGTGGTGTTGGGTGTGATGCCATCGAATGTCATACCACTATGCTGCGACAACAATGGTGCTATAGCTCTAACTAAGGAATCTAGATCTCACCAGAGGTTCAAGCATATAGAGCGACGATTCTACTTGATTTGCAAGTATCTCAAAAGGAAGTACATCGAGGTGCAGAGAGCAGACTCTACGGATAATGTGACATACCCGTTGACTAAGCCGTTGAGCCAGCAAAAGATTGAAGCCTATCTTGAGAAGATGGGACTTAACTATATGGCCAATTGACTTTAGTGCAAATGGGAGATTGTTAGATGTATGCCCTAGAAGCCAATTAGGCTAACATATGTAAACTTTCTAAGTACATAGTTTTTTATTTAAAATATTAAAATCAATAAAATTAGATTATTTTTTCATTCATATTGTGTTATATATCCATGAATCGTCCAAGAGATTAATAAGATAATGACACATATTCTCAAGTATTGAGAATTTGAGGTATGTGTCATTAATGATTAATTTTTGAATTATTCTCGATCAATAAATCATCATGGAGATGATGATTAATTTGGTAAGATTGATGCATAGATCACTATTTTTAGGTTAGATGAGTCTCGAGTCTACAGTGTAGGGACATTGGAGAGAGAGTGCAGATGATTGTTATAGAACAATGGTACCAAGCATGATCATTACGAGAAGTCACTTGGATGGCTATCCACTCATCAGTGACTCGCTCGATGCTACAATTATGTGACTAGCCCTTTGACCTGAGGTACTGCGGCTGTTCATAGTAAGGCAGCTATAGTTTGACTGTACATATACTTGGTCTCCAGCTATATGAATTCTTACAGTACATGTTGGCTATAGTAGATTCATTGTAGGAATAGGATGTATACCAAGATGGAATCTATCATCCTTGATAGATAAGGAAGATGGTTTTATGTGATTTATAAGACTGAGTTTAGAAGATCTTGACAAGAACAGTATGAATAGTGAAAAATTTTTTCACATACTTCATATCAGAAACTTAAGTCGAGTAAATTTTACATATGATAGATGTTGTGGTTTGACAAGTAATCCATCACCTCTATCTTGTCAAGATTTATGATAGAAGGACTGTATCACATGCTAACTATATCTAAAAGTTTATCCCATTCCATTCTACTAAACTGCCACCATATACCGCTAGATATTACTCGTGGATTATGAAAACTACGAGAATCATCAGATGATCTTATTGGGAAGAATTAGAAGTATTCTAATTCACTGAAAGGAGTTTCAATAATGTTGTGATGGAGATCATAATATGACTCACTATCATATATAATAGAACTTATGAGGTCACACACATAAGGAGATTGAAACTAATCATATGGCTGGATGATGATTATAAATCATTACAGGATCCAAATTATCAATATAATTGATAATTGGACTAACTTGTAATTATTATAAGTTGTAAAAACTTATTTGCTAATAGTTAGTAAAGTTCAAGGAGGACTAATGTGCAAATATTGCATGTCTTAATTTGATTAGATCAAATTAATTATGGCTGAATTTAGGTTGAATTAAGTAAAGATTTGGGTTCAATTAAATTTGGATCAAGGCTTGGGTCAATTGGAGCTTAGGTCATATGCATCCAAAAGGGTTTGGGCGCATCAATCGTATGACAATTAAACCTAGCCTTCTTTTCTTATTTGGACTAAGACTTTGACCAGTCAAAGAAGGCCCACGCCCTAAGGGTTTTCTTGCAACAAACCCTAGGCACCAGAACAACGAAGCAAATAGGGAAGGTATGGGGCAGCACCGTTAGGATTTTTGAAAGCCTAGCCACCCAAGCAAAAATAGAAAAATTTTTTGGCTGAATTATATGGGATGGCAACATTGGAGTCTCTCTCCAATAACCCTAGCCATCATCCTCTTTGGGAAAGAAGATATTTTTCATGAAAGGTGGGGCGACACCCTTGGATTTTGAGCCTATAAAAGGGTGGCCATGTCCTAAGGATTTGTAGCAATTCCATGCCCTAAAGATCCTCCCCCTAGCCCTAAGGCTGCCGCCTAAGCCTCTCTTTCCTCTCCTCCATGCCTCAGAGCTTCTCTCTCCTCTCTTTTGTCTTGCTGAAATTTAGATTTCAGCAAGAAGGACCTTGAAGAAGTCATTGTCCTGCTGCTGTTCTCAAAGCATTGAGAACATCCTCTATCAAATAAAGATTCTATAAGAGAGCTAGCACCTTGGAGAACTAGAACGTTGCTGATATGACCTTCATCTCTGTGTGGATATCCATGGAGGTTAGGCACTTGCATGGCTACAAGAAAAGGAACCAATCTACGTTCTAAGTTGCGGAGTTTATCTATCCACAAAAAAGTATAAAAAAATTATTTTTTTATTTTTTAATTTTTTTCTCCTCTATACATTGGGATCTTGGAGATAAATTTTTTCTTTTACATGAAAGATTGGATAGTTAAGTTTTATTTCCACTGTGTTGATAGAATAGATTAGATTTATGTCTCTCTTCCAACTCTGATTAATTCATATGATTAATTAAAAGCATGTGAAGTTATTTTAATTAATGTGATTAATTAAAATGCATGCGAGAAACCTGATAATTTCTTCGGATGTCACATAAATTTATAAAAGCTTGTGATCCTATTCGAATAACATCATGATACTTCTCATTTATGCTTAAATATTGTATTATTTCATCTCATACTGGTTGTCTTTTTATGAAAGATTGATTAATAGGTCGATCAATATAATTCTTATGATGATGAAGCCTGCATCGCATCATGAAATTTATCATGTGACAAATAGCTTCAGCTGCAGCTACTCGTCGACTTCTCTTCTATAAGAGAAACTCATCTATTTCTTTATTTTCTTATTTTTTCATCTATCACATATTTTAATTTTAATTTAAATAAAATAAATATATTATGTTATATAATAAATAGATAATAATAAATTATTAAAATGATAATAAAATAAATAAAGAAAAAAATTGATGGGTAGAAAGCACACCATGGATTTGATATCATATTCATGTCCCCAAAACCTACAAAATATCAGGCTTCTACCAAGATTAAGCTCTCAAAACCTCAAGGGACAACTCACATTGCCACAACTTTACAAAAAAAAAAAAAAAAATCAAGAAAGGAATACAAGAAACCCCTCCATCTCCCTCAAGTGCTCTCTTTCCCCACAAATCTTTGGAAAAAAGAAGCAAAAAAAAAAAAAAAACAATCTAAGTGGGAAAAGGTCTCAACTTTTGATTTTTTCCATCTTTCTTTTGTTTTTTTTTGATTTTTTTTTTAATATTTTGCACCGATCTTCCTTCTGTTTTCTATCCTCCAGAACCAAGAAACCTCTCCTTTAAACGCTCTCCTTCTCCACAAATCTTTGAAAAAAGAAAAGTGAAAGAAAAAATCTAGGTGGGAAAGGTCTCACCTTTTAATTTTTCTACCTCTTCTTTTGTTTTCGTTGATTTTTCCTGTGAAAAGTGTTTCCACCATTTTTTTCTATCCACAAGAGTCTCAATCAGGTGGGAGGCTTGAAATAAGCTCTAGAATCGAAATGTAATATTAATTTATTTTTTATTATTAGAAAGGTAGATGGAAATTATAAAACATTCATTAAACTCTCAATTCTTTTCTTTCCAAATCCGCTTGATTTCGAAGAGAAAAAAATTATAGGTTTGAGGGGGTTTGTGTTTATTGCCATAAGGCTCTGGGTCGAGGAGTAGCGAGGCTGGTCATGATTCAAGGTATGAGCTTGGTGGTCGGTGAATATTCGAGGATAATTAGGCACTCCTGGGATTTACAAGAAAAGTTCGGTCACTGGAGATTTTTTGATGGAGAATCCTCCAATACTTAAGTTAGCTAGAGTTTTGAGAAAAGTAAGAGAGAATCTTAGCAAGAGAGTATTATTTTTAGTCGAAGAAAGCTTACTAAAAGATCCTCTATGTCTTCCTTTTATAGAGGGAGGAAAGATGCGTTATTTCAATTACTAATAACTATCACAAAGAATTATGGTCCATGATGTATTGTGGGTAATGGGCAATTAATAACGTTAAGTTATACGTCATGTTTTGCTATAACCATCAAGAGTTTTGTTATAATTATTCGACATTTAAAGGACGTAGGGCTAACCCATATTTTTCTTGTAATAGTTTAGTGTCTTTGAGTCTCCGTAAGTTGTCGGCTTAGATTCGAGCAAGAGATTGGTCACAGTGGAGGTCGATAGTGGATCGAAGACATCATCTGGAAATAAAGTTTGATGGGATTGTCCGCTTCCTCCCAGCTCTAGAGGATCCGAGTTGGGACCGTAGCAATGAAAGTCCTCCTATAGAAGGAGCAGAATGTACAAATGTTGCTTACAGTTAAGATCCATCTCAATGTAGAAAGAGCATGACATCTTGGCTATCAGCCAATGAGTGCATCCGAGGATTGAGATCGAGAACAAAGGCCGCGGTGGTACAACCCATAACAAGATATAATAAGTTTTCGTCAAAATTGATTTAGGATATTGCTTGAGCCATTTCTGGATAGAATTCCAAGCAGGCGTTTCCTTCTGAACCACCGAACCACGATTGAACCATTCGGCTCGAAATTTCATCGGCTCTCTTCGTTCTCAGAAAAGCCGAAGGATCCTTCCGCCGTCCCACCTCCTTCCGGGCTCGACCTCCTTCCCACAGCCCTACGCCTAACCCTAGTCCCCGCCGCCGGCCATGTGGCGGTGCCGGCCGGTCCTCGCGCGGGCCTTCTCGCCCTTCTCCGCCGCCGCCCTCGGCCCCTCTCGCTCCTACGGCCTGATCCCGATGGTGATCGAGCATACTTCCCGCGGCGAGCGCGCGTACGACATCTTCTCCCGCCTGCTCAAGGAGCGCATTGTGTGCATCCACGGCCCCATCTCCGACGACACTGCCTCCGTGGTCGTCGCGCAGCTCCTCTTCCTCGAGTCCGAGAACCCCTCGAAGCCCGTCCACCTCTACATCAATTCACCCGGCGGCGTCGTCACCGCCGGCCTCGCCATCTATGACACCATCCAGTACATCCGCTCTCCCGTCACCACCCTCTGCATTGGCCAGGCCGCATCCATGGGCTCCCTCCTCCTCGCCGCCGGCGCCCCTGGCGAGCGCCGCGCCCTTCCAAACGCCCGCGTCATGATCCACCAACCCTCCGGTGGCGCCTCCGGCCAGGCCACCGACATCGCCATCCATGCCAAGGAGATCCTCAAGGTCCGCGAGCGCCTCAACGCCATCTACTCTAAGCACACCGGCCAGCCCATCCAGCGCATTGAGCAGTGCATGGAGCGCGACATGTTCATGTCCCCTGAGGAGGCCAAGGAGTTCGGCCTTGTTGACGAGGTCATCGAGCACCGCCCTATCTCTTTGGTTACCGATGCAGTTGGCAGTGACACCGGAAGCGGTGACAACAGTGGCGGTGGAGGCAGCAGCGGGAGTAAAGGAAAGGATGAGGGTTCAGGATGATTCAGCGGAAATTATCCATTTTGATGATGACTTTGCATACATTGGGCGAAGCAGGTATGTGAAAGGATAATTTATGCCGGACGATTTTGATTGGACTGCATTGGCTGCTGCTGCTTCCAAAATGTGAATTTTTTTACTACAGGAGACAATAATAATAACTGTTTAATATTTTATTGAGTGGCCTTTTTATGAATCTTTATTTGACAATTTGCTCCTTTTAAAATGAAGATACATTTCTTGGAAAAATGGATGCTGGCTTTCTATGTGATGGTCCCTTATTAGCATTTATTCATGGATCAGTTAAGTTCCTATTTTGGCAGTGAATCCAGTGATTATAAATTTTGATCTTTTGTTTCTTGTTTGCTTTGCTTCTTTAGTTTTTAAAGTGTTTAATGTTTTTTTTGGTTGGCCTAACACACTTTGTATATGGAATCAGTTACTATCTTGATCAAAAGTTTCTATCCATATTACTAATGTCTTAAATGCCACCTGAGATTTACCACATGATATTCACTGCGACCTCAATATGAAGCAATGAATGACATAATAAGTTTAAGAAGTTTTGCTGTTTCCAACTTGGATTTGAAGCAAGCTATCATTTTGGCTTAGAGGGAGTGGCTTGAGTTTAAGATTATAATTTGTCTGGCAAAAGGGTAGGAAGAGAGGTGATTGGAAGCTAAGTGAAGGTTACCATGCGGAGAGATAGATAAGTCTGCAAATGTGATATCAAGAACAAGTTTTAATACTACCTAGGGGGTGCTTGGTTCGCGACCATAATCAGAATGGGAATCGGAATGGCTTGGAATTGGAATCAGAATGACCAAATCCCTCGAAGCGCTTGGTTTGTGATCGAAATCGGTATGGAAATCGGAATTGGAATGAAAATTTGAATCCATAGAGGAGAGTAGGGATTGAAGGGATGCTTGGTTAGGGGGAGTGGGGGTCTAGAATCGGAATAGGAATGGGTGACTCCTTTTCCAACCGTTTGGTTGGGAGGAGTCCCATTCCGATTCCGATTCTGATTCTAGGGTGGAATGAGAATGGTCCAATCTACATAGAACTCAATATCTACTCTCCTCTATGAATTCAGATTTTTCTTCCAATTTTGATTCCGATTCTGATCACGAATCAAGCGCTTCGAGGGATTTGGCCATTCCAATTTCAATTCCAAGCCATTTTGATTCTCATTTTGATTTCGATTCCGGTCGCCAATCAAGCACCCCTTGAGTTCTATGTAGTTTGGGCCATTCTCATTCTACCTTGAAATCAAAATCAGAATGGGACTTCTCCCAACCAAATGGTTGGAATGGGAGTCATCCATTCCCATTCTGATTCTTGACCCCCACTCTCTCCAATTGAGCACCCCCTAATGTTTTCATTGCAAAGAGAGAGATATTAACTATGTAGAAGGAAAATCTCCCACTGTAAAAGCATTCTCTGAAAGTTTTTTGGACTTATTACAACCTTTGGAGTCTAGCTTAATAATTTGGCATAACTATGCATCAGATGTTTTACTAATGCACCGAATATTGTATGGAGGTGCTTGGTTGGGGCAATTGAGGTCTGAAATGAAAATCGAAATGGGTAACTTCCCTTCCAGTCGCTTGGTTGAGGGGAGTCCCATTTCGATTTCGATTCTAAATAGGAACGGAAATGGCTCAATTTTCTCGTAACTGAATCCGGACCATCCTTAGCGGAGTCAAAATCTCATTCCACTGAAATGAGATAAAATAAAAAAAATACCTATCGTCCATCCAACTCTCATAGCCCGACCTTTGCCTCGATGACTCGGCCGTCGGCCCCATGCTCATACTCGCTGGCGCCATCGAGGGCTCCGAGCTGAAGCTCCGGTAGAGCGCAAACGATAGCTGACAATCAGAAGAGAGGAGGCGGAAGTGGCGATGAGGCCTCTGTAGGTGGCAGACATGGCGGCGGTGGAGGAGAGCTGAAGGAGAGAGGAGAGAGACGTGGGAGGCAAGGGGAGCAATGAATAGTGATGAGGCCTCTGGAGGCGGTGATAAGTCCTCGGAGGCTGTGAACATGACAGAGACGGAGAGACACACAAGCGTTGAAACTGCAGAGGATGGAGTCGCACAGAGGGTGCTTCTTAAAGATGAAAATCCAGCCGTCACCGAGGCTGGAGCATTGGTCATACAGGTGACGAAACTCACTGGCTGCGATGAGAGAACCGAGGGCCTTGGAGACGGATTTGAGGCAGAGGACCTTCGGAAGGGCAAGGCGGCAGAAGATCTTATGGAGGAGCTCTGATGGAAGGAGGCAGAGCCCCACAGCAGTCGACGTCGGGCTGCGATTGCCGTCCATCGGATTCCTCTGGCCACATTTGGGGACTGCTGGCTCAGGGGGTTTAGGGGAGGGTTGATAGTGGGTTCCTTTGTTTTGATTCTAGCCATTTAACACACACACACACACACACACACACACACACACACATATATATATATATATATATATATATATATATATGTTTAGATTTTCTTAATATAGCTTCAATGAAAAAAAAATCTTAAAAAAAAAGATAATTGCCCAATTAAAAAAGCTAATTGTCTAATTAAAAAGATCGTTTGTCTGATAAGGCTACTGGGTCAACTGAGCTTATCCTATTGGTGTTCTTAATTTGATTAAATACTAACATGTCAACAATATATAGGATCTTTTGTCTTTCTCAAGTAAATTTAATGTAACAGCATAACCCCATAGTTATTATTATTATGTTAACTCTTACTTAATATCAATTTTTAAAATAATTAATTTTTGAAAATTTTAGTTAAAAATAAAAATAAAAATTTGAGTTGACTCTGATTCCTATATTTTATATGAACCAAACAACAACAATGGAAATCATCCATTCTGATTCCGATTCTGATCACAAACCAAAGGCTTTGGGAGATTTGGCCATTCCGATTCTTATTCCAATCCATTCTGATTTTCATTCCGATTTCGATTCCAGTTATGAACCAAGCATCCCCTAGCAGCCAAGCTAGTTTAGTCCTCATCATTGGCTAGGTTGACTAGTCTGGGTTGTCCTCTTAGCCATCTCTAGTTTATCACTTTGTTTTTATATGTCCGGTACATTACACCTACATGTCTTTACTGCTGATGTCATGCTGTAGTTTGTGCCAATGTGTTTAATTGTCAATCTTATACAGAAAAGAAATGGAGCAGATAATTACTACACCTAACTGCTGATGTTGTGCTGCAGTCTTTTACATTACGTTGAAGGTAAGATTTGATTGTAGAAATAATTTTGAGGACACTAACTTTGTTAAGCCCAGAACCAAGATATCTAGTTGAATATGACAATACTCTTTAAGCATATTTTCTCTAATAATAATTTGTTTAATAAAAAAATATGGCATTCTTGGTCTGTTTAAAGAGATCAATGGTATGCCACCCCAATAATTTCATTTTTGGATAAGGAGTGTACTGTGCATAGGTTTTGCAAGACTTAGATGATATAGGATGCTAGGGTTTAAAGCTGTGTCGAATAATGTAGGCCAAAGGGAGAAAGGTTTCTTAGGGTTTTGAAGTTTCCAGGCATTCTCTTTCTCACTAGAGGTTAATGGACAGATTATGCTAGGGTTCTAGTTTATGGAGGAAAGGTGATATGCCAAAATCTTCTAGTTTTTCAGCAGTAATTAAGGATAGGGAATATCTTTAAGAATTTTATTGGTTTACAGTAAGGCCATAAAGGTTTCAAGTGACCCGATAGGGTTCCTATGGGATTGAAGAAGAGTGTTGCAGGGCTAAGTAATTCTAAATATATGATCAGGTCTGAGTATGGAACAAATTTAGATGAGTTTATATCAAATGTCATTGCAGCAATGGACATACATTTTTGATCTGAGATAACTTGTCTTGTTACATCTGATTTAACGGCTCTAAGGAAAATATTCCATGGTAAAAACAGAAGTTACTAAGTAGAATAAAGAAGAAGAAAGATAAAGAAGAGAATGGAAGAGAAGTTAAAGAGGAGAAAAATATAATGGAGAAGAGAGAGAATGATAGAGAAGAGTAATATTTCTTTCCTCCCCCCTCTCAAAATACCTCTAATAGACATTGTCCTCCTTTAAACACATCAACTGTGCACCTTTCTTTCCAATTTCTGTCTAATTGGGAATCTACAATTAAAGAAGGAAATAAACCCTTATTTACAGTGACATTCTACATTTCTCGGTTGGTGTACATGTTGCAATAAATAAAAGAAAATCCCTCTTTTAGGTGCCTATTGCTTTTGTAATTATGTTAATAAAAACCAAGAAATAAAACTATGACTTGGTTGATGAAAGATCCTAAGAGCATCTAAAACTTCAAGACCAAGGACTACAAAACAGGTATCGAGAACCGTATTGGTATGTTATTGGTTCAGTATCGTGTGGTTGGTATAGTACAGTACACACCTCATATCAAGACAGGCATCTAACATCTTTTCTCATTCCTAGCTATAGTACCTTCCAAAATTGAGGGGTATGGGTCAGTATCGGGTGATACGGGATGGTTCTGCTCAATTTGGATTAGTGTAGACAGGGTCGCAGTTCATATATGGAACTGAATCTTGGTTCATACTAGTACCTTTCTGATATGGTATGATATGGCTGGTATCGGGTGATATGGGTCGAAATGGCAGACCCTGTTCAAGACTATCTTCAAAATAATGAAATTATTATAAGAGAGTTAAATTAGCAAATATTCTTGGCTAGTAAAGGAATGTGCTTCGTTCCCATCCTTGGTTCCAATGATTGGATATAGCCCCAAAATCCCTGCCTGGTCTATTGGCCTCTCAAATGAGCTCATCCATGGTTGACAACAGCTAAAGGCACCATTTATTGGTTCTTGCACTCCAAAAAGTAACTAGAGTGTTTGTTGAAGCATTTCCTATACTTCTCACATCCAGTGCACCCACCTTTTGGTTTTAAAAGCCTTTCATCTATAAAATTTGCATTAGTAGATCTAGTTTATAGTTATGTCCATTATTATTGCACTTTCTGAAAGAAAGCTTAAAGCCTTTCTTCCATGGTGAGGTTTGGTGCTAAAGTTTCCATGCATGTTGAATAAAAATTTGGAACTTTTTTATAATTATTTTGAGCCCTTATGTCCAAACAATTTGGCTGTACTCAGGTTTTTGAGAGATTTTAATTTTTACCCAAACAACCAATCAGAGCATGTTCAAAGATCACATATGTTTTCTACCATCTATGTTATCTACACTTGTCTCAGCAATGTAATGAGAATTAAATTATGATGAAGTGTGTCATGGGTTGTAGATGGGTAATGCCTAATTCTATGGTACTATCGCAGTATATTAACAAAAGAGCAAATAAGAGAAAGGATAGCTGTGGTATGAGATCAACGAATGAATAGAGAAGGTGCTTGATAGCTGTTTTTTTATGTCAGCTTTATGGTTCAGCTCTGAGTAACATGTGAATATTGAACTATCCAAAGTAAAGGGTTTTGCGGAGACAATACTAAATTAATTAATTGACACTACTTTCGGTGCATGTGGGCAGGTTAGTGCATGAGCTTCTGTTGGTTGCAATTAAATATGAACAGAGAGATTTTTATATTATCATTTCGTAAAGACATATGAAAGATTTAAAGTTCTCCCCATCTTTACGATTTGATCGAGACTTTTAGAATAATGGAATATATAAATAACAGATATCGAAACGAGCAACTAGATGTTATTGTCTATTCTAAGCTTTCTAAAATGGTCTTCTGATATTTGATGATTTTAATTTCTCTAAGTTTGTTTTTGTGGTAGTTTCTCTCTTTGATGAATTTGTGAGCTTGTGCAATCTGCTCAAGGTTAATCTAGATATACCTAAAGCCTTAGTAGAGTGGTGGAATATTCTTGCGAGTTCACTTTTGAGTGGGCAGGTTGCAATGCTCTCAATATTATTAGATGGTTGCTTAGCTCGAGTTAGGAATGATCAGTAGCTCTTTCTTTCAAGGTTCACAGTATTGGTGCATAGTATCCTGTATCAGAGGTACCTTACTCTATCAGTACTGAACTGATTCATTGGTGCATGGAGTGTACCGAGTGTCGGTATGCTGAATCGACCCTGTACTGGGTGTATCAAACTGTACCAATATGTTATTTCCTTAGCAATTGCTATTTTTTTGCTTTAATTTGGTCCATTGGATCTCAGCAATGTGCAATATCTGCCTTGAAAGTTTTTTTATCACTGAACAGATATTTTTTAGTTTGTTAGAAAACCTCCATAACTTCCTGCTGAAAGATTAAAGGATAGGAGACCGAGACTTCAATGACCAAAATCAGCAGCTATGTGAAATTGTAACTGATTTTTTCTTATTCCATATTAGGCCCACTATGACTGCATGTCCAAGAGTGGAGCCCATCTTTTCATTTTTGTCCTTCCAAATAGCTGGAACGGTCCCCTCACCTCTCCACACCACCCCACCACACAAACCTTTCCTCCTTGTCCACCCTACCCCATCCTTGTTTTTCCTGTCTTTTCTCTACTATTAAATCCATAAGGTTCTCGTGCAAGCTCTTCTTCTTTCTTCATAGTTGACTACTCCTCTTTAGCTCTTCCCACATTTGTTCTCATGTAGTGTGGTCTCCGCTGAAGTGACTAGCATCGCATGTGAAGCCTTTCAAAGTTTTAGCTCCTACAATTTAAAATATAGTCGAGGTTAACTACCACTAATCATGTCCCTTCATCTAAAGACACTCTAATTTAATAAAGAAACCTGTAGAATGCCTTAGACAATCTAAATAAGCTCTGCCTACAGCTGGATTACAGCAAATCATTCTTAAACATTCACTACTTTTCAATTTCTGATGTTGGAGAATCAAATTTTTGGAATCTTGGTAACGAAAAAGATTTTTAGATGCCAAGGATCTTAAAGAGCGTAATTGTGTTTAGGGCTGAAAAGAACAGAAGTTAAGATTGCTGGAGATTTCAGTTATGTACTGAAGCTTGGAAACTTGGTACAAAATGGATTAGGAAAGTAGAGTTTCAAAAAAGGTTTTAGGATCTAAGGCTTAATATTTAAATGATGATATAAATTCCTTGCCTTGACTCGATAAATACGTAGAGTAGGACTTCTAGTCACATAATCTACTTAAAATAGGTTTTCAAACCACCTGCAAAACATTGAGGGAGGAATCCACCTGAAAACTGTAGTAGGAGTTAAATAGAAGTGCTGAAATTACTTATAATACTAATCAGATAGTAGTTAAAGACCAAAACAAGAGAGAGTGCTTCTGCATCAAGTTCTCCTCACTTTCAAGCACTGTCAACCTTCTTATGCACATTAGTTCTATGAGAATTTTGCTCTGCTCCTCCATAGATGTCCCAAAAGATCAGGATTCCCAAGTTTGTTTATCAGAAGATTTTGAAGCAGGAAAGTCTAAAATTGTAATCATTATGAACCTTTGAACTTTGTTATAGAGTTTGATCAATGGTTTTTTCTTTCAAATAACAAAACCACTTTCCCTAGTAACAAGGCTGACCCATCAATATTTAACATAAATAAGATCTTCATCCCATCTTTATGGATTGTGAGAATGGATATCTCATCTATTCAATTGGAGCTCCTATGCTCTCCTACTATCATATATCTCTATTATTAGTCGTGTCTTATTGTTGCTAACATCCTCTTATGTTGGAACAAGATATTGATATGAACCCTAATCCTATGTTTGGTTGGGGTCATGAGAGGGTGGATGGATGAGGTTGGAAGGATGGATGGCCTCTATCCACCATTTGGTTCAAAAAATTATAGAAAAGATGGATGAAAAAGGTGGAATTGTCCATCCACTAGGGTCCACCAATTTGCATCCTCCTAAATTGGGAGGACGCAAGCAAGGATGGATGGAGCATTGATGAGTGGATCTTTGCATTGACAAAATTATATCTCATTAATTTTTTGATAAAAATATAATATTTCTCCACTTTTTCATTCATATTATTTATATATGTTTCAATATATACTATTTAATTATATACTATTAAATTTTATTACTAGTTATTCTAATTTTAGTACATAATATCGATAATTATAATTTAATAATTAGTATTATATTCTATTTCTCTATTTTTATTTTCTATATTTAATTAGTTATTTGTATAATATTAATTAACTATTTAAATTAAATTTTAAATTAATTAGTTATATATAATTAATATATATAATTAATTCATTAATAATTAATTTATAAAATTATTTATTAAATTAAACTAAATATTTATATAATTTTTTATATAATTATAGATTATAATGATTATAAGTTTATATATTATTTACTTCTTGAGTATAAATAAGTGTTATAAATTGATAATAATAATATTTTTATCAAAGGTTAGTTTAGTAAAAATATTATATAAATATCATCCATCCTCCCTTTTATTCCTTCTATACCAAGTAGTGGAGGGAATCATTTCTATCTATTCTTCCATATTTCACCAAGTATATAAAAGAATGGATAGAAGATCCATCCATCCTCTTCCTCATCCATCCTTTCTTCTCAATCCATCTTTTCATCAATCCATCCTTTTGTCAATCCATCCTTTGTACCGAATAGAGGGTAAGGGCTGGGTTCACATGTAAAATTCAATCTTGTGCTGGTGATAATACTCAAAATGGTTGTAAATTTTATTTGTTCTTGCTATATAGATATTTATGCATCAATACTTTGAAGCGAAGTCCTTAATAAGTAGTTAGATGGTTAGATAAGTGTAAATTCAATAGTTTCTAGGGTTTAATTTGGTGGTATCCTGGAAAAGGGGAGGGTTTGAATCAAAGGAGGGTTGCAACTGCTTAAGGAGTTAACAAAAAGAAAATCTGCTGAAACAGCGTCAAAGGCGGGATTTAGGAATTCTAATTTGTATGTCTAGGGTCAAGCCAACAACTTGGTTTGGTCTGATCTAGGCTTAAAAGTTTAGGAATTGTTCAGGTTTATTATGGTCTTAGCATGATACAGAGTCACAACGGATTCAATGACTCTTTGTGACCAAAGTGAGAAGGAAGTGAGAAAGAGAGGGTAAAGCAAGAAATATTGAGATAGGGTCAACCCAATAACTGGGTTGGATCTGATCTAGGCTTATGGAGGTTGCAACAGATTCAATGTCTTTTTCTGAAAAAAGTGTGAGGAGAAGAAATGGGAAATGAGAAGGAGAGCGTAAAGAAAGAAATAATGAGATGAAGAACAGAGACCTAGCTCTTTAATATTCTCGATTCTTTGTCCTGACTTCTAACTATTAATTATATTTCAACCTCTTGTTGCTTTGCAACAGCCTCCATAAAATGGTGGGCTCAATCATTTACCAGGACACTAGGTCTGAAAAAATAAAACTTGAAACTAGATGTGAATATATCTTCAGGGAAATTTCCTTGTTCACTCTCCAAATCTCATGTAGCATACCAAAAGTCTGCCATCAAATACAAAATATATTTACCCTTTTCTTGAAATCAAAATATCTTTTGGTTGACTAAAGACTTTTTAAAGTCATTTGTATTTTACAGAAACACGTTGCATTATTTAGTTATAATAGATGAAACTTTTACATGAGTTTGGTGTCTTAATTTATTGCTCCTTCAGCATCAAAGGTATGGGCAGGAACCCCTTAAGCTACGGTTAGATCTAGCACTAACCATATTGTGGGTACTTTGTTATTATAACTGGCCTTTGATGATATCAATGCTTTTTGGTTTCGCAAGATAGTTGTGTTTGTTTTGGCTTGCTGATGATAAGGTGATGGTTGTTCTAGCATGTCGTGGGCCATTAAAAGAATTATCATTTGATCAACTGTTCAATATACAATTCCCGAGAGAGGTTCTGATTTGACATTTATCTTAGTTTTATTATTCTTTAACCTTGCAATCTGCTAAGGCTAATATAATTATGTTACTTTAAAATTGAGCTTTCAATGCACTTTGTAGAGAGTACATTCTCCATAATCTCACCATCTTGTGTGCTGATAACATTTTTTTTGATGTGTAGCTTTTGTTCTAAGGAGCCCTTGGCTTTCCATGTGCTATTTTTTGAGGATATTTCCTTTCCATTATAGATTTCTCATGATCAAGGTTCACTATATCAGTGCATATCACCCCGAGACTTGATACAGAGGGGCATATCAAGTCTAGTACGTGAACCGACCCCTATAAGCATATTGATACTATAGCAGCATGATATCAATATGGGGTCCAGCATTGAGAAGACAAATCTTTCTTATAATCTTTGCCTCTAGGGGTCTCATTCTTTTTTCAAATTTCTAGAGTTTATCTTGGATAAGAATAGGGGAGGAAGAAATCATTCCACCATGATATTTAGGTTGTTAACCTTGAGGCTCTTTAACCCTCATGTAAATTCTTTAGTAAGGGAAACCTGTAGGAAGTTGTCCCTGAAGCTTTTTTTTTTTTTTTAATAATTTTTTTAGTGCATTGAAGTTTGACATTTTGTGCTTTAATATGAAGCCTTTGGTTGATGCTTGCCATGATATCCAACTTGGATTTGATGGAGGAGTAAGATGTTTGCAAAGTGACAGTTGGTTTAATGAGCTATGTTAGTTAATAATTGAAAATCAATCAAAAATGTTGGAAAGAAGTTTCAAGAAAACTTCATGTACACATTTGTTGATAGGTTTCTTGGACCAGGATTGATCTTTCATAATCATGGAAATTTTAACGCGCCTAACTTATAAATATATAGATGAATTAAATTTAAAGTCTGAGAGGATTTATGATGGGTTTTAGCACAAAACTAGTGTCAGATTATGACCAATCTGATATGGCTTTGCAAATTTTAAAAGAAAAGTAGTATAGAAATGGAAAAGAGGAAAAAGAAAGGAGGACAAGCGACAGTCATTTCTGAGTTTTCTTTAATACTTACATCGCAAAGATATGAACCAGATTTTACTCCGAACTCGTGGTTGTATGAGTTTTCTGGAAAAGTTTGATTATCGGTCTCACAAACAAGAATTACTCTAATAATTGATCAGGGCATTGAAGACTGAATGAACGCCTATTGCAGCCATTCGCAGGTCAACGCAGCAGAGTTCACCAAATGGGACTTGGAGATACTATATATTTAAAAAAAAAAAAAATAAAGCCGTGGTAGGATGTTGCAAATGAGGGAGATTGTTTGGCAATGTTTGTGATGGGAGATGACAATGTGAATTGTGAAGGTCAAAGATTGGTTTGTTATTTAGATTGAAGAAAATCTGAACTCAAAAGTTTTAAAAGAGAGCAAGCTAAAAGACGGAAGTATGAGAAGAGCTGCTTGACTACAGCGTTTCTATATGGAATTTCTAGCAAGAAACTTGTGCTTGGTGGAAGGAGCCTGGAGGAGCCATAATTGCTCTGTAGGAGTGAGGGTGATGAAGAAGATGGTTTACTCTGGGTAGGACTGGAAGAGTCCATAGAAATTAAGAGGGAAGTTTTTTGAAGCGAACAATATGTAATTTTAGAACTTAAGGTTCGTTTGTTTAGCAAAAAATTATCTGTTGTTAAACAGAGTTGCCTTCATCACAAGGTCAGGAATGTTATCCCCAGCGAATAATGTGGGAAAGTGCAAGGGACAAGACCATATTGAGAGCTCCATTTATGGGGCAAAATGTTTTGAGAGAATCAGAAATTTCTTCACTTAAGAGTTCTCTAAGTATTTGATTGGACATTCGTGGTGGGCATGGTGATAGGCAGGTAGCGATGACTACTAAAGGCCGGGCCAATGTAAGGATGGCAATCGGGTTGGATGACAAACAGGTGAGGAATTCATTTTATTAAACAGAATCCTACCCAACCCACACAACTCATTCAACTTATGTAAATGGATTAACTGGATTTTTAATAGATTAAATGAATTTAAATGGGTTAAATAGATTAAGTAAATCGGGCTAAATATAACAAATAGGTTAAGGAGGTTTTAAATGGGTTACATAGGACTTAAACGACTTAAATAAATTGGGTCATAATCTGATTTAATTATTAAATGGATCAAAATAGATTAAATTAGTCAAAAGATCTAAATTTAAATTCAATTTATTTAATAAAAAAAATTATTATCCAAATATATTATGTTAAATCCAAATCTGCTTAGAATGGGTCATTTATGGATGGATTGATAGGTCGGATCATAAATTGCTACCATTTGGTGTACGTGGATGCCAGATTGGGGAAATTCAGATCTTTCGAAGGATCTCCAAAGTGGGTTTGTGGAGCAGTGAATTCTGATTCCTCGTTGTCTGACCATCAATCCACAACCTTGGGTGTGGAATGCGTTCAACTAACCTGTCCTCCATTAGGAGCCTGATCCATCCGGTGTTCTCCTTCATGAGATTGTAGCATTAAAACAGATCATGGTGCAAATTCATCAATTCTAACTTAGTAATAGTGGCGTCATTGAGCATCTCCTCACTAGCTATTAAAAAGGAGAGAGAGTCAGATACCATTGCCAAACTGTAACAGAACAAAAAGTAATTTCTACCAAAACAAACAAAACAAAAAGTAATAATAAAATCAATAATCTCAGACAACCACGAACACCTTATTCCTTAGACTGGAAGCAACAAAAGAATGGCCAGATCCCTGAGCTTTTTTTTCCAACACCAGTGCCCTCCACTTCTCTACGTCTCCATCTCACGGCAACAACTTGTTTTGATAAACCATACGTGCACAGGTGGGCAAATACTTTCTCTGTCTCCCATGTCCTGGCATGTACACCACTAGATTGCACAGAGACAGTTCTTGCAGGCATCAGGGCAGAAGTCCATTACATCGGTGCAAAAGCATCCTAGTGGTGCACAGCTGCATTTATCACAACATTTTTCGTTGTTGTGGTCTGCTTCACCTATCACTGCCGTGCATCATCAGATCACCAAATGTTCATAGATGGACAATGCCATTAATGACCAAGGCTTTCATGTTAGCCAAAATACTGCTCCACTATCTGCCATCCATTGATATAGTATAATTGAAATCTCGATCCTTATCATCTCAACCGATATATATTGATATATTGGTCGATATAACATTAATATGTTAGCTGATGTGATATGACTAGTCTACTACATATTTATATCAAGTTTTTCTTCAGTAAATATTCACGAGAGTCTATGATAAAGAACTCAAGCTTAATATAGTGGCTTAGATTTGTGCATCTTGGTTTCCATCCAATGACTGAAATCTCGAGAAATATTGGAAATGCTCAATCTTTCCATTTCCCCCCAGATTTTCTTCTCGGTCAAAATGAATGAGATTTTGTTCATATAGATATGGGCATTAACTGACATGACCAAGATTATATATTAAAAAGAGAAAAAAAAAATTACAGTGACACTTTTTCAATTTTTTTGTAAAAAAAATATTTATATCTTAAAATTTTTAATTGTTTCATTTAGACTCTAAAAGCTAATTTTTAGTTACAATATGGATCAGTTGTCCATCTTCATTAGGATTTATGAATGTGTAGTTGTTATGTGACATAAATTCAGATATAATATTCCGTCAATGTTCTTTTTGTCTGTAATTTTCTTCAAATTTGATTTTATTCTATCAGTAACCTTTGAGGGTAAATTAGTCATTTCACATACTATTATTTGTTAATGATGATAGAGTTTGGATGGATGGCTGAGTCATATTGTAACTAAAAATTAAATTTTGGACTGTAATTGAAGAAAATAAAAGCTTTGGGGCATTATTTTTTTTTTTGTAAAAAGTTAAAAGGGTGTTTGTATGATTGTCCCTAAAAAGTTTAAAAATAAGAAAACTTATCATAAATGTATACTAGGGGAATGTCTGCATCCATTTGGTAATTATGGACTCGAAGCGCTACTAATTTGGAGTATTACCTGAGACTGAGGGATCTAGAGTTGGCTGCGATCGAGAGGTGGAATGGGTGGCAAAGAAGCCCAGCATTACTGCAAGGAGTATCAAAACACTAGCAAAACATTTGCAACTTCCCATCCTCGTCTCTCAGGTCTTGTTTGGTTCACAAAAAATAGAGGGTGAATGAGATAATTTTTAAAAAATAAAGAAAAAATTTTTTGTTTGATTGAAGTTTAAAAAAAAAGAGAGAATGAAAAAAAAATTTTTTATAAAAAAATACTTTTCATATTTTATGAGAAGTAGAAACCTACGAGGAAGATGGATTTTAGAACTTTATATAGGATGAGAATTGATGATTTTTTTTTAAAAAATATTTTTTTAAAATCTACGGTTAAGATTTTACAAAATATGAATGGACGGTTAGGATAAAATACTGAATATTATCTTAATATTTATATTAATATAATATTAATATTATAATATTTATTATATTTTAATATTTAAATTAATATAATATTTTTATTAATACTAATATAGAATTTATATTAATATTTATATTAATAATATTATATTTATATCTATATTAATAAAATTATTATATTAACATATTAATTTTATATTAATATAATATTAATATATATTAGTATTATATTAATATAATAAAATATTATGATTTAATGTTATATTATAATATATTAATATTATATGATATTATTATTTATATAAAATTTATGAGTAAAAAAGTATGGTCTTGTATCCGTTAACAATATAATACGTATTCTATACAGTTTTTTTTAGAAAAATAGGTGTTCAACCAAAGATAAATTATTCTGTAATAAGTTACTTTTTCATGATCAATCAAACATATTAAGATTTTATCATTAAAAAATAATTTTTTAGGAAGAAAAATTTTTCTCAAGAATTAAATGAGTCCTAGGGCTTAATGCAACAAGTTGGCCATGCTGCTATCCTCTCCTTGCATCTCCTTTTAAGCTAGTATTGATTGAATTCTTTACAATATTTGGTGCTCGTGGGCGACGTGGAAGAGAGAGTAGCCTACTCTAATATGAAAATTAAGAACGAGTTTAATGTGGGGTGGTTGTAGCTTGTGAGAAAATGAAAAGAAATAGGGGGAAAAAAAGACGTGGAGGATTGCCGGTCATATGTTCCCGACCTCAAACATTCATGGAGTTCTTGAGAGCAAATCTTTCCTTGCTGTCTAGCCGTTTGGGTGGTCATATAATTTAAATTTAATTGATAAGAACAGCAGACATAATGGCCCACAAAAGATTTGACTCCAGAGAAGATGCGAGGGGACCAAAAAATTTCTCCTTTTTCCGGAGAAAAACCATCGCAATACTTTCTTTCCATTTCTCGGTGCCAAATCATCATCTTAATATAAACTCATATTTTAAAATACACCTAGTTCTTATTGACTAATGGGAAGGGAATATGGAAAAGATGGAAAGAAATTCTCTCCACTTTTCAGGAGCGACTTTCTAATCTCTTTCCTTCGATTTCATGACGCCACATCGCCTACAATTTCCTGCAGCTCTCTTGATTTAAATTTTATAAATTTTTATGGAAACTAACCTATCTAGGTCTCCTAATTACTAGCTGCTCTTTCTCTCTTTAACCCATCTCTTTCCTCCATGATTGGCACACGTACACCACATCTCAGTTCTATACTAATACTATATATTAGACTATTCATGTTAATAATAATGATTAATAATTTATCTGAACTTACAGCTAAATGGAACTATTATTTTGGGAATACGTGATCTGCATGTAAATAGTGGAGCTGCTATTTTGATGATATATGATATGTTGTTACTCTTTGATATGAAACATTTGTGGTATCTATTAAGCAAATACTTAATGGCCAAACAGTTGGCATTTGAAGTTTATGGAAGTGGTATTTTGATATTATCCAGTAATTATGTATATCTTTGCTAAAATCTATTACTTTTCTTGTTGGTGTACGATGTGCGGGATTCTTGTTGCTTAGCTCATATTATTATTGTATCTTTTTCAAAGCTACAAGATACCTAGTTTTACTAATTTTATTGGGGACATTTTGTGAGAAAGTACAAGTTAGAATTTTTCTTCAAGATACCAAATACATCTGAATACTGTCCTTGAATACTTTATTAACAATTATTAATAGAAATACTTTCTCTAGTCTTATCTCCTATTAAGTAATTTGGTTCATACCATCAAACATTGCGTACTCTTTGGGAATTGACCCTGGAAAGCAAATGGTAGTGCTATAAGCCCAGCCCAGCGTGTGGGTTTGGGGCACGACAACTGGAAGCTTCTGCTTAGAAGATTTCAGGTTCATCATCATCTTATAGGAGTGTGTTTCTTCTCCAATTCTTGGCCTGACTAGAAATCTTTTGAGTTTATGAACATTTTATCTGAAAATATTATATTTTATTAAGTTTCAAATGATGTCACCTTGGAGAGGGACTTAAACAAGTGTTTCCTTGTTTTTGACATTTTCTGCTATGTTTTCTATGGTACATGTCCCAATTATTCAGAAGCGTTTGCTCGAAACAAATCATCTTAAGATTTGTAGAATGAAGCAGCAATCAGAATACTACGAATAATGTATTGGTATTTGCCATCTATTCCCTTTGGTCTGCCATATCATCCACGCAAGGTGCTATAACGAGTAACTAGGTTTTCCATTTTTTATTTTATTTATTATTTGTTGAGCCAGATGGTAAAATATGATAGAATTCTAGTTCTTCCAAAACATTTTTATGACATGTTTGGAAGTCCTAGCTGAATCCACTAACCTTCCGGCCCAGCAATGGCATGGATGGCTTAGCTTTTGGCTTGCAGCTTGATATCAAAGCAAGGCTTGAGGGCCGACTTCTAGAGAGAATAGGGTAGAGCTCTTGTTCGAAGCCAAGATAGAAGTGGACTCTATTTCCTTGTAAAACTTTAATGAGTTGTAGGGACTCCATTGGCTATTGAACTTCTCGATCACTAATTCATGGGACTCCTTTTTCCTGCTGTGTCCTATTATTATGCCTAGCGTCATTGTGACTTTGACCTCATTAGAGTTGAGGAATGAGATCTTCAGCCCTCATTCTTCCTCTTTTCCACTTATTCCCTGTCTGAGGCTGCTGTAGTCAACCAGATTTCCATCGAGAATGGCTGGATTTAATGGAGTCAACATCTCTCTGATTTCGAGCTCACAATTCTTTATTCTATCATTTGTTGCTCGCTACCACCCTTTCTCCTTCCCAGCCACCTTGTTATGATCCCTACAACTGATGCCAGAGCTCCATTTGCCGACAAGTTGAAATCCAAATAGACTTGAGCCTCATTTGAAACTACTCTTAGATCTTCTCGGCCACTTGTTGTTACTGGTTGTTTGTTTCCATGCATTGATGCTATGGACTGTGGTCCTCTGAACACTACTACTACTTAGTCACCGACCTTCCTTCCTTCTTCCTTTGTTTGGAGGAGGCACGAAGCTCCTTTATTTTTTGTTAAAGAAAAAAAGAGAGAGAAAAAAAAAAAGAGAAGAGGGAATCCCCCATTGTGTCCCTCTAGTTCGTTTGGACTTCCATATGCTCCAAATTTCTTCTCTCTCTCTCTCTCTCCCCATATGTGTTAGTGCCACTGAAATCAAGTGTCAAAAGATGGCTTGGTGACCATCCATCATGCTAGACTTCACCTTGGCCTTATTTGCGTATCAGTGGATCCCATGTGATCGCTTCTTTACGACTTTGATTTATTGTGGTAAAGGGATTTTGGACTGCTGTGGTAGCTACATAGAACATATATCTTGTTGTTGGAGATGGCTCTTAGAGTTAGTTAAATTGCCGATCATCTTACAAGGTAACTAATGCAACACTTGTTCTACATTTTTCAACAACTTATATAATATTAGCATTAAATAATTTTTGAGTTGTATTAAATATGATTTGCAAAATTGATGGATAGTATTTTTATCGCTGAATAATATATCCTCATCTAGAATATTATATGACTGATAATTGAAAACAATATTTTTGTTATGAATTATGCTTGTCATCTATCGCTCAATTTGGATATCATGCGGTTTAATATCTCTTGATTTTGAATATAAAACATATTTTTTTGAAATAAAAAGCTTTGATTTGAAATGATTCTGGATTTTTAGCCTGATTATGTTAAGCATCCTGCCAATAGAGATTAAACATTGGTACTTGGTTTGTCTTAAAAGATTTATGCTAGAAAAAGATCATGATACAACGATCCCATCAATGGAGGTTAAGTATTGGCACAAAGATCCTATCGGTGGAGGTTAAGCATTGGTACATAATTTATCATGAAAGATTTATTTCACAAAAAAGGTGCGATATACTACAAGAAGGATGTGATATCATGAGACCTACCATAAGGATAATGTGGTTATATTCTATGGCTACTGAGTTGAACAAGATGCTTTACAAGATTGAACTCATGAATACAAACTTGAATTTTGGAAAAGATTGGAGTTACATGTAAGATATTTCCCATATGAATTTATTATTGTAAGATTTAATTATTGGTTAATACTGCATATCCAGATTTAATTATTGATATATTTTATATGCTTATTTTTAATAAAATTACATATTATTTTATTTTCTGATGTATCTACTTAATATGCTCATTACTTACTGGGTTGTTGAGCTCATGATTTAACAATTCAGAGAGTTAAAGAGAGGGACTAGAAGTAGAGTTTTGATTTCTTTATCATAGATTGGGGTTTGTTAAAGTTTAATGTAAGATCATTGGATATTATTAGATTTTATGAAACATTCATGTTTGGATTTTAATTACTTAAATTTATTTCACTGCATGACTACTAATATTATAATGAAATATTATGTATGCTCGTGAAAAAAATTTCTATAAATATGCAGTGGTTGTCGTATCCTGAATTTGGGATGGGGGCATGACAATGTCTATATAAGCTAGTCTCACCTTCAGTAGGAAATAGATTTGTCCGCACGTTTTCCTCTTGTAGAGATCAACCCTAGTTTGAAAGCTGATCAATCGTGGGGTTGGTTTCACTTTGGATTATCTGGCTTCTATTCTACAAAATAATTCCAGCACCTGATAGACTTCTAAACCAAATTCAATTCTCCGTGGGTATATTGAGCTTTACTATTTAGAAATAACAAAAATATCTAGAGCATTTAAATCAATCCAGGTCCTTTCATCTCTAGTGATATAACCTTGTCATGTCAGAAAAATAGAGGTCATTCCACAAGTTAACACCTCTGTTTCTAAATCATATATTTGCATAGACTTGATGTCAGAGAGGAAAATAACATTACAAATGCTAGGTTTTTGTACTTGTTCATGGTACATGTTATCCTACTGGGACCCTACCATTGATGTCTATTTCCTTAAGAACATTGATTGCTTGTTAAGTATCATTACCATCTCTTCGTTAAAATAATACCACACTTACATGTAATTCATTAACAGAACTATACAGTTATTTTTTTAAGCGGGAATTGCTATCCTGCTCACTACCAGACATCAAGGTAGTTTAATCGGTGTGAAGAATACAAACTTCACCACACCCTCCCAATTCTTCTCCCAAACCATGGCCTTGTACTTTGAGATGGCCATATCTTGTCCTTAGCTTCTACCACCAACCGAAGGTAATTTCGGGCAAAAAAGCAGTCTCACCCTTCGCTACAGTCACCACCTTGCTTAACATGAGCTTGTCGTTAGCCACCTTATTGTGCTCCGACACTACAAACTTTGCAATTTCTCTACGTGTGGGTCATTGATGTTGAGTGGCTTTCATGCCCCAAGAAGAAGCTTGTTTGTGAATTCACTTGCTGCAAGGGCTCAGGGAGGTGCATGGATGGTGACAAGAAGAAGAGGGAGGAAGAGAAGAGGAAGAGGTCTCATAGTGATGAAGGTGTTGGTGAGATGAGAAGAGGATGAGAGCAGATTGGTGGGTGGACGGGATTTTTTTTTGGTAGATCGGTGGGTGGATGGTTTTTTTTTTAATATATATATATAAATTTTTATAAAAGAGGTTTGGAAGAGCCGTCAAGGATTAAGGTATCATTAAAACCAAGGAAGGGGCATTCAGGATGGAGGCACCTCCAAAAAAATTGAGATGTTCCGATCAGAGAATTTCTTTGACTCTAATGCTCAAAGAGACTTAGGATTTCACCGTCAATCCTGGATCAATCATCCACATTGTATTTCAATCTTTCAAATCCATCACATGGATTATCCAGACTCAGATTTTTTTAAATTGAAATACAGCGATGCATTAACTTCTACTTATTTAGAGGAATCAATCCTTTCTTGACTCACACACTGACTTAATAAGTACTTGACTGTATCCAAAAATTTTTCGTCACTAAATTAAAAATTCAGATAGCCCGACATCAAAGTACAGTGAGTTGCTTGCAAGTCACCGTGGTGATCTTAGATCGGAGGGACACTTATACCCATACTCTTCGCAAGCTACTCAGTAGAGTGCTTGTAGTTGGTCACGTTCTATGAGATATACTCTTACAATTCATTTACATTCATACTAGTGTCTCCACACCACTTGGTTACGAGGACAACTAACGTATATGGTGCACAACGACCTATACTTGATAATCGCTATCGTCCTAGTAATAGTGTATCATTTGGTCGTGAACCAGTTTAAGAACTACGCAATAAATCCTTCTTGATCGATCAAAGTAGTCCTCAAGACTTCATCACAAAATAGGAGTTCATTAGAAGATGTTGTGATAAAAAAGGTCAAATAACTTTTATTATTGATCAATTCATATATATTTATAATTAGCACAATCATCAAATGATTGGCTTTAGAATACAATTCTCAACACCCCATGCCCACATCCCACCTCTTTTTCCATCTCCAAACCCCCCATATCAATCCTCCAACAATCTCTATTTTTTCTCCTCATTGTCACCACCAACAAAATTCCTTGAGTATGAGATGCCGTCAGTGACCTGGGGTGTGATCTAGGGCCGTAAGGAGTGGCTTGTCTCCTACGTCATCATCTCCGACTATCTCAAGTCCATTGTCGGCTTCCCCGAATGAGCTCGAGCACCTCGAGCTCTGCTCCTCCATCGAGGTCATGCATGAGGGCATCGACTTCCTCCATCGTCTCGACCTTTTCATCGATGACTTCAACTCCTACCCCCTCATGCTCGCCTGCAACATCCGCAAGAACATGATCCCTGTCCTCTCCTACCTCGAGAAGCTTGGCATTCCCAACCCCTACCTCACCGACTTCCTCTGTCGCTACCCCTAGGTCCTCCACGCCAGCATCATCGTCGAGCTTGCCCCTGTCGTCAAGTTCCTCCGTGACCTCAGACTCATCGAGAGCATGGGTGACGTCGAGCCCCTGATTCGATGCCGATGACCTTGCAGCAGACGAGGATCTGAGAGGGGGGATGCAGAACAAATGGGGATTAAATCTTAGGCTCGGGCCTAAATGTCAGGCTTACAGTCGGGCCGAGCCCGAGCCAAGTTCGAGCTCGGCCCGAAAATGAAATGGGCTCTATTCCTGAGCCCAAACTTGATCTGATTTTATTCGGACTGAGCCCAAAGCCCGACCTGCAATCGGACCGGTCCAAAGCTCATCGAGCTGGCCTGAGCCCATTTCCAACCTTATTTATTGCTGGATTTTCAAGTGCCAATGGCTTATATTATAGATTGTTTCAAGCCCAATATTCCATCTATTACATCATACTTAATTTAAAAAAATTACTAAATAAATATAATATCAAATAGGCCATATGATTCTAAATGATATCAATATCAAAATAAGTAAAGCTAAAAAAAAATCCAACAGACGATAATATCAATATCAAAATAAGAAAGACTAAGAAGAAAATCCCCACTTATTCTTATTGAAAAATTTTTTAATTTATTCTTATTGTCAAAGTTGGGTTCCTATCACTCCATCATCCTTCGAAACAGTCTTGTCTTTAAGGTTGAAATTCTAGAAAGTGCTCATTAAGCTTATGCCAATCTTTCCAATGTGGCATCTTTAGAAGACAAATGGATCCATTGGACTAGTACCTTGGTTATTGCATGATTATGATACTTTTTTCAGATGATGATTAAAAATTTTCACAGATTTGATTTTAAGTATTCTATCCTCTAAATTGAGTAATTGAGAGATTACCACATCTACTGAGCCAATCTTTTTTTTTAAAAAAATAGGAGAGATGAAAAATCAGATGGATTTTAGATTTACTTGATAGCTCAAGCCTATAAGCAACTAGTCCAATTCTCTCAATGACTTTGTACGGTCCATATAATAGAAAAGATAGCTTGAGATTACTGCGAACAACAATAGAAGTTTGTTGATATGGTTGGAGTCGAAGATACACCATGTCACACCAACCGCAAACTTTGTTTCAGAACCATATTTGTTTGCTTATTGCTTCATTCCAGCATGAGCCACATGAAGAACCTTCAACAGATGAAGGATATAGTCTCAATCCTTTAGTTCTTCCTCCAATTGATGGATATTAATTAGTAGTTTCAGAGATATTGGAGAGCACTGTAGGTGGAGTTTGTCCTCAAATGGAGTCATCCATGTAGAAGGTGATAGCTAGTGATAGAAACCCAACTATGTCAATGAGAATAAATTAGGATCTCCTTCAATAAGAATAAAATGGGATTTCCTTCTTAGGCTTTTTTATTTGGGTATTGATACCATCGTCTGTAGGGATTTCTTTTTTAGTTTTTCTTATTTTGGTATGGATATCATTTAGAATTATATGGCCTATTTGGTATTATATTTATTTAACAATTATGCTGAATTAAGTATGATGTGATAGATGGAATATTGGGCTTGAATCAGCATAATATAAGCCATTGGCTTTGGACAACCAAGCAATAAAGAATCTCTTTCTTGCTCTAAATCTTCTTCTTCTTTCTCCCCATTTTCTCTTCTAATTGGAAGTTGACCCCCTCAAAGTGGTCATGATATGTGGAGGGACATATCATTTGATATTAGAGCTAGTGATCTTGTAACTTTGATCTGATCAGAAGTTTTTTTGGTCTATGGTGCAAACCCATTATCAAAGAGAGAAGATGGATGTAGAGTTAAGGAAAAGAAAGTCCACTGACATCCGATTTACTAAGCTTGAGATTGAGGTATAGAATGTCAACCAAGCCATCAATGATCTTAAAAACTTGATCATGGCCATGAATATGAAGATCGACTCTCGACCATCTACTTCAATAGAGGAGATGTTGCCACTAAGTTCTGATGCAAACCATCCACTTCTTCCCTACTTATGAGGGAAAAATCACATCTTTCCCTTATGGAGACTACGACTATGGTATAGCCATAGGTCACTCAATTAGAGTTTTTTTGCTTCGACGGTGATAACCCTATTGGATGGATTTACTGGTAGAATAATTTTTCAAGTTCAATCAAATATCCAAAATTCAAAAGGACCACTTGCATCCTATCATTTTGAGAAAGAGACTCTACAATAGTTCCAATGATTTGAAAAGTACCATGAAATTATATCTTGGGCAGAGTTTGTTGAAGCTTTTTGCATTTGTTTTAGCCCAACTATATATAAGGATTATAAGGGAGAACTAACAAAGTTGTGCCAAGGCTCTACTCAATTGGTTTGAGATTATCAAGTATGATTTGAGATACTCGCAAATCGCACAACTGGGCTGAAGAATTCTTCATTAGCTACTTTATTTGTGGACTAAGAGAGGATTCGAAGCATAATGTATAAATTTTTCATCCTGCTTCCAAGTCTGTGGTGATTGATCTTGCTCGTCTACAAGAAGAAAAGTAAATCGCCCAATATCGCACATTAAAGCCACCCCTTATTTGGCCTGCAACTTCCGCAATAAGTATGCCTAAGGAGGCAAGTCCTCCTATTAAGCACCTAACACCTGCTAAAGCGAAGGCACGATGAGATATGGGTCTATATTACAACTGTGATGAAAAATTCAGCTCTAGCTATTGATGTAGATCAAAGCTATTATTTTAATTGAATGTGACTTTGATGATGGGATCGAGGAAACCATGGAGCTAGTACCTGAAATCTCTATGCATGCTATTTCAGGATCCTTGTCCTTCCAGATGATACGATTTAAGAGGCTAATAAAGCAGCAACCAGTTTCTATTCTCATCGACTTTGAAAGCACCCACAACTTCATTTATCTCAGTCTTGCTAAAAGAATTCAATGTCGATCCACAGAGGAAAAATCTTTTGACATAATGATTGCTAATGGGGACAAATTAGCAACAAGTGGTAAATACTCTACTCTATCAATTACTATTCAAGATTTTCATTTTAAGACATCTATATATGCTTTCTCTTGGGAGTTGTGAGGTGGTGCTTGGAGTCTATTTGGCTTCACACCCTTGGACCTATAGTTTGGGACTTTTCGAAGCTATTTATATAGTTTACAACTTAGGAATGGCAATATTCGTTAAAAAGTTTCAGAGCTTCAACCATACAGATCATGAGCAGCCACTCAATCGAAAAGTCTTGACAAAAGGAGGAACTGCAATATATATGACTCTATATTCTATAAAAAAAGTAAAGCCAAAATAACCTATGCCTCTCAAGTTGCAAAACTTGTTAGAAGCCTATGAAGGTATCATCTCGACCTTTATAACACTGCCTCCTAGTTGAGCTCATGATCATCAGATTCCTCTTCTATTTGACAGTCGTCCCTCGAATATTCGGCCTACCATTCATTATCCACATTATCAAAAGGATGAAATTGAGCATCAATCACAAGAGATGCTTGCTAATGGCCTTATTCGACCAAACAACAATCTTTATTCATCACTAGTGTTGCTGGTATAGAAGTAGGATGGATTTTTGTGAATGTATATGATTATAGAGCTCCAAACAACATCACCTTGAAGGACAAATTTTCAATCCCAACTATTGATGAGCTACAAGACAAGCTATATGGAGCTACTTATTTCTCTAAGTTAGACCTCAAATCAAGCTATCATCAAGTTCGAGTTCATGAAAATGATATTCCACAAATAGTTTTCAAAACTCATAAAGGCCATTAAAAATTTTTAGTTATGTCTTTTAGATTAATTAATGCTCCATCCACTTTTCAAAGCCTTATGAATGATGTCTTCGGCTATTCTTGCAGCATTTTATGTTGGTCCTCTTTGATGAGATCACGATTTATAGTTCATAATGGAAGAATCACTTGGCTCATTTAGAGGTAATATTTTTGATCTTTTGAGAAAATAAATTATTTATCAAACATTCGAAATATTTTTTTGAACAAAGATATATAGAGTATTTGAATATATTATATCCAAAAAAGGAGTCGTTATTGATTCGAGAAGATATCTCACATGTTGAAGTGGCCTATGCTCAAAAATACTAAAAAATTATGAGGATTCTTGAGACTTACTGTAGAAAATTTATAAAGAATTATAGAAAAATCAGCGCTCCATTAATTATTTTTTTGAAAAAAAAATTTATTTTTTTTTTTATTGCCAAAGTTGGATTCCTATTAGATGGTCGGGCCCTTCATCTTAGGACTAGCGGTGCTGCCAAAGGGTCGGTAGAAAATCCACCCACCGATCCCTAAGGCGCCCAAGAAAGGTGGAGAAGGGGACCGCCGCCATAGAGATGGCAACCATGGAGGAGTCTGAAGAAATAGCGGATGATGCTTGAGGGCTCTAATCGGATCGACTCTCCACCAAGAAATTAGATTTAATGATGTCCGTGGCCAGAGATGGCAGGGAAAAATAGACAGGGAACAACGTGTACAAGGCCCAAGCCTCTGAAAGTCGAGAAGGATGGATCATGGTCAGAGGACAGGGATTTCGGCCACAAAACGAGGCAAGAGGGTAAAGGGTCTAAATCAGCCGGCGGCATCACTAGCAAGGATGACGGCGGCATGAGCCAGGCCGGAAGGTTGCAAAGATGGGTGTGACGTTGGCCTGGTTCCTTGGCGACAGGGAGGTGCCCTGTCTCTCGGGCTCGGACTCAAGTTGGCAGGGGATGTCCTGTCCTCCATGAGACTGCCCGGCAGGGGTTGATAGGGCTTGGTACACATGCCGGCAACAGTAACGAACCCTCCAAGAGGGATAAAGAAGAAAGGCGAGAGGAGAAATGCTCTGTCAAAGGGCCTTCCTTCTCCTCGGCTTGATCTAGGGGAGGGAGGAGACTCGGATGCTCCCATGGAGAGAAGAACAAAGGACGATGCCGGTCGTCCCACCGAGATCAACGACGAGGATCTCTGCTGCTCGAACGAAAGGAGAGGTAACAGAAGTTCCGAGGAGAGGGATACAGAGGATAAAAGAAGGTGAACTTGGTGGCCATGAAACGGGGAAAGGGAAGGGATATAAAGGGAGGATGCTAGCAGTTTCCTGCAATCACGTGTGGCCACCGCAGTCCTCGCACGTGCTTGGATTTTACCAGGACGGAAACCGCTGCCAGATTTGGAAAGGAAAGGCAAGATCGCTGGCCAACAAAGATGGACGGACGACGGAGATTCGAAATAAAAGCAGAGGAAAGTGGGGATCCTCCGTTTGCTCTTTCAACGGGCATTACATGTGGGAAGCGGGGTGCATGGGTTCGGAGAAAAGGAGTGGAGGGGGCACAGATGCGCCTTTAGTTTTTAGTTTTTAGTACATAATAATTAAATATTGATGAGAACGGCAAATCGTAGGGATGGGAAAATAGGGATGTCCAAAATTTTATTTTGAATCACAGGATACCTATTGCTAATATGTGCTCTTAGCCAGTATTTTATTTTATGTCACCTGCAAATCTTAAAAAGTATTTTTAGTTTATTGACGAAGAAAATAAAGAATATAAAGGCAATTTATCATTAATGCAGAGCTAAATATCATTCCTTATTTTTAACAAAAATACCATTAAGTTCGTGTCACGGATTATATGATTTAGATAGTGCATCATTAACTTTTTGCAACTGGAATCCTACTCTTTAAAGAGCATCCACCATAACACCTTTCAAACCGGTAATATTCATCAAACTTATTTTAATACATTATAACTAACATCAAGTTTTCATGTAGGAAAGCTAGTTGTGAATTACATGGACCAAGAGCACTAGACGTTTAAATGATTTATGGCACAAGAATTAGAACGAAAATTTCATGATTGAGATGCCGAGTGTCCTGCACTCGTCGGTTTTTTTTTTTGACAAGGCTGCACTCATGGTTTTGTGGGATATATTTTTAGCCAAAGAAACTGATAGGGGAAGGGCTTGGGGGCTTGGAACATCCGCATGTCCTTCGAGCATTATAGTTACTCTTTTCATGTCGGGCCTCATCGAGGGTTCTTCCTGCACACACCAGATTGCCACCATCACAAATCTTTTTAGCCTCCTTGCATCTATAATCGCCTCCTTGTCGTCCTCCACCAACTTGTCCAACCTTCCTTCTTTATAGAAATCATAAGCCCAATAGACAAGAATATCTCCGGTACCTGCCTCCGGTTCAATGCTCTTCCTGCAGCAAATGATCTCCAGGAGCATGACACCGAAACTGTAAACGTCAACCTTGGCAGTGATTGCTGTTCTCCTGAACCATTCTGGAGCAACATAACCCCTGGTCCCCCTTATGCCTGTGCTAGTCCGGGATTGGTTGGTCCTCAGAAGCTTTGCCAATCCGAAGTCAGATATCCTTGCTGTAAAGCGGTCGTCCAGAAGCACATTCTGAGGCTTTATGTCGCAATGGATGATCGGGCTGCTGCACTCTTCATGCAGGTATGAGAGTCCCCTTGCGATTTCAATTGCTATTCCAGCTCGTTGGTCCCATGTTGGCTTCATAGAATCAAAGAGGAAGTCTGCCAAAGAGCCATTGCTCATGAACTCATACACAAGAAGGCGATGGACACCCTCGTCGCAGAACCCAAGCAATCTAACGAGATTCTTGTGATTCGTTTGGCCGATTACACTCACCTCAGTTCTGAATTCCTTTTCACCTTGCTGCGCCACCTTGTCAAGCATCTTGACCGCGATGAAGATTTCAGCATCTGAAACTAACCTGCCTTTATAAACTGTTCCGAACGATCCATGGCCGAGTTCTTCCTCGAACTCATCGTTGCAACTTCCAACTCCCTGTAGGAGAAAGATCTCAGGTGAGTGCCTATGATGCTTGCATCTGGTTCGACTGCTTTTTATGGCCAAAGAATGAATTGGCCCGGTAAAACACAGGTAGCAAATTCAGCAATGCCGAACCTCCCAGAATTATGGATAATATGAGGATCAAAGTATGCTGATTTTGGGCCCCTCCAGGAGGACTAACTGTGGCTATCTTGATGAGAGCTTTTCCATCCGTTTGAGGGTCTTCTCTCCCATTCGAAAGTGGCAACTTTTTCTTCCAACAGCTCTCATTTCTATAGATTGCCACTGCACAGAGGCAGTCACCTAAGCAGGCTTGGCCACAGTCATGCTCTGTTACAGGGCTGAGCACTTCGTAGTCACCCGTCGGCCAGTCCACGTTCATCATGGTCCGAAGATCGGTAAGCTCGCAGGTCAGCATGCCGTCTGGTTTGCACCCCATGTACATATCACTGGGGTCCAGAAAGGAATACCCTGGTGGGCATTCGCAGGTCGGCCGTCCATCGTCTGTAAGCTTGCACAAGCTATTAAATCCACAGGCGCCGCTGCCGATGGACCCTGATACCTGCAAGCAGATGTTGTCGGGGAGATGCCACAGGACGCGCCACGACTCTGGCCCGCCAGTACTGGTCCTAGAGTTGGGCTTCGGGAAGTAGTACTGCCTAAGGACTCCATCGGAATCCAGTGTTCCCGCTGGTAGTGGTCCTCTGTTGAGACCATGCCGCTCGACTTTGTGAGCGGGAGAATGCTTCCATCCATTTGATTCAAGCAGAGGTAGCCCGAGCTATTGAAGATGAGCTGGGTACCAATCCCAGTGGTATTGCTCGACCAGTAGGGTTCGTACTGATATCCGGTAGGGACATTCACTGAATAAAACATAAGGTTTCCATCTTTCTGGATTGAAAGCTTGAATCTTCCTTGTGAATAGTTGGTCTCTGCTAGACGAGAGTATAGCTGGGTGCCCGGACCCAATACTTGGGTGGGTAGAATCGTGTCGGTAGGGTTGTTGAAGCTCTCCCAGATATAGCTATTCCTTTCGTTTATGAGGACAAAGTTTCCAGTGTCGAGCATCGCAGCAGAGGAAACACCTGTTGCATTGACTGACCATACCTCCTGGCCTTGCTCACCGTAGAGTACGAGTCGTCCGCTACCGGTCAGCTCCACCATGGATCCTCTTGGCACTGGTTTGTTCCTGTTGGCAGACCACACGACAGCTTTATCTGCTACCTTGTTGAACCAGATGCCCAGCAAGAAGAGGTTACTGTCGGCTCCGAGTGGAAGGAATCCGAATGCGAAATCACCAGAAGGAGAAACCCATGAATTGTTCACGTCGTCCAGAGACGAAAGAGATGAGCCTAGGCTGATGCTGCTGTACTTTTGAGCTGTCATCGGAAGAGGAAGTATCAGCAAAAACCAAGAGAACAGAAGCACAAACAAAAATGAATATAAGCAAACAGTTTGTTTTGAGAAGAGAAGGCAATTATGTGAGCATCCCATTAATCTAGATTAAATCCATTTGTTGCTTCTTCGAGCTCACGGTATGTAAAGAGAGTAGAGGCCCAGCCCTACCACGCTCAAGTGGGGCAGAAGCTTCTCCTTGCTATACATTATAGTGGTCGAAAAGGATCGAAGTGACGAGACATAATTTACAAAAGCAGAGCTTCCTATCAGCGATCCAACTGGAACGTTTCTTACTCTGTAACTAGAGTGGGACAGTGAGGATGGGAATTATTACCTTTGGGTACTTTGATAAAAGCCTTTCTCTGAACATAACTGCCCGCCTTCCCGTTGGAAAGGGGGAGCTTCTTCTTCCAACAATCCCCATTGTTTTGATAATAAATAGCAACTGCACAGAAGCAGTCGCTTAAGCATTCTCTCTTACATCTGTCCTCATCTATGGGACTGTAGTGATCGTAATCAGATAAAGGCCAGTCGACATCGATCATCACCGAGAAATCATACAGCGACCCTATCTCCTTCTCATCTGCATCACAGCTCTGGGAAGCAAAATTTGGTTGACACCCTTTGTACTTCCTGTCTGGATCCAGAAAGGAATACTGGGGTGGGCACTCACAATCCACGCGCTTATTGCTATCCAATTTGCAGTAGCTATTGAACCCACAAGCACCACTCCCAGTCTCCACGAGCACCGCTTGACATATGTCTGGAGGCTGGAAATCCACGGTCGTCCAGCCCTCGCTCCGGCTCCCATTCCTTATCCCAATCTTTGGATGGACGTACTGCCTGAAGACCCCGTCAGAGTCGAGCGTAGCCCTGAGGTAGAAATCTCTCACTGCATCCATTTTCCCGGACGTAAAATTCCACTGAGTGCCGTTATTTAGGGCCAAGTAAATGGTACCCCGCTCGTCGAAGACGAGCTTTGTTCCATTTCCAACGGTGTTGCTGGCCCAGTAACTATCGTATTGCAAGCCAGAAGGAATGGCCACAGGATAAAAGACTAGATTACCGTCAGATTGGACGCTGAGCTGGAACCTCCCACTGGAGTAATCCGTGTCCATCATACGGGATCGCAGGTTGGTGCCCAGATCCAATTCTTGGGAGGGCAAGATGGTGTCAGAGGGATTGGCAAAGCTCTGCCAGCTAACGGAGGCGTCAGCGCTCGCAAGCACGAAGTTTCCGGTATCGAGCATGGCACCATAGGTGGCATTGCTAGCGCCAGGATTCCACACCTCCTGGCCGTTGTGGTCTTTGAGCGAGAGCCCCCCGTCGGCGGTCAGCTCCACTCTGGCTCCGTCTTGCACCGGTTGGTCTCCGTTCGCGTACCAAACAACGGTTCTGTTTGCTGTCTTCACGAACCAGATGGCAAGCAAGAAGAGGCTGCTATTAGTTTCCAAGGGATAAAATCCAAAGGCGAACTCGCCGGAGGGCGAAAGCCAGGAGTTGTTTTCGCCTAGGGTAGTGAGGGAGGAGCCCAAGCTTATGTTGTGGTAAGCCTGAGCATACGAAGGGCTGATTAAAGCTAGCAGCAGGAGGAGAGGTGGTAGGAAATGGTGGAACAGAGAAGAGGGTGCCATACCAGCGACTGGGATTTGGCGGAGATGGGAGACTATTCAATATTGTAGGCAAGAGTAATGTCGGGAGGATCGCTCGGAAAACTATTACATGATCTTTCCTGGAAACATGATCCCATGGTTTGACCCGTTCTATCCTTGTTCTCTTTCCTGTCAAACTGGATCTTTTCTTTGAAATGGTGTGATTGGTATACCTTTCTTACCTTTCTTTCGTATTGACTGTGGCTGAATAAAAACGACAGATACACGTGCCAGGACAGTGATGATAATTTTTTGCTGCATTCTCCCACGGAATGCATTTAATTAATATAAAAATCTAAGAGTTACACTGAGATGAAACTTCCCATGCTAATAGAGTCCATTTATCTCGTAATTTTAAATAAATAAATAAATAAAATTGTGATACTTACGTGAAAACTAGTTAAGGCCATCTGCCAATCCGTATATTCTTTTCTTCCTCATCAAAATCTCTCTCCATCCATTCATCAAGTTTTCCATCTCTTCGAGATTTGTATTGGGTTGTTGTATGATTAATTTGGTAGGTGTCTATAACCTGATTCTACACTATATACTATGAACACCATGTTTTAGGAATTCTATATCAATTGTCTGGATGCATGTTGTTATGGAGAAGACCTGCCGACTGAGACCAGTCCTCCATACAGACGTGCCCAAGATGATATGGTGAGGTCATACTAGCTGTGAACCCAAACACCATCCATTTAGCAAGCAGTACAGGTGAAGTTTGCGCCTGTCATTCACGACTAATAACCTTGATACGTTACATGATCTTTCCTGGAAACAAGATCACATGGTTTGACCATTCTTTCCTTGTTCGCTTCTTTTCCGCTAAACCGGAACTTTCTTTGAAATGGTATGATTGGCATACCTTTCTAACTTCTTTTCTTTGGTACTGACTTGGCTGAATACAAAACGACCGGCACGCGTACCAGGAAAGTGATGATAATTTTTTGCCGCACCTCTCAACGGCATCCATTTAATTAATATATAATTCCAAAAGCTAAATTGAGAATTTGAGATCGAACTTCTTTTGATCCGTTTATCGCATAATTTAAATAAATAAATAAAATCATCATACATGCAAGAAGAGTTAAAGCTATCTGCCCATCCATACCTTCTTTTCTTCCTCGTCAAAGCCTCTCTCCATCTGTTCACCAAGTGTTTGTTCTCCTCATGATTTGTACGAGGTTGCTGCACGATGAATATGATAGATATTTCTCATCTAATCTTATACTATATATAATGAGCACTATATTTTAAAAATCATATATCAATTTATCTGAATACATATATTAGGTTATTATTAGATATATATTAAAAAAACGTATAATATGTATCAGAAAGTTGGTGAGAAATCATCTGATTATGTATTGTGTATCAGTAAACATAATATTTTTAAAACTATATAGTGACTTGCTTACAGATATGTGATCATCCAGAATGTCCCATCCACCATAGTATTGGCGATCCAATAGCAGTCCTATGCATATCCTCGTTGAGGAGTGCCAGAGCAGTCATTGAGCCACTGCTACTTGGACTTCTATGATTATGCTGGAGGCATTCCAAAGTCTTCTACTCACTAGGCAACATATGGTCAGCCACCCTCCACTTCACTTCTTCACTCAGTGAGATCTTTAATCTTAATAAGCTCCAGAACATGCAAGCCATTATTCTCTAACAACTCGAGCGTACCTCTGTGACCCTCGGGTTGGGGGGGGGGGGATGGCATGCATCTTCTCAGGCGATAGGTATTCACCATCGCCTATAAAATCCAAACGTTTTGGGACTCTCCAAGAAAGTGAAGACTTACTTTGCATGTCCTTTCTCAAAGACTGATTCCACATGAAAGCTCTAATCAGCTCTGATTATATCGAAACACACCATGCTCTACATGGCATCCACAGACCTCCGCACTCTATCTCTTCATTTCAACTATATCCCACCTCATACTTGGCTCCACATCACTACTAGATTTTTTTGAGAGCTTAGATTTCTTCTGTTTGGTTCTACAAAAGATTGATTTAGGCATCAGAAGATCTACTATCGGGGAACCTCTCAATATGAGGATTTTTTTGTCTTTGATCATTTTGCAGGATCTAGCTCATAAGATCGATCGAGGATCAGGTGCCAACACACCTACCGAAGGTCTCATTCGATCATCTAGTGACCATCACGTTCTCTCTCTCTGGCTCCAACTCGACAGTCTAAGTCAGATTGATTTCTTGACAGTAATAGATTGATGCTAGAGAAAGGATGTGACCTACATTTGAGGTTTTGAGCTTTCCTCTATCTGTTAGTTGAGCATGAGAAGCAAGAAGACCACAATGACATCTTCCACCATCCTTTCGGAGGTATAGGTGGAACCCGCTAACTCCGATCAAAGTCATCGAGATCTTAGCATGTTGGAGGTGTTGACTACCCTAGCCATCACATTCAAGCAACTTCAGTAGTTTCTACTGTAGGTCGAAGTGCTTACTACCATGGTGCAAGACCTATAGTAGTCGACTCATTAACATGACCTTGCATCGAGCGATCACCAGTGCCAGTATGCTAAGAGCTCCCTTCTTTCACGAGAAGTCTATGATGAGGCAGCCACTCTCACCTTATTAGCCTAGAAGGAGTGCCCTGGATTATCCGATCTACTCATTGGATTCTCGAGCAAGTTTCATTCCATCATCGATCTCGCCCCTTAGATGGCAAGTGAGATAGAGAGTGTGAGCCCACTTCTTCTTCTATTTCACTTTCTTCTTCCTCACAGGACTCATCTATGAGTGGATCTACAAGACGCTAACTCAAAAGGAGGATTGGTTGACAAGATGAGTTAGATCGAAAGATCTAAGAGGTCGACTGCTATCTTAAGGTCCTTCATCTGCATGAATTGGCTTCGGATGGAGAGCCCTTGTTCACTACTTACCCTCCTTTCACAGAGCAGATCATTAGGTAGCCAATCTCTTATCGCTTTAAGGCACCATCTATGGGATTCTATGATGACACTATCCATCTTTATAACCATTTGGAGAGTTTCAAGACCATTATGATGCAGCAAGGTGCCTCAGACATGCCACTATACAAGTTTTTTTCTGCCACTCTGCAAGGTGCTACTCAAGCCTAGCATATCAGACTCCAACTGAACTCCATCCTTTCCTTTAAGGAGTTTGGCTGCTAATTCACTACTCAATTTTAGAGCAGCCAAAAGCCAAGAAAGGGCAGCAATGTCCTCTTCTCCATTATACTGAAAGAATAGTACCCTACAAGTCAATCGCATGGATGATGTGATGAAATTTTTCTGCATTATTTTTCTTCTCATTTGTATAACTTGATTATTTTATTTATGAGATATCATATTTTATCATTTACTGCATCGTATTTTATTTATGACTATGACGAATCTCATAGATTAAGACAATGATTTGAGGATGATGCGAGATGGGTATGCGGATGAAGATGTAACTAACTTCTTCTTTCTTTTCAGCAATCAAAATGATAAACGAAAATAAATCTGATAAGATCTAAACTTTCAAGGAAGAAAAATATTGATTAAAGTAGGTGGATCTTTCTAGTATGTATAGCTATCCCTTTAATTTTAAGAGTCTAGGATCGAAGGCGATTGAGAAATCTTCTTCTTGATTAAGCTTCGTAATTCAGATTCAGATCTAAAAAAATTTAAGAAAATAAATTTTACTTATCAACAATAATGATCTTCTCAATAAATCTATGAAGATTTCACTTAGATGATCGCTCAATTTGATCTTAGAGAAGATAGGTTACTGCAGGTAGTTGCGATCCCAATCCATAGAAGAACTTCATGAATTCAGAATTAAGACACCTTCAAGTATTACTCCGGATCGATGTCTCAATAGTACATGGCGTGTGGAGGGGTGGTAGTTCTTGATCTTAGCATAGGGATGAGTTCAGGCACACAGAGAAAGAAAAAAAACTTAAAAGAAGAGAGGAAGAAACCAAGAGGGGGAAGAGGATCTCTAGATAGGAGAAGAAAGTAGCCATTCTAATTTCTTCTTTTCATTCATTCAATTGCCTCCTAAGAGCTCTAATACATAGGTATTTATATATAAAATAACAAAAATCTAAAACAATTCAAACACTAATAGTTCAAAACAAATCAAACTCTAACAAGCTAATCTTGTGGGTGCGCCATCTTGTGATAAACTTGGACCACATCTTGCACCAATCAAAAGTTGCCTTGTGGACCTCTTGGATTGATCTTTTAAGACTCTGGATGTGGCTTAGCGAAGGAAATAAATCTTCTAGATTTGGTTCCAACCCTGGATAAGGGTAATTTGATTGTGGTGCCAACACAGTTTCTCTTTCTTTTGGTCTTCTTCATGGCACAGGCTAGGGAATTGGGACTTCTTTTGCGTGGCATCAAGGGTCCATCAAAGCTCCAACTCAGATGGTACTGCAGTATAGAGTTGGCATCTAAGTGGCACATGTGGTAGTTTAAAATAGCAGCTGCTAACATATTAAAAATAACAACTTATTAAAGTATGAGAACTCGTATTAATGCAGTTAGGTTTGGCTTAGTCAAGCCAGATGGTGGCTTGCGAATTGGTGTTCGCACCAATTTCCCTGAATGGAAAAAAACTCGGCTCTGACGAGTACGATCTACTGTGGCTCTGAAATTATTCAAGCTGATCTAGATCAATCCATTGTAACTACTCTCGAATGATCCATGTATTCTTGGATCAGATTGGCCTTGCCATTGAACTAGATATTGTTGATATCCATGCCTTCTAGTTGACACAACCTGCTCATCTAAAATCTTATCGATGCGATCATGTTTTCTTGGAATATTAGGCAGTGGACACTCAGGGTGGGGTTCGCTTTTGAGATAAAGATCAGGCTCAAATGGATCACTAGGTATCATTATTAGTTTCTTATATTTTATTAGATCTAATACATTGAATGTTGAGCTTATGCTATTATCAGATAGTAAATCTATAATGTAGGCATTCGATCCTGGTTTCTTCAAGATCTTAAAAGGTCTAGCTCCACGTGCATGGAGTTTCTTGATGGTTTTTGGTGGAAACCACTCTGGCCTTACTAGCTCCACGTGCATGAAGTTTCTTGATGGTTTCTGGTGGAAATCACTCTAGCCTTACTCGAATCATAACATAGTCTCCCCTAGTAAAGTTATAAGATCTATGATGTGAATCTGCAAGCTGCTTATTCATTTGATTGCTGACATTAATTTTATTTTTAATATATTCATGCAGATCCTTAAGATGCTGTGCAAATGATTCTATGTCTTCTGATGACTTAGCATGCCATGGTAATCGGATTAAGTCCATTGGTTTATGGGGATGATAACCATATGCAACTTCAAATGGCATCTTACTAATGGATCTATTGACAGAGTCATTGTAAGCAACTCAGCTCGGGATAAGATTAAATCCCAATTACTGACATGTTCTCCTACTAGACTCCTAAGAAGGTTGCCTAAACTCCTATTAACTATTTTAGTCTAGCCATCAATCCGTGGGTAATATGCAGATGAGAAACTAAGTTTCATTCTTAGCAAATGCCATAAAATTTTTCAAAAATAACTCAAGAATCTGACGTCACGGTTTGAAACAATGGACTTAGGTAGACCATGCAATCTCATAACCTCACCAAAGTATAAGCGAGCTACTTTGGATGCATCTGAAGCTTTAAGATATGATAAAAAGAGGGCCATTGTCGAAAATCTATCTACTACAATACAAATAGAGTCATTCTTATAGATAGTTCGAGGTAAACCTAAGACAAAATCGATGCTAACATCTTGCCACGGACGGTCAGAGACAGGCAATGACATGTACAAGCTAGTGTTTTATTTAGGATATTTCACTATGGCACACGTACGATACTGGAGTATGATTCTTGTGACATCTCTCTTCAAACTGGGCTAGTAGAACTGATTTTTTACAGCTTCAATCATCTTATTCGGTCCAAAATGTCTAGTTAGTCTTCCCACATGTAATTCCCACCCTACAAACTCTCTTATGGATGTCCGCGGGATACACAGTCCATTGTTTCTAAATAAAAATCCATCTTAAAAAATATATTCACTAAGATTTCTGGACGGTCCTTATTGTAGGGTAGCATAAACCTCTTTAAAGTCAGGACAGTCAGAATAATTTTTCTTTAGCTTTTCAAATTCCACAACTTTAATGCTAATGGTATACAAAAGGGTGACTCTACAACTTAGAACATCTGCAACTTGATTTGCAGATCCAGCCCTATTTTTCAGTATAAATGTATAGAATTGAAGAAATTCAACCCATTTGGCATGTCTATAGTTTAGTTTCTTTTGTGAATTTAAAAACATAAGGGCTTCATGATCCATATACAAGATGAATTCGAAAGAAAATAGGTAATACCTCCAAAATCTCAAAGTTTGTACCATTGCATAAATTTTTTTATCATATATAGAATACTTTTGTTTAGCCTCATTCAATTTCTCACTAAAATATGCGATAAGGTAGTGCTCTTGAATCAACACTCCTCCTATTCCTACACCTGATGCGTCACACTCAACCTCAAACACTTCATTAAAATCAGATAGTTGTAGGATAGGGGTTTGAGTCATCTTGTCCTTGATCTCTCGAAAAGTTTTATCAGTTGATTTTATCCACTCAAATACTCTCTTACGAACACAGTCTATGATAGGAGCCATAATTGAACTAAATCCTTTAACAAATCGACGATAAAAGATAGATAAACCATAAAAATTTCAAACATTATGAATATTCTTAGGTACTGGCCATTCTACTATAGCTCGAATCTTTTTGGAGTCTATAGTTATTCCCTCAGACGTTACAATGAATCCTAAGAATGCAATCATATTAGTCATAAAAGCACATTTCTTAAGATTCACAAATAAACTCTCGATTCTAAGGGTTAAATAGATTTATCGTAAATGACTAAGATGGTTCTCTCTTGTTCGACTAAAGATGAGAATATCATCGAAGTACATGACCATGAATAATCTAATGAAGGATCGTAATACCTGAGTCATAATCCTCATGAAAGTACTAGGTGCGTTGGACAAGCCAAATGGTATGGCCCACCATTTATATAAACCATCCTTCATTTTGAAGGTGGTCTTCCATTCGTCTCCTGATATAATTCTAACTTGATGGTATCCACTCTTAAGGTCAATCTTAGAAAAGATGGTGGAACCTGCCATCATATCTAACATGTCATCCAGTCGGGGTATGAAAAATCTATATTTGATAGTGATTTTGTTGATCATCCTACTATCTATACACATTCTTCATGATCCATCTTTCTTGAGCATCAATAATGCATGCACAATATATGGACTCAAACTCTCCTTAATGAATCTTCTGTCTAGTAGCTTCTTAACTTGTCTTTGCAACTCAGTGTGCTCAATTAGGTTTAACCTATAGTGAAGCAAGTTTGGTAAGGTGGATCTAGAGACCAGATCAATCACATGTTGGATGTCTTACAAGGATGGCAATTGTTCGGGTAACTCTTCTAAGAAAGACATCGTTAAATTCTTCTAAAAGGGTCCCTATTTCTAATGGATATTTGATTTGGGGTTTCTTAGGGGACTGTTTGTAGGTTAAGACCCAAAAAGGTGTTCCATACTCGATCTCCTTTTTCAGATCTCGGGTACTAATCAAATATAAGTTTTTTTTTTCCACTACTCTCTTTGGGTCCTTCAAGTACCTTCTTGGGTGTAGTCTTTAGTTGGACAGCTTTAATGGTGATCTTCTTACCCTTATCCTTAAAGTTATACAAGTTTGATCTACTAAACAATGTCACATCATGGTCAAACAATCATGGCCTCCCTAAAATAATGTTGCTAACCTCCATTGGTAGCATATTACACCATACCTTATCTTCATACAAGCTAAACTGCATGGGGACCAAACACCTTTGTAATAGGGATGAATGATGCATCTATCCACGAGACCTTATATGGAGTCGGATGGTCCACAAGGGTTAATCCTAGTCAGGACATAGCATCAGAAGAAATTGCATTGATGCAACTTCTACTGTTTGGGATAACTTTGCAGGGCTTATCTTGATACCTAATATAGGTATGAAAGATAGCCTCCTTCTCCAGTCCTCACTCTCTTTAAGTTGAGCTAAGACACACCGGACAACTTTCAATCTCTTTTCAGGCTCTAGTCTCACTAGTCCAAAGATTTGTTTAGTTTCCTTAAATTTTTCAATTAGATCTGAGTCTGGTTCATATACTTTCTCCTCTTTAGATTCTACTTCCTCAGGCTCATCAGTTTCAGGTTCGGGCTCATCGATAAAAGGGTGTGGGTAGGGCACTGAGTTGTTATATGACCAAATCCTTAATGCCTAAAGTACCTCATGACTCTTGGTCCCTCTCCTAGAAGACTCTTATCCTTTTATTCTTTCCTTACTGGTGGATTAGGGGTTAGTTTCTGGAGTCTTCGGATAGGGGTCTGACTTGGTCCTGATTTAGGTCTTGAGGATATTGATCGAACAGGCTCGATCCTCCGAACTATCAGATGATGGTACCTCTCAGCATCCTAGGCTATCTAGTATGTATGATCTAGGGTTATAACTTCACGCAAATAAAGCTCATGCTATAGTTCCTCACGTAGCCTGACTTTAAATCTAGAAAGGATCACAAGTCTATCCTCATTAACACCACACCGCATCTAGAATTCATTGACTTGGGCTATGTATTTTGATACAAATTTGTTACCTTGGGTTAGTCATTGCCACTAGTCCATCAGTTGCTGCTTATAAGACATGGATAGATACTTCTCTCATAGTTTCTTCTTCATCTCTACCCAAGTCTCTATAAGTTCATGCCTATGGTGTTCAATTAGGACTTGAACATTATGCCAGTACAACTTGGCCTGATCTAACAATTTCATCTAAGCATACCAAATCTTCCTACCTTCAGTCATATCATACCATCTGAAGAAGTGGTCCATGCTTGCTTTTCAGTCTAATATTCTTTTGGGTCTAAATGCCCATCAAAGCTAGGTGCATCAACCTTTGCACTCCTTACTATTTGGTCATCTAGATCAATAGGTTCATGCTGGGATCATCCCTCTAGATGTTAATGTACTTGTAGACCTATCCTTAAACCTTGAGGTGGGGTCTGCTCAGTTTGGGCTAAAGACACTTATGGGGTCTTTGGGTTTAATTTTTAGTCTGATTCCTTCGAGCATCCTCTAAGTCTCCTATTCGTTGGCTATAATTTTGCACTAGATGGGTCAAGTTATCTAGCCTCTCTAGGATGGCATCCATCATAGGATTATTGTTTGGACTTGGTTGATCCAACATGGGTGGGTACTCAGTTTCAGCTTGGGTACACATACAATATAATAAATCTAAGGGTTGCCTAGACCTAAAGTTCGATGTGCAACAAATCAAACAAAGCATGAACTAAATCTACTACCCAATTCTATCAACCAACTAGATAAGGGGTGTAGTCATGGGAGGCTCTCCTTGCTCTCATAAGGACCTAATTAGAGAACCACGAGCTAGCTTCAACATTTGCCTCTTAACCACTTACCTTAGACACCAATTTCAAGAGTGGATTGTAGACTCAACTCACACTAAGTCTCAATGAATCACATGAACTAACTTAGTTGAATCCTAAGACTGATATCTAATTAATTTTAAATTAAAGTTTGGGTTTTAAGATGTAAATTGATGGTTTGTGGGCTAAGAAAGGATGAAAAAATCTTCATCTTATCTTATAATAATGGGTGTGCCCTTAATTAAATTATGAACAATGCAATGTAGCATAACCAGGATTTCAGCAGAAGAAGTTCAATGTTATGGGTCGAATTCACAAATGATCTTGATCTTAGCCTAGGATCAAACATTTAGGGTTTGAAGTCTTGCAAATCTAGCTTTCAAAAAAATAAATTTTATAATTTTTGGATTCTTATATAATAAATTATGGATTTTCTTCTACTACCTGCACAGAACAAAGTCTTGTACATGAATAATAGGGTTTTCAGTTAATTTCAAAAAACAAAATGATAGAATTTTTAAGAGAAATTTTAAAGGAAGATTCCTCATTGAATAATGTCTCTAAAATAGTAAAAATTACTTTTTTTGATTTTCATATAAAAATAAATTTCTCAAGGACTGCTGCATGAAATAAAAAAATAGTGCAAAATGCAAAACCTACTCAAAATCTAGGGCTTTGATACCAAATCTGATGTGGGATGGGTATGCAAATGAAGATGCTACTAACTTTGTTTCCTTTTCAGTAATCAAAATGATAAATAGAAGAAAATCTGAAAAAATCCAAACTTTCAAAGAAGAAAAGCTTTGATTAAAGTAGGTGGATATTCCTAGCATGTATAGCTGTCTCTTTAATTTTAAGAATCTAGGATTGAAAGTGATTGAGAAATCTCCTTCTTGATTCAGCTTTGCAATTTAAATTTAGATCCACAAAAAATTTAAGAAAATAAATTTTACTTACCAACAATAACGATCTCCTCAATAGATTTATGAAGATTCCACTCAGATGATTGTTTGATTTGATCTTAGAGAAGTTAGGTTGCTGCAGACGGTTGAGATCTCAATCCGTGGAAGAACTTCATAAATTCAGAATTAAGGCACCTTTAGGCATTACTCCTGATCGATGTCTCAAATAGTAGATGGCATGTAGAGGAGTGGTGGTTTTTGATCTTGGCACAGAGATGAGTTCAAGTGCAGAGAGAAGAAAAAGAACTTAAAAGAAGAGAGGAAGAAACTAAGAGGAGGAAGAGGATCTCTAGATTGGAGAAGAAAGCAACAGCTCTAGTTTCTTCTTTTTATTCATTCAATTGCCTCCTAAGAGCTCTAATACATAGGTATTTATAGATAAAATAACAAGAATCTAAAATAATTCAAATGCTAATAGTTCAAAACAAATCAAACTCTAACAAGCTAATCCTGTGGGTGGCGCCATCTTGTGATAAACTTGGTCCACATCTCGCACCAATTAATAGTTGCCATGTGGATTTCTTGGACTAATCTTTTAAGACTCTGGATGTGACTTAGCAAAGGAAATAAATCTTTTAGATTTGGTGCCAACCCTGGATAAGATTTATTTGATTGTGGTGCCAGCACACTTCTTCCTTTAAGTCTTCTTCATGGCATAGGTTAGGGAATTAGGACTCCTTTCAAGTGGCATCAGGGGTCCATCAAGGCTCTGACTCTGGTGATGCCGCAGTGCAGAGTTGGCATCCAAGTGATGTTGGAAAATATGTCCCAAAAGCCAATCGTCAACCTGTTGACGGTTGAGTAACCTTATATTGTAATTGATTTGTTAATAAATAAAATATATTTTTGATATTTTTATCATAAATTTTCATCTTCTAATGAACTCCGTTGTTGTGATGAAATCCTTAGGACTATTTAGGTTCGATAAAGAGAAGATTTATTGATTAGTCCTTAAAACTGTTCACGACCAAATGATAGGCTGTTAATAAGGATGATAGCTTCTATCGAGCATAGGTCGCTATAGGCCATATGGGTTGGTTGTCCTCTTAACCAAAGAGTGTGAAGATATTGGTATGGCATACAGGTGAGATATAAGGATACATCATCATTGAACGTGACCAACTTCAGAGCATTCTACTGTCAAGAATATCTCTGATGGGATATAGGTATAAGTGTCCCTTAAACCTGAGATCGCCTCAGTGACTTGCAAGCAACTCACTGTGCTTTGGTACTGGACTAACTGAATTTCTAATTCAGTGATAGAAGGCTTCTGGGCACAGTCAAGTACTTGCAAAGTCAGAGTGTGATCAAGATGGGATTGACCACTCTAAGAGTTGGAGAAGAATGAGTCACTGTATTTTTATTTAGCAAAACCTTGGCCAGGATAATCCACCAAATAGATTTGATATTTTGAAATACAATATGGACAACCTGATCAGAGTTGACAGTTGAACTCTGAGGTGTCCTATGAGCATTTTGGTCAAGGGGATAATTATATAGAAACTATATCCGCATGGGTTCTAAGGATGTTGTTCTACACATTCGACTTATCCGATCGTCGGGTACCATTGCTAGATGGTCATTTTGATTGGTATAAAAATTTATTTTCGTGCTATCGATTTAGGTTTGGACCTATGAAATCACACACATTAGAGTTTACGATCCGATCGGATGGTTGATCAATGATTAAGAATCATTCTAAGGTTAAACGATTAATACAATTGATATTTAACCTAGTACAAGTGTTGCAGGAGGATCGATTAGCAATTCGATTGCTAATTGACTTAATTTGATTAAGCCAACGAGCTAAGTTTAAGTCTAATTGAATATGATTTAATTAGATTTGGTTTGGACTTGATTGGATCAAATCCATTTGGTTTATTGGATAAGCCAAGTGCAAGAAAAAACTAGTCCTAGTCCAATTAGGAGGGTCTTCTTCTAGGGTTGCTGAGTTCACCTCTTCTCTTCCTCCATCTGTGAGTTTTCTGAGAGTGTCTCACATCTAAAACTCCTTCTCTTACTTCTTATCTTTGGAAGAGTCTAAATCAAGAAGAAGGAGGTATCTGATCGACCATCGAAGAAGGATCAGCATAGTACTAGCATACTGTGCTGATTTTCTGGACCAGGACTTCTGATTGTGATTCGTGAGCTCGTGTGGACGACTCCTAGAGGCCAGACATGTGTGTGGCTCGCAACATCATCTTCAAGTCCGGATCAGCAAAGTTAGAACGTCTAACTTGCAAGGTAATAGATCTGATCTATTATATTTTACATACATTAGATGTAGTATAGAAACATGTTGATATGATCAACATGTAGTTCTTGCTCTTTATATTTTAATTTTTAATTTAATATTATATAATAATCATATAATAAGATCTTAGATCTAGGGATTCTCTGATTTTATAAGATAAATTTTAATTTATTTTAGTCTTCCACTGCCTGATCTTGAAAAAGTTTCAAGATCTAATCCTGAAACCCTAGATCTGGTTCCTTCAAGTGGCACATGTGGCCGTCTAAAATAGTAGCTTTTAACATACAAAAAATAATAACTTATTAAAGCATGAAAACTCCTATTAATACCGTTAGGTCTGGCTTAGTCAAGCAAGATGGTGGCTTGTGAACTAATATCCGCACCATAGGGCGATAATGAGATCATGCCAGTGAGATCTAAAATCTTGATAGCCTCAGTCTAAAATACTTTTAGTCATTGGATCATCGAGTTAGGAATCGATGATACCGATAAGATTGGTACATCCTATATATGCTCGATGGATAGGGTGATTGATCTCATAATCACTTATGTGGTGATACTAATACAAGTATGTAGGTGCTTATTAGAGAATGAGTTTACTGAACTGATCGATAGGGAGAACATCTACTAGAGCTTTACAGCATGTTGACAGATGATTCTCCAGCAGAAATGGTGCAAGTGATCCTTTGACCTGAGATCACTATAGTACTTTATGTATATAGATCCTTATTTTGATTCATTCTCTAGCATGCCACTTTGAGTTGTATGTGGGATGTTCAGGATTTGATAAAGTATGTATGAAGATTGTGAGTGGTCAATAAAGAATCGATTACTCCTTGTAAGAGGAGAGAACATCCTATGTGATCTCATAGGATGGTGACTAAGAGAGTCTTTAATCACAGCAGAGATGAATAGTAGAAAAAATTTTTACTAGTTCATCCATTGAATCGTCATTATCAGATTGAGATACATATGGATAGATATTTGGACTTGCCATGATTTTATGCTCATGGTCTATCTGAAATATTGTATGATCGAAGGATTAAATTACATGATAACTCGTTATGAAAGGATAATTTTGATATTTCTATCAAATCTTATATCTTCTGGATAGTCATGACACATTGCTAGATATCAATACTGACTTGTGGACTCATAAAAATTAAGAGAGTTTAATTCAAAAATTAATTAGAAGGTGTTTTGATTAATTGATGCATTTGGACTAATCTAATCGGATTAGATCATGAGCCTGGATCTACTGTTGGCTAAATATAGAATCCAATGGATCACACACAATAAAAATTTGATCTTGGTTTAATCTATTTAGATTTGTTATAAATTTTAAGGTTTAATTTGATATGCTAGTATATTGTATTATCTGAGTTCCCAATTAGGTTAGTTCAAAAGAGTTTGAGCTAAACCTAACTTGTTGTCTTGAACCTAATTGGATTATATTAGTTTCTTACCTAACATGGAAGAGTTCCATGTGAGAAAGGAGTCCTCCACACTACCTTTCAGATCTCCTCACCAAAATAATTAGGTGTCATTTATTTTGGCGCAAGAGATGAAGAGTCCTTCTCTGTTAAGTCTCTTAACAACCTTTCCATATTTTCATGTGCTGCTTTATTCCACACACCATATAATGGTTTCTGGGAATATGTCGGCATAGAAAAGGAAGTGTTCTTCATCATGAAGAGTCTTACATGCTGAAATTAATTTGGGACATCCCATCTAGTTGGCGTTTAAGAAGGAAAGTCCTTCTTGTTTAAGACTCTTAACTTCTTCCTTATCTTCCCATTAATTCCATACTATTTCTCAAAGGAAATGTGTTTTGGTTTGTGTGTGCATTGGAATGGAAGAGTCCTTCTGCATGAAGACCCTTTCGCACCCATCTAACTTCCATAGAGAATTAATTCTCCAAAGAAACCAAAGGGACCACCGAGTGAAATAAGCTAGCGCCAAGAGTTGGCATCTCTTGGGTCTGTATATGCACCCCTTGATCCCTTATTTAAGACACGCTCCATTTGGGATATGGTGCAATAATTTTTTGATGTTAGGCATGGGATAAGTGAGAAAAAGATAGTAAAAATTTGAGAAAAAAGATAAAGAAAAATGAGAGAGAAAAATGGAAAGGGACAAGAGTGAAAAATGGAAAGCAAGGGTTATTTGTACTAGGGTTTAGAAAATCCAATGGTTGGGTTTCTAAATTGCTCTTAGGTGGTGTGTTCTTGTAAGAAAAAAATTCTTAGCATGGCTCTGGTGGAGTATTTGATGGCATACAGGTGGTGGTGCTATCAATTTCTTGAGAAGAAATTTAGCAGTGGACTTATGAAATTGACTGCAACATTACAAGTTGGAAAGGATCCTGATTTGTCTCATATGGATCATCATTGGAGAATTTCTACTTTGGAGTCTTGTGGAGATCACTCTGTTATCTGATCCTTATCTTTAGAAAGGTATAATTCTTGCCTTATTGTATATTTAAATTGTTTGATTGTAATCATCAAGGTAATCCTAGGGTTTATATTCTGGTTGGCCTGTTTTAAATGTTAAAACTTATTTCCAATAGTTAATAGCATATAAAAATTTTTAAAAACTATACTTTACTGCATGATCGGAATTCAATAGTAGTATCAGAGCCATCCTTGATTGATTCAATCAAACAAGATATTATTATTGTGAAATGGATTAGATCCAATTTCATGATATGTCAAATCAAATTTTTTGAAAGATGTTTAATTATAGTTTTGTTGCATTCTTTATTAAGGATAAATGTTATCAATCCATGATCAAACCTTGAGATGATATTTGATAGCCTTAATACTTGTGTGACAAGTTTAGGTTAGATTCTATGATCTGATTTTTTTCATGAAATTATAAATTTTGTGCATGCGATGCACAGAGCCTTAGAATGATACATATGATATATATTACCAAGACTTAGAGTTCTTGCATATGATGCATTCACCTAAGATCCAAGGGTCGGCCACCATGAATTGGATATTCATCATGGTGGATCTTCCATTATGGTTGTTGTCCTAGGTATGTGTGGGATTGAAAAATTTGATCATGGAAGAGATGCTTCAGACATGGATTAAGATTTTTACTGATAGATTTGGTTTAACTACAATTCATTGACTTAATGTAATTAGGGTTTATGATTATAGATTAAATTAGATTCAAAGTTTTAATTTGATTAACAATTATATTTAATTAAAGTTGATCAAATTGTCATTGATCTAATTTGATTAGGACTTGAGTCATGGTTGATCGGATCTTTACTGAATTAATTGGATTAGGATCTATTTAAGAATTGATGAACTCAACTCAAAAGGATGACATATGGTTGACTTAAAATTAAAATTAGATCAAAAATTAAACCTGAATAAAAAACCCTAGATGGATCTTGTGCCCATGTTTTTAGACATCTGAAGTGACATGATCATGAATGATATCACAACTAGAATAACATGGGTAGTTTATTTTCATGCTTTATATAATTGTGATAAAATACATGATGAAAGGTTATGGATTTGATACACCCATGTGATGAATGTATGGAATGAATGTGTCTGTGTTGGCTGATAGTATAGATATATTTGCAATAGTTGCAAAAGGAGCTGGATGCCCCTGTTACGTTATATTTTCAGTCGTACCTTTATATTTGTTCCTTTGAAATATTTTTAACTATTAATTGGGACTTTTACATGTTGATGTAAAAATTAAGGATATAAAATTTTCTCTAAAGAAATAGATAGAAATTCTTTCTTTCTTTTTTTGGATATAGAAGGAAGACGGAGCATTCATAGAAGTTTTTACGGAGATGAAGACTAGACTACCAGATGATTGGAGAGCAGAGGTGCGTGTAGATTGACTATGCGATGGTTCAATCTGTAATGCATCTAAGGTTTGACCCATATTTCATCTAGTGGCTTGGATTACCATCTAATTTCTTTTATATGCTCTCACATGCTGGTAGTTAGAATTAAGTATAATTATATGTGATGTATTTGTATCTATTTTGGATGTGCATGAGATCTAAGTTTCTCATTTAAAAATAATATGAAGTCGTAATGATGAAGTGTTGAGAATACTATCCATATCTTCTTTTATGCCAAGCCAGTATTATGCCAAGAACCATAGTAGCTTTGCTGTGCTATCCATAAGGCTTGCTGTGGAGACTGATATGATACTGTTTTGGTACATAATGATGCTTATGATATTTAGCTTATACTAAGTCAATAGAGTATATCAAAAACTATAGTGAGTTTGTTATGCTATCCATAAGACTTGCTATAGGATTTGATGTGATATTGACTTAATGATGCTTATGGCATATTTAGATACTATTACTTTATACTATCCATAAGGGTAGTATTGTTCAGATATGACCATATAAAAAATTAAAGATAAGACTTAACTAAAATACTGTAGTTTGTTGTGCTATCCACAAGGCTATAAATATTTTAGAAGCAAAAATTATGTTGAGAGTTGCATGAGATGTAATTGATAAAGAGTTATCTATCCTTCAATTGAGAGTTGTATGAGATGCAATTGGTAAAGAGTTACCTATTCTTAAACTCATAAAAATTTGTTATGCTATCTACAAGGCTTTTATAAGAGATTAAGATTTCAACCCCACTTAGGAATCTGACTATAAGATTTTTTATTTTTCATACTAGAGGACTATGAAATTCACCAAATAAGTGGGAGGCACAATTAGATAAAAGATCTCATCTAAATTATGTATGTCATTATGAGTAGTCCTTTTATATTATTATTCTTATATGTTCATCTGCATTTTTACTATCATTGCATGGTATATTTGATATCTTTTTAAATTGACTGAACCTCATGGACTGGTTGAGGAACCTAAGAAAAGTTCTTAGTTAGGAGATAGTCTCCTATTCTTCTGATCCTAATACAATCGAGAATGATGCTATTAAGAAAGAAGAATTGCATATGAGATATGGTGGGGAGACAATATGACTACTAATAATGCCCTGATTAACTTAATCATGCAATTAAGTCAATTAGGTTCTTTTCATGAATGGTGAGTTAAATTAGAATGTGATCCTGCAAATACTCCCTGATTCTTTCTATTTATAGAAGAAAGCAGAGAATGTCTCCATCAGAGGTACTTATTTTCATTGTAGCAATGTTGAGCATAAAAAATTATAGGAGTTATCTTGTAAGTGTGAAGCAATAACAGAATACAATAGTTACATCTACTAATAGTTTGTATATGATACAAACTAATTTTTTATTGAGTGCTTCAGTTTTTAGATTCTTGGATATTAGATACCATATGTAGGTCCCACTTATGCAAATTATTACAGAGACTATAAAGCTGAAAAGAGGTGACTTCATGTCATTTGGTGCTGGTGGATAGTCCATCCAAGCTAAAGCTGAAGAAATATGTTGGTAGGTGTTGTCTTCTGACAAAGCTTTGAAACTAGTAGACTGTTATTATAAATCTAAAATTATCAAAAATATTATTTCAATTCATTTGTTATCATAATATGTTTTTGAAAATAATGTATAGGGCAAAGGTTGCTCTCCTTTTGAAAATTTTTATGACTATGAAAATAATGATTTCATATTTCTATCACTCAATGGTATTGTTCTTCATGTTGATGAGAATAAAAAAAGAATATATGATAGTCACATCTTTGGCACTGCCAACTTGATCATTTTTAGTGAGTCAAAGATAAACAAGTAATACAAAAAAGAGTTCTTTGATTTATATAATTTTAAATCATATAGAACTTATAAATTTTATCTCACGGGTAAAATGACCAAGATCTCAATTACTGGACATAGAAAAAGATGAGTGAGATATTAGGCCTTATATATATGGATGTTCGAAGGCTAATAACATCTCAGTCCAGAGATGGACACTCCATATGAGATATGGTGTCTTTCTTAATATGCTTCACTGACCTTATTATCTCATTCTGGGATATGCCTTAGAAATTACTGTATATGTTTTGAATTAGGTACCATCAATATCTATTATTAGCACTCTTATGAGATATGGAAAGAAAAAAGGCAGGTTATCCAGCTTATGTGAAAAGAGTTGATGTACATAAATTTTGTACTAGATCAGATTAGTATAGGTTTATAGGTTATCCTAAGAGTAGTATGTGATATTACTTCTACCATCCTACTGGACACAAGATATCTTGATAGTAGGTATGCCACTTTTTGAAAAAAAAAGTTTATTCAAGAAGGGGGCAGTAGGAGGATAATTGAATTTGAGAAGTTCAAAATCTATGAACTATCCCACATTAACCTGTGGAGTGTCCACAAGTTGATCCTCGATCAGATGTATCCATTAATGAGGCACAACTATAATACGTACCTCTTCTCTGAAGGTCAATCAGAGTGTGTAATGTACCACTCAGATATGGATTTATCATTGAGAATGACAATGTACCACATATCATTGAGAATGATGTTCTTTGACCTATTCGAAAGTAGTCATGAGTAGAGACTCTAACAGATGTCTTGAAGCAATAAAATTCTTGATGGACTTTCCATATATCAACCAAGTATGGACTTTGGTTAAAGTACCTTTGGGTATGATCTGGTAGGTTGCTAACAGGAATATCAACCCAAATTTTACTTGCTATAGCCGCACACCTTCTAGAGAGTTTGTCTCTAGTGAGAGGGCAAATTCATTTATAAATTAAAGCAGGCATCAAGGAGCTGGTACATCTATATTTGATGAGATAGTTAAATTATTTGATTTTATCAAAATATGGATGAACCGTGTGCGTGCAAGAAGATAAGTGAGAGTTCTACTAACTTCTTGATTTTCTATGTGGATGACATACTGCATATTAAGAAGGTTATCTCGATGATGCATTCGATCAAAGACATGCTTATCACAAAAATTTTTCTATGATAGACTTGGATGAAGCATCCAATAGATACTTCTATAAAGATAGACCTAAGTAGATGCTAGGCTTGTCTCAGTCTAGGTACATTAATCTTATATTGAAGGAGTTCAATGTGGATGAGTGTAAAAGAGTTTACTTACCCATGTATAATATGTACCAAGCCTGAAATGGTTTATGCCTTGGGCATAATCATTGACTTTAGGCAGATCTAGGATAGGATCATCGAAAAATTATGAAAAGTATTCTCAAGTACTTGAGAAGTATTAGAAGAGCAGTGAATTAGAAGAGTTTCAAATAGTAAATTGTGTTTGACTCAGTTAATTGCTGTTAGTAAAAATTGCTAAGAAAAGTCGCTTGATGAAAGAGTTCATCACTGAGTTGGGTGTGGTCTCACTAGAAAACCATGTGCACTTTCACCTCATTCATGATGAGATCATAAAATGAGTTGATATAAAAAATTATATAATGGACCAATTTACTAAGTCTTGACATAGCAGCAGTATGTTCACTACCTTGATTGCATGTGCATCAGGTATAGAGGCGATTGGCTATAATGCAAGTGAAAGATTGAAAGAATAGTGTCCTACAAGCCAATCGTATGGGTGATGTGATGAAAACTTTCTATGTTAACTTCCTACTCATTTGTATGACATTGGTTATTTTATATATGAGATATTTTATTTTATCATTTGCTGCATCATATTTTATTTATGATTATGATAAACTCCATAGATTAGGATAATAATTTTAGAGTTATGATGAGATCATACTAGTGAGATCTAAAATCTTGATAGTCCTAGTCTAATATATTTTCAATCATTGGATCATCGAGTCAGAGATCGATGATGTCGGTAAGATTGGTACATCCTATGTGTACCCGATGGAGAGGATGATTGATCTTATAATTATTTATGTGGTGATACTAATACAAGGATGTAGGTGCTCATTAGAGAATGAGTTCACTGAACTGATCCACAAGGAGAACATTGGATGAAGCCTTACAGCATGTCGACGAATGGTTCTCCAGTGAAAGTGGTGCAAGTGATCTTTTGATCTGAGATCACCATAGTATCTTGTTTATATACATTCTTACTTTAGTTTATTTTCTAGCATGCCACTTTGAGTTATGTGTTGAATATTTTGGATTTAGTAAAATATGTATGGAGGTTGTGAGTGGTCAATAAGGAATCAATCACTCCTTATAAGAGGAGAGAACATCCTATATGATCTCATAGAATGATGACTCAAAGAGTCTCTGACCAGAGCAGGAATGAACAGTAAAAATAATTTTTGATGGTTCATTAATCGAGTCATCATCATTAGATCAAGATACATGTGGATAGATGTTTGGGCTTGACATGATTTCATGCCCATGGCCTGTCTGAGATATTGTGTGATCGAAGAATTGAATAGCACGATAACTCATCATAGAAGGATAATTTTGATATTTTAATCAAATTTTATATCTTCTGGGTAGTCATGACATGTTGCTAGATGTCAATCTTGACTTGTGGACTCATAAGAATTAAAAAAATTTAATTCAAAAATTAATTGAAAGCTGTTCTGATTAATTGATGTATTTGGACCGATCTAATCGGATTAAATCATGAGCCTGAGTCTACTGCTGACTAGATATGGAACCTAATGAGTCCCACACAATATGGATTTGATCTTGGTATAATCTATTTGAATTTGATATGCGAGCACATTATATTAATCTGAGTTTCCAATTAGGTTAGTTCAAAGGAGTTTGAGCTAAACCTAACCTATTGCCTTGAACCTAATTGTATTAGGTTAGTTTCTTACCTAACATGAAAGAGTTCCATATGAGAAAGGAGTCCATGCCACCTTTTAGATCTCTATACCAAAACAATGAGGCATCATTTATTTTGCCTTATTATTTTGGCACAAGAGAGAAGGAAGAGTCCTTCTTTGTTAAGTCTCTTAACAATCTTTCCTTATTTCCATGTGCTGCTTTATTCCACATGCCATATAATGATTTTTGGAAATATGTGGGCACAAAAGAGGAAGTGTTCTTCTTCATAAAGAGTCTTACATGCTGAAATTAATTTGGGACATCCCATTTAGTTGGCGTTTAAGAAGGAAAGTCCTTCTTGTTTAAGACTCTTAACTTTTTCTTTATTTTCCCATTAATTCCATGCTGTTTTTGAAAGGGAATGCATTTTGGTTTGTGTGTGCATTGGAATGGAAGAGTCCTTCTACATGAAGACTCTTCCATGCCCAACTAACTTCCATGGAGAATTAATTCTCCGAAGAAACCAAAGGGACCACCAAGTGAAATAGGGTAGCACCAGGAGTTGGCATCTCTTGGGATTGTATGTGACAACCCTTGATCCCTTATTTAAGACATGATCCATATGGGATATGGAATGCTAATTCCCTGATGTTAGGCATGGGATAAGTGAGAAAAAGATAGTAAAAATTTGAGGAAAAAGACAAAGAAAAATGGTAGAGAAAAATGGAAAGAGACAAAAGCAAAAAATGGAAAGCAAGGGTTGCTTATCCTAGGGTTTAGAAAATCCAATGGTTGGATTTCTAAATCACTCTTTGGTGGTGAGTTCTTTTAAGAAAAGTTCTTAGCATGGCTCTGGTGGAGGATGCGATGGCATACAGGTGGTAGTGCTATCAGTTTCTTGAGAAGGAATTTAGCAATGGATTTGTGAAGTTGACTGTAGCACTACAAGTTGGGAAGGACCCTGACTGTCTCGTGTGGATCACTGTTGCAGGGCTTTTACTTTAGGATCTTATGGAGATCACTCTGTTACCTAATCCTCATCTTCAGAAAGGTATAATTCTTTTCTTATTGTATGCTTAAATTGTTTGATTGTAATCATCAAGGTAATCCTAGGGTTTGTGTTTCGATTAGCATGTTTTAAATGTTAAAACATATTTTCAATAGTTAATAGCATGTAAAAATTTTTAAAAACTATATTCCACTATGCGATCAAGACCCAACATATGCAAGAAGATGGAGAATCTCTCTGAAACTACATGAGTCACTTTAAAGTGGCCATGTTTGAAGTTCGTGACCTGGATCACTCAGTCGCATTGTTGGCTTTTAAGAAAGAGCTGAAGTTGAATAGCTTCTGCTTCTTCCTCTCAAAGAAGTTCTCTCATGACTTCTTCAATCTCCTCACTCCAGCCGACAAGTACGTCATCGACGAAGAGGGGATGGCAAAGAAGTGAAGGGAGAAGATGGACTAGAAGAGGGCTAGGGAGGATCAGACAACTCCCCAACCAAAAAAACATAAGCCCGAATAGGGGCCATGCCATCGTTCTCGAAGCCCTTAGTGATTTAAGGACTTCTTGCCTCTGAATACATCTTGGAGTAGATTCTAATGAAAATAAAAAAAGGACATCCTTCGATGACCTAAAAAAATAAGCCAATGGATCTAGTCCCGACATGACCAGCCGAAGTGCTGCCATTTTCACAAAGATCATGGTCATGACATGAAAGACTACTACTGGTTCAAGAGGAAGATAGAGGCCCTTATCCGATGAGGCTACGTGCAGAATTTGTCAACCATCTGAAGGATGCTGAGGCCTTAAGCCATGAACCTCAACCCATACCCGTGCCTCCGATCAATGGTTGACCCATCATCAGAGTCATCCAACCAGCATAGGTGGACTTGCAGTTGGATGAGAGCTCATTCGCAAGAAAGACCTATTCCCATGCGACCCAAGCTAGGCCTCCCTGCACCAAAGCGATAGAGATCAGATGACGTCATCTCCTTCTTGGATGCTAATGCTGAAGGCATGTAGACTCATCATGATGATGTTGTAGTTGTTTCCATGACCATTGCAAATTATAATGTATAAAGAATTCTAGTCAATAATAGAAGCTCTATAGATATCTTGTTCTATGATGCTTTGTATAAAATGAATTTATCCTTAAATCGACTTCGAAAGATCAATTCTCCCTTGGTTTTTCAGGAGATTCCACCCCTGGCAAAGGTGTTGGGGCCTTGTTTGTAACTGTAGGGCAGGCTTCGAGGTAGTCCTCAGTCATACTTGACTTCCTGATTGTAAAGGTTGCCTTGCTTACAATACAATCCTAGGAAGGCCCGACTTGAATGCCCTTTGAGCCATCGTTTTGACCTACCACTTGTTGGTCAAGTTCCCTACCGCCCAAGGTGTAAGTGAACTCTTAGGTGATCAGACTCTGGCCAGGCACTGCTATGTCGTCTCTCTTAAAGGAAACAAGCCTAAAAAAGCTTTGCCAATCGAAGGTCTCAACACTGATTATGGAGGAAGGTGTCAACACGGGGAGTCGGTCGAGTAGCTTATTTCGGCCTCTATGAGTCATACCCCAAAGAACAATTTATATCAGCTCGTAGTAGGATGAAGCCTCTCATGCTCAGCTTCTAGACTTCCTACAAGCCAACGCCAACATCTTTGCATGGTTAGTTGAAGATATTCCTATAGTCGACTTGAGGTCACGGTGCACTGTTTGCATGTTGATCCATTACATCGACCAATACGATAGAAGAAGCAAAGTTTTGCCCTCAAGCACCAGCAAGCCATCAAGTAAGGGGTGGATAAGCTCCGACGGTTGGTTTCATTTATGAGGTGGATTATCCCATGTGGCTAGTGAATTTGGTCCTCATCAAGAAGGTGAATGGCAAGAGGTGGATATGTATAGACTTTACTGATTTAAATAAACTTGTCCAAAAGATAGTTTTTCTTTGTGTAAGATAGATCAACTTATCGATGCCACTATGGGGTATTGGATGCTCAGTGTCATGGATGCCTTCTATAGATATAACCAAATCTAGATAGCACTTGAGGATGAGGAGAAGACATCCTTCATCACAGACCATGACTATACTATTGTAGAGTTATGCCCTTTGATTTGAAGAATGCTGATGCCACCACCAATATCTCATCAATAAGGTCTTCAAAGATCAGATTGGCTGCAATATGGAGGTATATGTGGATGACATGTTGATAAAAAGCTATCAGATAGACCAGCACATTTTAGACCTCGAAGAAATCTTCTAGACCCTAAGGAGGTACCACATGAAGCTCAACTCGAAGAAAATTTGGGCCATTATGGAGATGTCACCTCCAAAGACTCGAAAAGAAGTGTAGTACCTCATGGGATGAGTGGCTGCATTGAACAGATTCGTGGTTAGGTCAACAAAGAAGTGCCTCCCATTCTTCAAAGCCCTTAAGCAGATCAAAGATTTTCAATGGATAGCAAAATGCCAGACTGCTTTTGATTAGCTTTGGAAAAATCTTATCTCGGCCTCACTCCTGATCAGACCTTCCATCAGAGAGATGCTGTTTCTATACCTCACTGTCTCCTCCATAGTTTTGAGCTTGTTCTCATCTGGGAGGAGGAGGGGCTGCAAAAGCTATCTACTATACAAGCAAGGTGCTGAGAGATGTAGAGACCAGATACCATAAGGTGGAGAAGATCATCTATGCCTTAGTGATTTTGGCACGAATGCTCCAACCCTACTTTCAAGCATACTCCATCACCGTACTGACTGATCAACCCCTTAGGCAAGTCTTGCAGATACTCAATGTTTTAGAAAAATTGACCAAGTGGGCCATAGAGCTCAGAAAATTCAATATTCATTATCGATCCCGACCATCCATTAAGGCCTAGGTTTTGGTCGATTTTCTTGTGGAGTGTATAGTTCCCAAAGAAATCGAGCCCCAATTGGAATACTCTACTTCAACACTAGCAGTCCCATGGATGCTGCATGTCAATAGATCATCCAACACTGGATATGCGTTGGGGTTGGTTTAATTCTTGCCAATCTTAACAGCATTGTGGTGGAGTAAGCCCTCCATTTTGACTTCAAAGCCTCAAACAATAAGGCAGAGTATAAAGCACTCTTGATCGGATTGAGACTCGCTCAAGAGCTTAGAGTCCCACATCTATAAGCCTTCACTGACTCCTAACTAGTGGTCGGCAATGTTCATGGAGAATACGAGGCTAAGGTACCTTCCATAGAGAAATACATATAGAAGATATGAAAAATCAACCCTTCCTTCTATAAATTTGAGATTTTGTAGATACCTAGAATGAAAGACACCTGGATGGATTTGCTATCAAAACTAGCAACTTTAGAGTGCGCAGATATCCAGAAGCCAGCCTACTTAAAAACTATAAAAAAATCCAGCATCGAGGGAGAGTTGACCTAGGTGATGCAGGTAGACCATGTGACCAACTAGATGGATCCATTGATCAAGTATCTATAAGAGGGGTCGCTACCAAACGATTGAGTTGAAGCCAGAGGATTCAAGTTGTCTTCGTGATACATGATGCTTGAGGAAAAACTCTATAGGCGATCTTACTCCACGACCCTCTTTCACTGTCTTCGACCCTCCAAGGTATAGTATGCCCTATAAGAGATCTGCAAAGGCATCTATGGCAATCACTTGGGGGGTGGGGCCTTAGGCTACAACGTCCTACACAAAGGTATTACTAATTGAGCATTGATGAAGATGCAATCCAGTTCGTCAAAGTGTTGTGGCTAGTGCCAGCGACACTCAAGAATTCAACATCTGCCAGTGGCTCCCCTCTCTTCGATCAATTTTTTTTGTCCATTTTCTCAATGGGAGATAGATATCCTTGATCCTTTCCTATAGGCCATAGGATAGAGAAAGATTCTCATAAGTGATCGACTACTTCATCAAGGGGTTAAAGTTGAGCAACTCATCCATGTCACTGAGAAAAATTCCTATGACTTCATTTGGAAAAGCATTATCTATTTCTTTGGCTTGTATCAGGTCATCATAACTAACAACGACAAACTATTTGATAATACTTTCTTTCATAAGTTCTGTCAAAAGCTCCACATCAATTGCTGCTTCACCTCCATTAGGCACCCCCAAACTAATAGAGAAGTTGAAGTGACCAACTGGACTATCCTTCAAGGTTTGAAGATCGGACTGGATAACACTAAAGGACTCAGGATAGATGAACTGTATCGTATTCTTTGGGCCTACCATACTATGCATCGACTTTTGACAGGTGAAATACCATTCAACCTTGCTTTTGGAATCGAGGCAACCATCCTATTGGAGATAGGCCTACCCTTGCATCGGGTAAAGACCTTCAACGCATAGAGAATTCAGAAGGTTTGCGAATGAACCTGGATCTTCTGGAAGAAATTTGAGATAGGGCATGAATTCAGATGGCAGCATATCGACAATGCATTGTACATACTACAACTCTAGAGTGAAGGAAAAGCACTTCTGATCCAGTGACTTGATACTTAGGAGGGCTGAAGTCAACCAACCCACTGAACAAAGAAAGCTCTCGCCTAGCTGGGAAGGACCGTATCATATTATCAAGGTGATATGCTTCAAAATCTATCATCTGGAGTAGTTGGATGGGACACTTCTATCCCGAAGCTAAAATTTTGCTAATCTTCAATCTTACTATCAGTAAGGTGCCGGGATTCAGATGCGCTTAATGATTACAATCAAATACAAATTCAAAAATAATCAAACTTGAAAAGAGAATATGAATACTTTCAAGAAGATTTTGGATTGTTTCTTGCTTGTTTGATTTATACTAGGCACCCAAGTGAATGCCCTCCAATGCTAGTCTACGTAAAAATCGATCAAGGACCTCTCCCTCAATTATTTTCCTGAATCTCTTCTCAAGAAATTTGCACCCCCTCTCTTTTCCTTTGCCTTTGCCATGAACTCTTCATGGACGTAAGGCTCCTTGTGCCCTAAGGCATGAGAGGGAGGGACAAGGTGTGAAGCCTCTTTGATACGTGAGAGGTTACTTAGGGTGTTAGCCCTCTTTTATGCGTGAGATCTCTTATGAAGTCCAAACTCTTTGGTGCATGATCTCTGGGTGTGAAACCTCTAGGGTATCCAAACTACTTGGCATGGGATTTGTGGGATTATTTAGTTAGGGTTTTAACACATGCTAGCATGCATATTTAAAGCTCTCTAGGATTTTGCATAAATTCGTAACCTCGGTACTTTATTCAAATAGATCCTCCATGGTCCATATTGAATAAACTACTAATGTTGTATCCTTGATAACAATTCCATAGGTGTGTGATCCATTGGGTTCTGCATCTAGCCAATAGTAGATCTGGGCTCATGTCCATCTAAACTAACTAGAGCTCTTTTAATTAATTAGATCTAAAATATATTAAGCCCAAGTGCATAAATTAATTAAAATTCCTTCTAATTAATTATTGAATTAAATTTTTTAATTCATAAGAGCTTGTAAGTCAACATTAATATCTCACAACATATCATGTCTATCTGAAAGATGTAAAATTTTGATGAAATAACCAAAACATCCATCCGTGGAAAGTTACCATGCAATTCAATCTTTCAATCACATAGCATCCTAGATAAGCTATGGATATGAAATTATATCCAGCCTAATTACTTATTCATATATATCTCGATCTAATGATGATGACTCAATCGATGAAATATTAGAAACTCTTTATAATTCTCATCCTGCTTAGATCAAGGACTTTCTGAGTTATCGTCCTATGAGATCACATAGGATATTCTCTTCTCTTATAAGGAGTGATCAATTTTTTATTGAACACTCACAATCTTCATACATACTTTATTACGTCTAGAACATTCCATTCCTATCTTAGAGAGTCATGCTAAAGTATGGATCAAGATGAAGATTTACATACATAAGATACTATGGTGATCTCAAATCTAAGGATCACTTGTATCACTCCCATCAGAAAATCATCTATTGACATACTAGTAAGACCACTAAATATTCTTTTTATAGATTAGTTTAGTAAACTCCAATAAGCACCCATATCCTTGTATTAGTATTCCCACATATGTGATTGTGAGATCAATCACCCTCTATTTTAAGCATATATAGGATGTGCCAATCTTATCAATATCATTGATTTCTGACTCAATGATCCTATCACTAAAAATATTTTAGATTGGAGCTATCAAGATTTTAGATTTCACTAGCATTCTCATTATTATCTTAAAACTATTGTCCTAATCTATGGGATTCATCATAATCTTAATTAAGTCATAATTAAGACACAATATATGATGAAACATAATATCTCGTATTATTAATAAACAATCAATATCATATACATGAGTAGGAAGATAAACTAAAAAAGTTTTTTTACATTGTCTATGTGATTGACTTGCAGGACACTTCTTTCATAAGGTGCATTCTGTAAAAGCTAACTCTGTAATAAAACTCTAATTTTCTATATCAAAAGAAACGTTGTCAAGTGAAGCATTTTGGAGAAACAAAGCCTTAAGTCAGGTCAGGCCACCATGTCTCTTGGAAGCCCTAGGTGAGTTAACACACCCCAGGTCAGGCCATCATGTTCGAAAGTCTTAGCTATCTCACCTCTGAAGGTAGAAGACTCCGAGCCTCAGGTAAGAGTAAGCCCACACTAGCTGGAGAATCTCGAGAAAATTTTGAGAAAGCTTCATGCCTTAGGCTAGGCCACCATGCCTCTTGGAAGCCTTGGGTGAGCTAATATGCCCCAGCCTAGGTTACTACATCCAAAAGTCTCGACTATCTCATCTTCGAAGGTAGAAGACTCCAAGCCTTAGGCAAAAGTAAACCCACGTCAACTGAAGAATCTCGAGAAAATCTTGAGAAAGCTTTGTGCCTCAGGCCAGATCATCGTGCCTCTTGGAAGCCCTAGGTGAGCTAACATGCCTCAAGCCTGGTCACCACATTTGAAAGTCTCGACTGTCTCACCTTCGAAGGCAAAAGACTCCGAGTCTTGGATAAGAGTAAGCCCATGCCGGTTGAAGAACCTCGAGAAAGTCTTGGGTGAGTTGCGTACCTTAGGCTAGGTCACCATATTTATCTTTCTCAAGCTTTGGAAATCACAATATGCTTCAACTCCAATACAAGTGCTCCTTAAAATTCAATGTAAGGGACAACTGAGCCTCCAAAGATCCTCTTCTTCGAGCCTTCCAAGCATGAAAGGGGACAGAGCATCAACCTCAATCGATCGAAGGTTCTCCCACCTTGAGTCCGAAAACTTTCACTAAAGCCTTGGAGAATAAAAGGTCCCCTCAGAGCTTTGGCCGCCAATGCCACAGTAAACCTAGAGAGCAACCACTACTCCCTTTGTCTAAGCTAAAAGGTGCGTCGATCTTGAGAGTGAGGGGCAACTGATACATCCAGAATGTCCCATTCACCATGGCGCTGATGACCCAATAGCAGCCCTACGTACATCCTCATTAAGGAGTGTCAGAGCAGTCACCGAGCTACTACTACTTGGACTTCCATGATTGTGCCGAAAGCATTCCAGAGTCTTCTACTCGTTAGGTGACAAATGGCTGGCCATCCCCCATTCCACTCTTCTACTCAATGAGATTCATAATCTCAACAAATTCTAAAATGTGCAAGCCATTATTCCCTAACAACTCAAGTGCATCTTCGTGGCCCTCGAGTAGGGGGGAATGGTGCACATCCTCTCAGATGACAGATACCCATCTTTTCCTATAACATCGAAACTCTCTATGACCCTCCAGATAAGCGAAGACTTATTTCACATGGTCTCTCTTAGAGATTGATTCCATATGAATTGGATCTGTCTCTTCTATAAAGTTTTGAGCAGCTTTGACTATGTTGGAACACACTATTCTCTGCATGGCATCCACCAGACCCCCACACTCTATTTCTCTGTCTCAACTCCATCCTACTCATACTAGCTATGTATCATTGTGAGATTTTTTTTTTTTGAGAGCTCGGATCTCTTTTGTTTGCTTCCATGAGAGAGCAAGTTAGGCATCGGAGGGTCCACTGCTGGAGAACCCCCCAGCGCAAAGACTATCTTGTCTTTGGTGGTTTTGCAGGACCCAGCTTGTGAGATCAATCAAGGACTAGGTGCCAGTGCACCTCTTAGAGGTCTTGTCTGGCTGTCCAGTGACCACCGCATTCCCTCTCCCCAACTCCAGTCGATGGCCTAACTTGATCAGCTCCCCAGCAGCAACAATATGTATTGGGTTGCAGGATGACTAATTAATATGCAAGATGTGTATTACCTAGCTATATACCATGTATTGGTGAATATCATATTTTGGAAACTATATATCGATCTTTGTGAAGGTTTGTGTTAAGTTGTGGGTATGCATTAAAGAAGCTTAAAATATATATCAGCAAACCAATCAAGTACATATTAACCTGAAAGTTTATATCACAGAACTCTTAAGTTCTGTATTTAAAAAGAAATGCAAAACTTTTGCAATCCTGAAAAATATCCTACCAATTTCATTTGAATCAAAAAACCAATGGATGGATGGAGGAGAAAAGTCTCATGGATGGATAGAGATAGGCGTGATAAAAGAAAAAAAAAATATGAATAGCCAGACAGCCTCAATTCTCAATTCTCACGTGTATCATTAAAAAAATATATATTTTTTAGGTTATGGACAAACTCTATTAGTAAGAGAAAAAAATATGGCAAAAAAAGAAGCCCACTTCATATGATGTGCCCTAATACGCGTATTAGAGGATCTTTCATCAGCCGGCTTGGTCCTCTTTCCATTTTTCTTTATCAAATGTCCTTGTGAAAGTTAAATGTTGACTTTACGTTTTGTACGATTGACATATTCCATTGTCTGAACTTTCTTATAATTTTCTCTAACATTGAGTTGGCGTCTTAGCAGGCCTAGTTCTTTTTCCATCCCCTCTGTCAAATAGCAGACGCTGTGTCCTCACGAAAAGTAAATGTTAGCTACAAGTAACACGATGAGAGCCAAAGAAATGTATTCCATCACCATTTGAGTGGAGTCTGCGCACCCTACCGCTCTGTATTTTCCGCGGCTTCTACCGTCCGCATTGAAAACTAAAGACTTTGCCGGTCATCAAGTCCTTTCGGTCGGGACTCCAAAAAATTGACTTAACATCAGATCTTGAGTCTAATTTTCTTACCCATGAGGCACGCTCTTTGTTGATGTGATGCCTTCTCATATGAGACTCATATTTTTTTAAATAAAAAAATAAAGATGTGGTGATTTTAAGTCACGAATTTTGGTGATTTTCAAATAAAGATGTGACAATTTGGGCACGTATTGTTGGGGGCAACCGTGTTAGTGCCCGGTCCTTACCCATTCAAAATATTTTTATTTGCATGATTTTAAAGCATACAAGAAAAAATTAAAAAAAATTCTGAATCTTGCATGCTGGGCACGTGAGGCAAAAGAGATGAGAGAGGACTTCCGATGAAGTCCGTCTCTTCTTCTGAGTGTGATCAAGAAGAAGAAGTTTGGGAGAAATCAAACTCCGACAATGGATTTATAAAAGCCCCTTCTCCTCCCTCTATTCATCCCCTTCTAAAGCTAAAATCAATCGCTGATGAAAATACTTTGATTTTCTTTGGATTCTATTAATGTCTCTCAAAAAATCACCATTGAATTTTCACTGGAGATGAGGTAAGGACCTCATAGCCTCCTTTCCTCTTTTTCTCGGTTCAGTGGCTGGCATTGCCATCTGGAGTAGCACCGACAAGTCACCAGATTTATGAGAGATGGGATCTCCCTTGTTTCAAGCTAGTTATGAGCTATCTTCCTCTATTTTGCTGACCACCGATAGTTGTGACTACTGCCAGGGTCGCATCTCAGTTGGCATTGGATGTTACCGTTTGTCACCGGCCTAGGTTCCACCGCCATGGCTAGATGAAGAGGTGAAAGAACAAGGTTCGGGTGCCTTGTTTTGAAGAAGAAGCAGAGAGGGAGAAGGTTACCTGTCTCTTCTCTCTCTTTCTTGTTTTATTTAATTTCTCTCCCTCTTTCTCTCCTCAATAACAAGGCTGAGAAACATTAAAAAAAAAAAAGAAAAAAAGAAAAAAAAAAAAGAGTTTCCCTCTCTTCTTTTTCTTTCTTCACTTATTTTCTCTTCATTGATTTCTCTTTCTAAAAATTCTATGGACCGATAGAGGATACAGATGTCTAGGTATATTTGAATTGACCAGTTAATCCTGAGAAAAGTCTTGAACCTAAAGTACTAGGGTAAAATAATTTTTTATCATACCTAATCATCTATGATTTTTGTATTTGATCTTGATCATATAGCGGTGCGGCTGTCTGCACAAGGTATTAAGCGAAATACATTATTCAAGAAGTTCATCGATTATTGTATTGGAGTCAATCACCAATTGAAGTAAGGGTTCTTTAACACAATCACCTACATGATTATGAAAATTTTATTTATAACTATACATGCATGATTGCGTGTTTTATTTATATACTTGTTCGTGTATCTTATGTTGATGAATTGATATTACATGGTTCATGACAATTGGTATTTAATTATTGATATTATGTCAAATATGGAAAGTCACAATTTAACATAATTGATTGGGTGGGTGGTATCTAGATTAGCCAGTCATATAAGAAATATGGTGTATATGCTAGGTCAGTCTTATACTAGGATATGATATTATTTTGGCTTGCCATGGACTGGAGCATGATTGTGACTAATTTAATACTGAAAATAAGATTATGACTTTAAGAATATGGATGAGGCATGGGAAGTATTTGGACTGATTAACCATGTAAGAAATATAGTGTGTGTACTGGATCAGCTTTGGACTAGGGTTTAGTATTATGTTTGACCTATTACGAGCTAAAGCATGGTTATAATTGGTCCAATATCGAAAAACAAATATAAAGTATGAAAAAAAGAAGCATGTGGATTAGTCGGCCATGTATGAAATGTGGCAAATTAGTCATGAGTTGGAGTATGGTTGTGACAAGTCTAGTATCAAAATCAAATCAAAATGATGAATCATGTTTAATTGAAGGGTATCTGGACTAGCCGACAAGTGTGAAATATGATATTGTGATGTCAGCCACGAGCTGAGATGTGGTTGCTGGCCATGGGCTGAAACCTGATGTGTGTTTGGCTTGTCATGGGCTTGAACACAGGTGGGTCTAGTCCAACATCGGAATAATAATGTTGTCTAAATCAGAACTGTATTAGTTAATTAATGATAAGTAATCTCATTGAATTACTATTGAATAGAATTGTTGACTGATGATATATGACGTGTTTAATAGAATTGCACGTGATGATATTATTCAACTATCAAATGGATGATTGATCAATACATGAATTATAATGTTAGAAGTATTAAATATTATATTATTTAATCTTTATTAGTTGGTATTTAATGCTTTTTAATCTCTTTTGCAGGTAATTAGGAGATTGAGTCCAAACCCAAGAAATGCTCAAAATCAAGCCTAACTCAAGTTCAGAATAAAATTCAAAAGTCCAAAATGATGGAAGGCCCAAAACCTCTTCATGCAGCCCACACAATATACAAAAGCTTTGGTATACAAGAGTTGGTTGCATGATCTAGTCCACAACACATGAAGTTTGAAAAGGGAATAGTTTAAAAAGTCAACAACAAGTTTCACGTAATGGGTGATTTAAAGTAGAGACCCACGTGGGAATATTAAATGAAGAAGATGTTGGCTTGGCTTGGCGTGTGATCACTAAGGCATTTAAAAAATATATGGGACCCAGCAACTTGAATGCATGGGATGGACGTGCATTGGCAAACGGTGAGCGTGGTTTAAATTCCATAGAAGCTATCCTAGAAAGAATGGCTAAACAGAAAATAAACATGGAAAGACGCATGATTTTATGAAAAAAAATACGGATAAGAAGAGGCTGTTAAGATGCGAAACAAATATGGCTTGAATGCATAAAATAAAATCTATAAAAAGAAGATCGCAGAAGACGTCGGGGGATGGACACCTTCATCATTCTTTTCCACATCAAAATCCATGTCTCTCCCTCTGTTGCCATCAAACATTTCCAGCTGTTGTCCAAGAGTCTCCTCAGCAACAGGATGTCAGTGCGTAAGAGTTTCATGGAAGGCTAGATTTCTCTAACTCGAAAAGACGATGAAGCTGGCAACATAAATTTATTTTTTTTGTATTTATTTTTTATTGCAATGAAATAAAGAATTATTTTGTGCTTCATGTTTATTTGATATTCTTTCTTCTTTAGAGGTTTGGATTCAGCATGCACAACCTATACTCTTCACAGACACATCGTGATCTATAAGTATGGTGCGTACTTGGAGAGATAAATTATTGTATTTTTAATTCAAATCTTTAACTTATAGTTGAGATAAGGTAATTTATACTCTGGACAGATGAGCCATAATCCAAGGATATGGTTCATACCTATCCGAGGTAAATTACACTCCATCTCAATTACAAATCTCATCATTGCTACATAAAAATAAAAAAAAAATACATAAAATCTATTTTGCATGGTGGATTCTAAATTTTTGAGGCTTCTTTCCTAATTGATTTTTTTTCATGAATTAAATTAAAATTACTGCTTTCTTAATAATTAATTAAAATTTATCTTCTCTTTATCTTCTAATGATTATTAAATACTTGTCTGAGATTCCTGTGGATACGATCTCGATTCACCCTAGCTATGTGATAAGTTAGAATTGGGTTTATTTTTTTGATGCCCTAACGACGTGCATCAAATTTTGACACCGTTGCTGGAGATCTTGGTACAGTTAATTTGAAAAAAAAAATATATTTTTTAGCTTTTCAATTTTTATTTTTTGCTTTAATTTTTTTTATTGCTTCCTAACTAGATTACCTTATTTGCATAATTAATTTAGTGCTTTTTAATTTTAGGGATTTTTTTTTATAGCTTAGTGATTGATTGCTTAATTGTTTAAATTTATTTTTTTGTAAAACCCAAAACAAAAAAAAAGATATTTCATAACACTTAATTAATATAGCATAATCAAAAATCTAAAAATTTTAACTCGATTGGATACCTTATTTGTTTTGTATTGCATATCCATAATTAACTTTAAGGGCACTTAACCCATTAATCAGATAAGGTGGAGATTTGATCACCCTTCCTTAGCCCATAAACCATAATCTTCATTTTGCATACCTAAGCCTAACTTAAAATTAATTAGACGTTGACCACTAAGGTGTTTGAGCTCACTAGGATAAGGCACTCGGCAGAGTTGGACCGGATCAGGATTGACTAGTTGACTGGTGTCTAGGAAAGGGGTTCAGGGACAAGAGTCCGAAGAAAGATGGTTCTCTAATTAGATCCATTGCGAAAGCACGGAGAGCCTCCCACCGATCTTACCCTTACCTGACTAGTTAGTTAGTCAGTTTCTGATTTGGAGGGCTCTAAGATAGCCTTGGCAGTTAGGAGCTGTCTAGATTTAAGATAACCTAAGATAGAAATAAGTTGTTTGAGTAAGTATTTGAAAATTTTAAAATTAAAAAAAATCCTATAAAAATTGAAAATTTTTTGTTTTAAGGTGTATGCTTGGTCGTAGATCGTTACGATCAGAAATCCTACCTTTTGATCCAGAAATAGAAAGAACCTTTAGAACTAACAAATGTAGAAATATAGACCGAAATCAGGAGAATGATCCGCCTAGACAGTTGAAGAAGTATTTTACTCCTTCCACATATACCTACTCTTCTTGTATTCAAGTGCCCCCTATAGAGGCCAGCCAATATGAAATTAAGTCCAATATAATCCAAATATTATCCTTGTTGGTACAAAAATCCGCCTGCATCGGAGAAGTTGGAGTCGAGGGAGTCGCGGTCGCCGCCAGGATCTGCAAAGGAAGTCTAAATCAGAGTTGGGGTTGCTCCGACAAGACCCTCCGATGCTCAAGTCAGTTCTCTGCCTCAATAAGAATGGAGTGCTCGAACGAAAATTTTAGCAGAGTTTTTGGGATAAAAATTAGAGCTTAGAGAATAACGTATCTGGGATCCCCCTTTTTATAGGCGGAGGGGGCTATAGACTGACAGCGACGTTTGTAACCGTCTGGCAGTGGACCGTTCGGAGCCAAGAGGAGTTTATCATGAAGAGTAGTGGAGTGAAATCGTGGCCATCATCGTGACCTGCCACGTGGAGTCTGTTGCGGGGAGTGGAGCGGCGTCCGTTGTCGCAACTTGCCAGAGGGTGGAGGAGCCATGCGGTATCCATCGCAGGAAGTGGAGCCGAGTCGCGGCCATTACTGTGGCCTGCCAGGGAGTGATGGAGCCGCACAGAGTCGTGGCCATTATTGTGGTCTGCTAGGGGGTCCAGGCCTGTCGGCCGAAGTTCGGTTGAGGTGCCTGGCGGAGAGAGGTAGCTATCCATCTGGGAGGAGCTCGGATGTTGCAAATCCTGTTGGGTGCCTTGGGCATTAAGGCTGTAGGCGAGGACCACTTGCCGTAGGAGCTCGGTCAGAGGCTTTCCGCAGACGCAGTCCGGTTTCGTGCAGACTTCGACAAAGGATCGACCGACTGTGGATGTCGGATGGCACTGGAGAGGTTCATCCACCGGAGGGGTCCAACTGCTGGATTCCATGAGCCCGGTATTTGCCCGCTTATAGAAGTTCGATCAGAGTTCGATCTCCATAGAAGCCCGGATGGGGATCATTTGTCGAGGAATCTCGGTCAAGGCCTGTCTGCAACAGAGATCTGAATGGAATTCGTCCATAATGGAAGCTCGGGTGAAGGCTTACGGTGGGAATCTGGCACGGACCGCTCGTGGTAGAAATTTGAAGTAGATCGTTTGTAGCGGAAACTCGGAGTGGGTCGCTTGCAGTAGAAGCTCGGAGTCCGGCCCTTGTAGGAGTTCGGGGTGAGGTCTACCTGCAACAGGAGTTCAGGGTGGAAGTTTAACTCCCGTGGGAGCCCGGACGAAGTCTACCTGCCGTCGGAGTTGGGGACGAAGTCCGCCTCCTGTAGGAGTCCGGATGAAGTCTACCTGCAGTTGGAGTCGGGGATGAAATCCGGCTCCCATAGGAGTCCAGACGAAGTCTACCTGCAGTTGGAGTCGGGGATGAAGTCCAGCTCCCGTAGGAGTCTGGATGAAGTCTTCCTGCAGTTGAAGTCGGGGACGAAGTCTGGCTCCCGTAGGAGTCCGGATGAAGTCTACCTGCAGTTGAAGTCGGGGATGAAGTCCGGCTCCCGTGGGAGTCCGGATGAAGTCTTTCTGCAGTCGGAGTCGGGGACGAAGTCCGGCTCCCGTAGGAGTCCAGATGAAGTCTACCTGCAGTTGGAGTCGGGGATGAAGTCCGGCTCCCGTAGGAGTCTGGATGAAGTCTTCCTGCAGCCAGAGTCGGGGATGAAGTTTGTCTCCCGTAGGAGTCCGGACGAAGTCTTCCTGCAGTTGGAGTCGGGGATGAAGTCCGGCTCCCGTAGGAGTCCGGATGAAGTCTACCTGCAGTTGGTCGACCACCGCCGAAACTTGGGTGGAGTCTGCCCGTCGTGGAGAATCCGGCCTACACTGGTGGGGGTTTATTTGTCGGCAGAGCTTGGGAACGTTGCGGAGCCTCGGCCGTCGGGGAGGTTCGGAAAGATGTCGTCGAAGGTCGGACGTCGGTAGAATCTTTGGAGGGTCACTCCTGTCACAAACTTCGGCTGGGAGGTATTTTATACCCAACACTAGTCTCCCTACTTTTGAGTTCGAGTTTCGAATAAAGGAAGTACAGAGAAATTTTTATAGCTGAAGTTATCCCCTTGAATCCCGTGCACGATCGTCCTCAGATATTCTGGCATTTAATGCGTGTGTGCTGGAGTCTTTTCAAATTGGGGCGATCCGAAGGGACCTTTCAAAATTCTCGCTGGAGTGTGGCCCAGGTACGATGCAGTAATGGCTCTGTCAGCTGTCAGCCGCTTTTAGCCACCTGCGGTGGCGAGTGGGATACGTGGCGAGCGTGGGTCGGCCTAGGGAGATCCGCGATCATTATAGCGCTGGATCCCAGGGTCTATTTAAACCTGCCTTTCCGCCTTCAGGAGTCTCATTCCGCCTGAGAGTTCTGTCGGTGTCTGCCTTCTCTCCGAGAGCTCTGACCCTCTTTGGCGTCCACCTTGGCCCTAAGCGTTCTTCGAGTCATCCCTGTCCTCACACCTCTGCATCCTTCGGAGCGACTTAGGTTAGTCCCGAAACTTTCGTTTCTCTTCTTGTCATCTAGGTGCCCTTTCTCCTCCATTTTTCTTCCGCCGTATTCTCCTGGTTTGGTCTCCCGCGAACCTTTCGCCTCTTATTTCGCCTGATTTCTCCGAGATTTTTAGGGTCCTTGTTTGAAATATCTTCTGGCACCTCTACCTCTAGTGGTTCTAGGAGTTCGTCCGCCTCAGTCCCCCAGAACCCTCATACTGTAGACAACCCTCATCTAGGGCTGGGCCTCGCCCGATTTTTGCGTCGGACGTCATTCCTTGTTCTCTGACTCCGGATGAACTTTTACTGATAAGGGTTTAGTATGGAGTTCCTTCGGAGTATGATCTGGAGCTTTCTGGTCCCGTCGATCGGGCTAGCACCCCCCCACCTGGCCGTTTCTGCCTGTATCAGGAGGCCTTCTGTGCTGGGCTTCATCTTTCGCTTCTGCCCTTCATCGTCGCTCTTTTTCATTTTTTAGACATTTCTTTAGCTTCAGTCGCGTCGAATTCCTTTAGGTTTCTGATAGGGTTCCTCTCCCTTTGCCACGTAGTCGAAGTTCAGCCATCTCTTTCTTTGTTTAGGTATTTTTACACCTTCAAGCGCCACCCCTCGGCAAAGGACTGGTGGTATTTTTTCTCCCAGTTTGGCAAGAAGAGGTTGCTGAAAGGTGCTCCCTCTTCAATCTATAACTGGAAGAAGAAGTACCTCTTCGTCCAATGCCCGACCTTGAGGTTGGGATTGCCCCCTTGGGGCTCCCTGAGGGACTCTGTCCGTCGGACTCCTAGCCTGGGGAGGACGATCTTCAGGCCACCCGAAAGCTTCTTAGTTATTCAACTTCTTCCCTTCCCAACCTTCTGAAGGAGCAGTTTTTGTTCAACATCGGCTTGAGCCCCCTGGATCCTGCGAGTATCCCATCTTTCTTTCCTCTTCTTTTCTCCTGCTCTGCTTCTCTCTTTTTTTTTTTTTGCATGTCACTTCTTCCTTTTTCACCCCATTACTGATCTCTTTCTCTCTCTCTTCCTTCCTTCTTTTTTTTTTTTTAGGAATGGACGTCGAAGTAGCACGGATGCTCGCCAGGGGCCTTAAGGCTCACAAATGAAAAGGCACCGCGGCCTCCGGATCGGCAAAGAAGGCCAGAATGGAGGAGACGAGCTCGGCCACGCCTGCCCAGGCGGCCCTCGCGGTCGATGTTCCTTCAGATGTCGAACCTCTGACCCCCCGGGCCTCTTCAAGGAGTTCCCCCGCTGAGGTTCCCGCTTCGGGGGCCCGCTTCGAGGAGGTGCCAGGGGTTGAGAGGGGAAGGAGAAGGAAGTCAGTGGCCCGCAGGGTGAGTAGCCACCGAGCCGCCATCGAAGAGTCCCACGGTTCTGAGGAAGAGCCAAGGGAGAATCCCTTTAATGACAGGGACCTGATCAAGCGACTGGTCGACGGCTGCATCCTGCCTGAAGTCATCCAGAGGATCGTTCGCATCGATCCCGAACAGCGAGTTTGGGACTCCTTAGGGTCCTTCCTCGAGGTGAACAGATCCACTTTCCTTCTTCCCCTCGCACCTTCATTCAATTAGCTTCTCAACTTTCATTCTGACCTCCTAGCCGCCCTTGTAGATCGGACATCAGCTTCTTGCCAACATCGAGGTGACGAATCGGGCGAGGAGGGATGCCATCCAGGCGGAGGAGGGTCACCGGGCCGAAGCCGCCTGCGTCAAAGAAAAGGCTGCCGAGCTAGCCAACCTCCAAGAGGTCCTTGAGAAAGAGAAGCAGATCTCGGAGGAGATGGTGAGGAAGGCAGAGGCCGAGGTCACAAATTTGATGGAGCAGATTTTGGTTCTGATCTCGGAGGCCAGGGCCCTCGCAGTGGAGTTCAAGGCCTCTACAGAGATGAGGGACCTGAACGTCAAGTTCGGCCAAGAAGCATTCATCAAAGGATTCGAGCTCTGTCAAGAGAAGGTGGTCAAGAAATTTTTTGAGCTCGACCTCAGCTTCTTGGATGAGGCATCTGAAGATGAAGCTGGGCCCTCTTGCACTGCCACTGCCATCGCAGTGCCCCTTCCAAGAACACCGAGCTCCCCAACTCCTATTTCAGAGGTCTGAGACCTCTGACTTTGTATTTTTCTTTTATTGTGAGTTTTCTTTTCCCTTCTGTCTTTAAGAAATGTTCAATCAATAAAATTGGGTTTCTCCTTATGGAGGGCTTCTCCACTCTTCTTCCCCCCTCTTTTTTTCTCTCTGCAATGAGGCGCGCCTTGACGCTTTTATCTCCCGATGGCAGTGTCTTGCCAAAGCACTTCCCTTGCCACAGAGAATTCCGCTGAAGTCCACGATCCAACGTCTGAAGAAGGAAGTTCATCATTTAACGAAAAGGTCGAAGGAGATGGATGGCGAACTTCGCAGGTTGAGGGAGAGTCACTCTGAGGCCACCGTGGAGGCCACCTACTTTCGAAACCTCCACGTGAAGGGGATCATGGAGTACAGCCAGAGGAAAGCGAACTTTGAGAAGGAGCTCGAGGAACATAAGAAGTGCACCAGCGACCGATCTTGGGCCCAAGCTGCCAAGATCAGCTCTCTCAGAGTGGAGCTATCGGCTGCACAGGAAAAGATTTGCCAGTTGGAAGGAAGCTCGTCCCGACTTTCGACTCGGGCCGACTGCGACCGGGAATGGTCGAAGAAGTTCTCCGACCTTCAGCAACAGCTCCAGGATGCCGAGGTGAGCTATAACGTGTACCGAGCTGGCTGGTGCAAGTAGGTGGATGACTATAGGGGGAAGCTCAGGATGGCGATCGACGAGGTTGCCCGCCTTCAAAGGTAGCTAGCTGAAGGAGCTCAATTTGCTCCTATTCGGGATCCCGATGAACTCCAATCCTTGAGAAGAACCATAGAAGAGCTATCTGTCGCCCTTGGGGAGGGGAAGGCCAAACTGCAGCAATTGAAGATCCAGCTGGTATACGAGCAGCGGACAGTCAAGGATACGGAGGCGAAATCTGAGGTCCTGAGAAAAAAGCACCGAGAGGCGAAGAACGAAAGCCAGCGGCTTCATCAGAGATATATGGAGATGCTAATGAGAGACAAGAAATTGGAAGAAGAAGTCGAAAGCTTAAGGCACTCCCTGATGAGGGTCGAAGCCGAAAGTTCAAAGTCGGAGGAAGCCGGGCCCCCTTAGGGCTCTTTTTATCTTTCATCCTTCTAGGTGTCTTCTTTTGCCGCTTGTCTGTTTGTTGTCGTTGTTGTTGTTATTTTTTTTTTCGGACCTTCCAGGCTCTGTAACGCATACTTTGCTAATGAAATAAAAAGGTCTTTGTTACCTTACCCGTACGTCGTGTTGAATTATCGTGCGTCGGATTTCTTTCATTTTTGTCTTGTGCGATGTCGATGTTGTTCGAAGGTTTCTTATTCATCTTTGTATTAGGTCATCATTATCGAGTTTCTTGTATTTTTGATTGGTTCGGCATCGACACCGCTTGGAGGTTTCTAGCCATCGCCGTGTTGATTTGCCTTTTTGTTCGTGACCGTAGATCTTACTTTCTCTTCCTCCTTCTTCATGGAGATGAGGTCCTCTGTGCTTTTAGTGTAGTTTGGCCTCCATTTTTCATTGGGATAGCCCGTCGCTGTTCCTTCACATTTTCCTCCTTCTTTTAGGCAAGGGTTCTCCCTAGCTTTTTATGGAGTCGCGGTAGCATAGAAGGGCCGTCGAGAAGATTTTCTTCTTTCTTGCCGGGTCTCAAATGGTCGGACCTTAATTGGTGTCAGGACGAGATTCTTCTCCTATTTCTAATGTGATCAGTTTTAGCTCAGATTAGGACGAGGTTCTCCTTCTGTTCCTAACAGGGCTGCGGGGGCACATATGAGCGCTGTGCGGCCTCTCCCCCCATCCGATCTACAAGTAACTAGACTTTCGACCTTGCTCATGTTAGGACGAGGTTCTCCTCCTGTCCCTAACATGACTGTGGGGGCATATGGATGCTGTATGGCCTCTCCCCCCATCCGGTCTAAAAATAACCGGACCTTCGACCTTGCTCATGTTAGGGCGAGATTCTCCTCCTGTCCCTAACATGGCTGTGGGGGCGCATATGGGCGCTGTGTGGCCTCTCCCTCCATTCGGTCTAAAAATAATCGAGCCTTCGACCTTGCTCATGTTAGGGTGAGGTTCTCCTCCTGTCCATAACATGGCTGTGGGGGCGCATATGGGCGCTGTGTGGCCTCTCCTCCCATCCGATCTAAAAATAACCGGGCCTTCGACCTTGCCCATGTTAGGGCGAGGTTCTCCTCCTGTCCCTAACATGACTGTGGGGGCGCATATGGGCGCTGTGTGGCCTCTCCCCCCATCCGGTCTAAAAATAACCGGGCCTTCGACCTTGCTCATGTTAGGACGAGGTTCTCCTCCTGTCCCTAACATGGCTGTGGGGGTGCATATGGGCGCTGTGTGGCCTCTCCCCCCATCCGATCTAAAAATAATCGGACTTTCAACTTTGCCCACATTAGGGTTTGTTTTCATTGTCCGAAGGGGTCGTCCCTTGTCGTTACAAGTCTATGCCAAAAAGGGAAAGATGCGCAAGTCTGAAAGAAATCTTGATTTAAAGCGGGATCGTTCGCAATACATTTACAAGTTTTTTAAATCCCAGGGCTGTAGAAGGTCTGCTTTCTGTCAAGGTCCTCTAGAGAAGGAGTTGATGATCCCAATTGGAGGCTGATCTCCGGGCTGCTCTTCCCTCCTCGACGGTTCAGGCTGCGGCAGGGCCCTTGGTCGATCCTCTCTATCCTCAGGCCGGTGTCGAATGAACTTGTTGAGCCGACCTCATCTGATGAGCTCCTCGATCTCATCTCGGAGCTGAATGCATTCCTCCGTGTCGTGGCCGTGGTCACGATGGTAGAGGCAGAACTTATTAGGATTGCACTTCTCGGGGTGCGTGCGTATCCTTTCTGGCCTTGGGAGCTGCTCTCTGACTTCCATCAGCACCTGAATTTTCGATGCGTTGAGGGGGGCATAGCTGCGGAATCTCCCTGGGGGAGACCCCTGGCGGACTCGGTGCTCCGGACTTCTCTGTCTGTGCGCTCGGGGAGGAGTCTGGGCGCGCTTGTGCCCGGGGGGAGTTCGAGAATGCGGCCGAGCTTCTCTCACCCCTTTCTCGACTGCGGGCTTACTCGAGTCTCCCACCTGTCGCTCTCTCGCGGTCTCCTCATCCTTCATCTTGAAGGCTTCTTCTGCTCGGACGTACCCTTCGGCCCGAGCCAACAAATCAGTAAAATTCCTGGGGTACTTCTTTTTCAGGGAGAATAGAAGGTCGTTCTTCTGAAGGCCGCCTTTCAGAGCGGCCATCGCGATCGATTGGTCCAAGTTCCGGACCTCCAACGCGGCGATATTGAAATGGTTGACGTAAGCCCGAATGGACTCCCCCTCCCTCTGCTTGATGTTGATGAGGGACTTCAAACCCTTCCGGGGATGCCGGCTGCTAACAAAATGAGCCACAAACTGGTGGCTCATCTGATCAAAGGAAAAGATGGTATCCGACTTCAGCGTCGAGTACCAGTTTCTCACCGCTCCCTTCAAGGTGGATGGAAAAGCTCGACACAGGATGGCATCGGGCGCACCATGAAGCAGCATCATTGTCCGGAAGACCTCCAGGTGGTCAACTGGGTCCGAAGTTTCGTCGTAGCTTTCAAACTGAGGGAGCTTGAAGTTCGGCGGGATCGGTTCCTGCATGATCATTTGGGAAAAGGGAGGGTTAGTACAAATGTCCTCACCATAAATGGCGGGAGCGTGGCGGAGTTCTTCGATCTGTCGGTTCATCTCCTGGAGCCTCCGGTCCAGGAAATCCTCTCGACTACGGATCTCGAGGGTCTTCTGACAGAATGGAGCTAGAGATCTTCCAAGGGTGGAATCGTGATCTGACTGAGGGCTCTCCACCCTCGGATTCATCTTTCCGGGAAAGACGGGGCGGCTGGCCCAAGTGGCCCATCTTACCGCCAGATTTTGGAGTTCTGGCGACGCTCTCTCCAGTCGCACTGATGCCTGCGGCTGCTGCTGCTGTTGTATGGCCTGCACAGCTTCAGTGAGGCCTCTGACCTGCTGAACCAGTAGGTCAAATTGCTCCGTGCCAACCGCCATTGCTGGAGGAGGAGGAGGAGACTGGAAAACTGAAGGTGAGGTCGGAGCCTGAGATCTGGCCGCGGAGGCCATGGATCGCCACGTCGATGATTTGCGGGGAGGCATTGGGTGAAGACCTAGTGGGGGAAGGAGGAGAGGACATCGAAAAAGATGACCGGTGGCGGTCCCATTGAGCGCTCCTTTAAGAACAACGGTACTGCGAAGACACAGCCCCCTTCCTCTAGCGCTAATCCTGTTGGTGCAAAAATTCGCCTGCATCGGAGAAGCTGGAGTCGAGGGAGTCACGATCGCCGTCGGGACCTGCAAAGGAAGTCTAAACCGGAGTTGGGGTTCCTCCGGCAAGACCCTCCGACGCTCAAGTCAGTTCTCTGCCTCAACAAGAATGGAGTGCTCGAACAAAAATTTTAGCAGAGTTTTTGGGATAGAAATTAGAGCTTAGAGAATAACGTATCTGGGATCCCCTTTTATAGGCGAGAGGGCTATAGACTGACAGTGACGTTTGTAACCGTCTGGCAGTGGGCCGTTCGGAGCCAGGAGGAGTTTATCATGAAGAGTAGTGGAGTGGAATCGTGGCCATCACTGTGACCTGCCACGTGGAGTCTGTTGCGGGGAGTGGAGCAGTGTCCGTTGTCGCGACTTGCCAGAGGGTGGAGGAGCCGTGCGGTATCCGTTGTAAAAGTGGAGCAGAGTCACGGCCATTACTGTGGCCTGTCAGGGAGTGATGGAGCCGTGCGGTATCCGTCACAGGAAGTGGAGCAGAGTCGTGGCCATTACTGTGGCCTGCCAGGGGTCCAGGCCTGTCGGCCGAAGTTCGGTTGAGGTGTCTGGTGGAGAGAGGTAGCTATCCATCTGAGAGGAGCTCGGATGTTGCAAATCCTGTTGGGTGCCTTGGGCGTTAAGGCTGCAGACGAGGACCACTTGCCGTAGGAGCTCGGTCAGAGGCTTTCCGCAGATGCAGTCCGATTTCGTGCAGACTTCGGCAGAGGGTCGACCGGTGGTGGATGTCGGATGGCGCTGGAGAGGTTCATCCGCCGGAGGGGTCCAACTGCTAGATTCCGTGAGCCTGGCATTTGCCCGCTTATAGAAGTTCGATCGGAGTCCGATCTCCGTAGAAGCCCGGATGGAGATCATTTGTCGAGAAATCTCGGCCAAGGCTGTCTGCAACAGAAATCCGAACGGAATTCATCCATAATGGAAGCTCGGGTGAAGGCTTACGGTGGGAATCCGGCACGGACCGCTCGTGGTAGAAATTTGAAGTAGATCGTTTGTAGCGAAAACTCAGAGTGGGTCGCTTGCAGTAGAAGCTCGGAGTCCAGCCCTTGTAGGAGTTCGGGGTGAGGTCTACCTGCAATAGGAGTTCAGGGCGGAAGTCCGGCTCCCATGGGAGCCCGGACGAAGTCTACCTGCCGCTGGAGTCGGGGACGAAGTTCGGCTCCCGTAGGAGTCCGGATGAAGTCTACCTGCAGTTGGAGTCGGGGATGAAGTCTGGCTCCTATAGGAGTCCGGATGGCGTCTACTTGCAGTTGGAGTCGGGGATGAAGTCCGGATGAAGTCTTCCTGCAGTTGAAGTCAGGGATGAAGTTCGGCTCCCGTAGGAGTTCGGATGAAGTCTACCTGCAGTTGAAGTCGGGGACGAAGTCTGGCTCTCGTAGGAGTCTGCATGAAGTCTTCCTGCAGTCGAAGTCGGGGATGAAGTCCGACTCCCATAGGAGTCTGGATGAAGTCTACCTGTAGTTGGAGTCGGGGACGAAGTCCGGCTCCCGTAGGAGTCCGGATGAAGTCTTCCTGCAGCCGGAGTCGGGGACGAAGTCCGGCTCCCGTAGGAGTCCGGACGAAGTCTTCCTGCAGTCAGAGTCGGAGACAAAGTCCGGCTCCCATAGGAGTCCGGATGAAGTCTACCTGTAGTTGGTCGACCACTGTCGAAACTTGGGTGGAGTCCGCCCATCATGGAGAATCCGGCCTACATTGGTGGGGGTTTATCCATCGGCAGAGCTTGGGAACGTTGTGGAGGCTCGACCGTCGGAGAGGTTCGGAAAGATGTCGTCGAAGATCGGACGTCGGTAGAATCCCTGGAGGGTCACTCCTGTCACGAACTTCGGCTGGGAGGTATTTTATACCCAACAATCCTCATTTTATGGACTTAGTGACGAGGATCCTTATAAGCATCTTGACAAATTTCTTGAGATATGCTCAACAGTCAAGATTCACAACTTCTCCGATGATGCCCTTAGATTGAAATTATTTCCTTTCTCTCTCAAGGACGAAGCCAAATATTGGCTACGTACTTTGGATTCCATGACTATATCAACCTGGGACCAGCTCCAAGGAGAATTTTTCAAGAAATATTTTTTCATAGGAAAAACTAATCAAATAAGAAAAGCCATAACTAGTTTTTTCCAACTAGATGGAGAAATATTTCATGAAACATGGGAGAGGTTAATGGAACTTATTAGAAAATGTCTCCATCGTGCTGTATCCAAGTGGCAGTTAGTTCAATGTTTTTATTATGGGCTATCTGAAAGACACTGACAAATGGTTGATGCATCATGCGGTGGGACATTCATGCTCAAAAGTGAAGATGAGGCATGGCAACTGTTTGAAATTTTAAGTGAAAATTCATTACATCATATGTCTGCCTCTGTTAGAGACAAACCCATGTTAAACCCAAAGAGAGATAGAATCTATGAAGTAGGAAATGCCATAGATGTCCATCATAAGGTAGATGAATTGTCCCAAAAATTAGATCGATTATTAAATATAGGACATTCCCCTTCTCTATCTAGTCAGATGCAAGATATATGTGCACTATGTTCAAGCCCCACTCACTTTGTGAGTGAGTGTCCAATTGCACCACAGTTTTCTGAATATGTACAAGAGCAAGTCCATCAAGCCCAAATCACTCATAGACCAGGGAACAATCTTTGTTCTAGCACGAACAATCCCTATTTTACTACATACAACCCAGGATGGAAGAACCATCCAAATTTTTCATGGAAACCACAACCAATGATTCCTCCAGTGAAACTTTTTTCGAACATGCCAGATCGATTATGACCCTTAGAAGTAGAAAAATCTTAAATCAACCTGAAGTAACCCAGCAACCAGAGCCACCAATGCCGACCACACCAGAAAAGAAGAAACCGAAAGAGAGGAAAGAATCTGTTAACCCAGCACCTGCACCTAAGGCTCTATTTTCCAATGCTTTAGAATCTCCTCTGTTTTTCGATAAAAAGGGTATTAAGATGAATGAAATGTTAGAACTTTTCAAACAGGTTCAAATAAACTTTCCGCTTCTTGATGCTATTAAGCAAGTTCCTGCATACACCAAATTTCTTAAGGATCTGTGCACACAAAAATAAAAATCTAAGGCACAGATACCAAAAAAAATATACCTAACTGAGCAGGCCAGCTCAATTTTTAGCAAAGTACCCCACTCAAACTAAAGGATCCAGTACCCCAATTATATCCTATGTCATAGGGGATCTCACGATTAAAAAGATATTATTAGATTTGGGTGCAAGTGTCAACGTTCTCCCAAGCTCTGTTTATGATCTATTTGGATTTGGAGAGTTAAAACCTACAACGGTAACTTTACAACTAGCAGATCAATCCATTAAGATATCCCGTGGAATGCTAGAAGATGTGTTGGTGAAAAGTAGATGAATTTTACTTTCCTGTTGACTTTCTTATGCTGGATATGGAATCTGATAGCAACCCCAGCCAAATACCAATCATTCTAAGAAGACCCTTCCTCGCAACGCTAATGCTTGTATAAATTGTAGGACTGGGTTATGGATGTATCTTTCAAAAATAAGAAGCTGAGATTAAATATTTTCAATGTATTTCAAGGACCACCCACGTACGACCATAAAAGATCAACATGCTAGAGGAAGTTGTAGAA